>NC_063183.1:4312001-4636342 GCF_023159225.1 Perognathus longimembris pacificus | reverse complement strand
TATGGATATGTAGATATCCACGTGATTCAAAAGGAGGACTTTAGTTCATAGGCGATATGCTACGTAGAAGTATCCAGAACCCCAGTAGCCTTGCACCAGCTGGTGTGGAAAGTCAGATTACACAACATGAAAGGTAACAGGAAGGAAACACAAGGTCCTGGCCCTCGAGGCCACCAACCACATGGCCTTGTTCTGTTGAGGAAGCAGACATGGATGTACCTGGGTAGACTTTATTACCTCCAAGTTCCCAAACAGCAGGGTGCTGTGGCTTCCAAAGACAGTGAGGTCGCTTTTAAGTGGCATTATTTGGAGGAGAGTTTTCTAGAGCAAAGGCATTTCTGTTCTTCGCGTTTTGTTAAAATATGGTTTGGGTATAGTTTTGTTAGACATTAACAACCTTGAGTAGGATAAAAATAATAAATAAATCTAAACAGAAATGATTGGGATATGTAAATCATTCCCTGTTAATTGAAGAAAACCACAAGAGATTAGCATAAAACTGCCCTTTTCAAATTTTTAAGAAGCTATAGAAACAGGAGCTAATTTGGATCAGGCAGTGGAATTTAGTTGAGTATTGCTTCATTCAGCCCTCAGGACAGTATCACTGAAGACAAGGAACTGAAATCGACCAAGGTTAAAAGACAAAATGATGGGGATGAATGGCTGGTGCTCTGAGGACCTAGTATGTATGTGAAGGGGTGAGTGACCACAGATGCAGGCTGTCTAGCAGGGAGGGGTGAGGAAGGCCCTGCCACTCCTCTGAAGAATCTCTACCTCTGGCTGGAAACAGATCTACAGAAGAGTAACCAAATACGAACCGACAGCATTCACTCAGAAGAGCTATGGAAAGCCCGGAGGTGAAAGGAATGAACCCAGCTCGGGAAAGCCACGGAAGTGAATAACTCAAGTGTCATGACTGCGAACTTCTTCAGGCAGAAAAATAATAAGGGGGAAATGCATGGTCTCCTGCCCAATGTCCATCTTTCTCCTTTCCTTGTCCCTTTAGAAAAGGCCACAAACCCACTCCTGATACTGTGGGTTGAATTGGGATAGCCTCACCCACAGCTCCAGGGACTCCTGGCAAGTCAGTACATCTCATTTCCTTTGCTAGTCGGGGCCAATGATTTGGGACAGAAGAGAATTGTGGGCCCCACTGTACTTAGCATGGAAAGAATGAGATGCTTGAAGCTCTCCTGAAACCATTAGGAGAACCTTGAAACTGCCAAGAATGACAGCAGTTCCTGGGAACCAAGCCATTCACATAAGCAGACCGCAGGCTGTACCCCATGGATGTTATTTATGTTCTAACTACACCATAGACCTCAAGCCAAACTTCTCTGTAGACCTTCATTATATGAGTCAATAATTACATTCTATTTTATATTTTATTTATCTTAAGACATTGTGCAATTGGATTTCCTGGAGCGTACATCCGAAAGACTCTTAATCAAAACCTCAATCCAAGATGCACAACTGCCTGCCAGAAATCACAGAGCCAAAATTAAAAGAAAAATCAGGTGCCTTCTGCAAGTGGTCATGAGCTTCATGTGGGTGGTGAGAGGAGACTGCTGGAGGTCTCACTGGTAGGGACTTCAGGTGTGGAGGCTGTGTGCTTTCCAGTCCTGTGATTCCTTGGTTTTCTGAGTCTTGTGTTCCAGACATCCTCGTAAGGAAAGGAACAGTAGCCCCAGAGGCACCGCCCTTCCAATCCTACAGCACCTGCCATTGGGACATTTTGTCCAGATCCGTCCTTTGCTGCAAAGCAGAGTGAGAAGTGCGGATCCTTACCCTGGACGTCTGGAGCCGTGATTCCTGGGTATGTGGATCACATGCTTGGCAATAACCTGCACAACTCGCAAGGCCCCTAGCCAAGTCTCCCATCATCAACTACCTGCCATGCAGACTCCCAGAGGATTCCCAGAAATGTCTACATTGGGGCCCAATCCTTTGTTAAAAAGTACGCAAGAGAGACAAAGCCTGCAGTCAGAGATCAATGTGCACACATTCTCTGTGTCTCCCAATGGACTTCACCTCTGTCATCTACGGGGATAAGATGGCACAGTAACCAGAAGACACACATTCTGCTATGGCACCCAGGCTCACAGATGCACCTGAATGTGTCTGAGGGAAGGAATGAGATCTGCAGAGGGACTGACATATCCTTGCAGCCTAGGCTGCGCAAATAGACACAAACAGAAGGCCTATAGTTCTCCAGACATCATTGACTGTTACCTAGAAAGGGCATTGCACTCTCCTCTGTAAGGGGACCAAGGGAAAGAGTAGAGGGTTTCCTGTACCTCTGGGCTCACTCCCAGATATCCGAGTAGCAGAGGTGAGGGAACCATTTCAGATAACGCTAAGCCGATAGAAAAGTTTGCTGATCTGGACTTTTGTCGTGGTTATCTGGTTGTTTGGCTGTTAATTACCTGTCTAATCCTCTAAAATGTACATCCCAGGAGAGCAGTAACCTTGTCTTTTTGGATCAGCACTGTGTCCCATTAATTGGATGACAATAAAACCAACCAGTAATGGTACAATGGGACTACGGAGAGAGCCAGAAAGTGTTCTCTCTCTCTCTCTCTCTCTCTCTCTCTCTCTCTCTCTCTGTGTGTGTGTGTGCGTGTGTGTGTGTGCGTGTGTGAGATCATTTCCATAATCCTTTGATGTGGGTGCGTGCGGTCACTAACCCCATGTATAAGAGCATGAACTGAGGCAGAGGGTAAATAACTTGCTCATGGCCACCAGCTAATGTATAATGGAGACAGGATTTGAATTCAACATTAAATGACTGCAGAGTTCATGCTCATTAGCTCTGTAGGTTTCCTTGCAACTACCAGAACATTTATTGAAGAAGAATGTATAAAGTATCTACTGTACATCAACCACTTTTTTTAAGTACTGATTTTAAACTCAGGGACTGATAGGGAAGAATTCTATCTATTAAGTCATGGTCCCAGCCTTTACAAAAAAGAATTAGTTATTTTTTAAATAAATGAAACTGGGGCAGAATAAATTATATAAGACCCTAGTCATTAACATATGGAGGTCAAAAGAGGCTATGTATGGGAGTGGTAGACAAAGGCTCAGTAACTATGGACAGATGATCATATAAAATAGTATGCTAGGAAATGAACTTCAAGAAAAGGAAACAAGAGACATTCTTTAGCTGCCATTGTTGCTGTTTTTGTTTTCTTTTCCTTTTGTCCTATTTGTTTGTTTGTATTTGGGAGGGTAAAGGAGGGCACATAAAAGGTGGAACAAGGGTGAACAAATATGACAGTGATACTCACTAGACACTATGTGGGAAATGAACTGGACTGTGGGTGGGAATGGGAGGGAACGATTGGGAGAGAGCAACAGAAGGGGAGACATGGGTCAAAAAGAATTGTACTGATTGTACCTGATTCATGTAACTGTAACCCCTCTGTATATCAACTATACAAAAACAATTTTAAAAAGAATTAGTTATTTTTCATATGGGGACTTGTGTTTTTGCCCAAGATAGACCTTGTTCTGTAATCCTCCTACTTATACCTGTTTCTTTAGATGAGGGGCTCACTAACTTTTTTGGGGGGCAGGATTGGCCTTGAACCATGGTCCTTTTGCTTGTTGTCTAGCTGGGATGATAGGCATGAGCCACCATGTCTGACCCAACCAGATTTCTTGGTCCTGAGGATTCAGCTATGACTAAAAGAAATGAAGAATTCATTAAACATGGATGGCTGAAGAGATGGATAAATAGCAAAGCAAGACTCCAATAAGCGGAAAGAGCTTACTTCATATCATGGGTGAATGATCAACAGATGAGCCTGTGGGTCTCTCTTCCCAAGATTTCCCTCTGCAATTGATGGTGATTTGTCAGTGAAACACATCCAATTTCCGGGATTAGAAGCATGGCCCCGGGAACTGGTAATGCAGCTCAGAGGTAGAGCCCTTGCATAGAATCCCAGCTCCTTCCTTTTACTATCTCTGTGATCTGGAGCAAATCATTTAACCCTCCTGGACCTGCTTCCTCCCTTATAAAATGAGAATAACCCCAATGACTCATACAGCTGCTGTGAATTGAATGTTATTTACTGTTGTTTGGAGCCCAGTTCAAATGTCATCTCTTTTCTGTAGCTTTCAATCCACTTCAATTCCACTACTATTTATGAAATGTGCCCTTTATGCAGACTTTGTGCTGAGGGCAAGGATATAACAGTAAATTAGACAAATGTGGTCCTTGTATTCAAAGATATATTAGTTAAACAGGAAAGGCCAGGGAAAAACAAACATGCTCAATGAGTGTCGGGAAATTCGAGGCATGGGGTATATGGGAGTTGTTGATACATCTAGAATTATCCCTCCCTTATTCCTTCACTCAGGTTGAATACTATGACATATATTTGTCTCCTCTGAAAACCATTTCTCTTAGATGTCTACGTAATCTACAGAGGAAATAACAGTGCCAAATAGACAGTGAGTGGAGGAAGGAAGGGTGAGAGGGAAGAAGGGAGAAGAGGATGGATGGATGGATGGATGGATGGATGGATGAATGGATACATGGGCTGATGAGTGGGTAGATGGATGGATGGGCAAGTGGAGGGAAATGGATAGAGTGGATAGATAAATGGAAGGAAGGATGGATGCATGGATTAGTAGATCCTTGGGTGTATAAATGGCTAGCTAGCTTCTTGCCTATATGAATGGATGGATAGATAGGTGGATGGATAGTGATTGTATGGTTGGGTAGGTAGACAGATGAGGGAGTGTACAGATAGATGGGTGGATGGGAGAGAGGCTGGATGGATGGGAGGATCAATGTTTGATGCATGAGTCGATGGATGAGTGAATCAATGGTTGGATGGATGGTTGGATAGTGGGATAGGAGAATAGGTGACAGGATGGATGCGTGAATGCATGGGTGTGTGCATAGATATCTGGATAAGTGAGAGAGGATCAATGAATAGATGCATGCATACAGGATAAGAGGCCACAGACAGAATCTCAGCAAAAGCTCTTCTTACCAGGACAAACCCAGGAGCTGAGCACTCTCTGGAAATAGAGCAACAAGCCTGCAGTCATGCATTTATTCAATCAGTGTCTAAATTAATTATTCGACAAACACTGAGCACCCACATGGGTTAAGTTCTGCAAAGAGAGTAGAAGACTGACATGGTCCTGGCCACTACCTGGAAAAGTGATTGTGCCAGGGATAGAATTGAGTTAGGTGCAATTAGCCTGACATCCAACCACCACTCACCCTCACCATGACCCTCTGAGAGATTGTCATCCTAGCCTCATATCCCTACTCCATATAATAGGATGAATACAGCCTTGGTTTCCCATCCTGCACCACAGCCGAACCAGGGAAGAAAGTGATGCCATCCCAACAATTTACTCTTGTCCTCGGTCTTTAGCCAAAAATATCCACCCAACACTGCTTGACAGCGAACTCCAGCTATGTGAGCCCTTCATGTAAAATGATTAAGAGAATGGATTCTAGAATTCCACTATCTTAAAGTGTGAAGCTGGGCTTGTTGTTTGTATTCATTTCTCTGGGCTTCCATTTTCTCTTTGCTCTCTAGTTGAGATCAGTAACAGTTGTTATTTCATACGACTGTTGTAAGGAATAAAGACAATAATGTCCTGGACATACAAACACCTGGCTCAATTTCTCAAGGGTGTCCTTCATTTTTAGCATCCTCTTCCTTACTCCTAACATCCCATCTCTTCTTCTCCCCTGATTCTACTGACTCCTGACACATTGCTTTGACTGTTCTACACCCATGTGGACCCTTCTCCCCTGGTTTAGACCTGGGTGCCCTCTCAGTGGCCAGCACATATGCATACGTCTCAGATCTGCTGTGGCAGGAAGCAGGCTTAATGGACAGCTCTGGTGTGCGGACTCCTCACTTACCTGGCCACATTTTTCTAGAACTGGATCTGCCAGTCTTCCTCCTCACCCTTCATCCACTGCAGGAGCCAGACAGGCTTTGCTATCTGAGGACTCTCACCGCCATCTCCACCATCCTCCCGCCTTTCCTTCCCAGGCATCCCTCCAAATGCTCATGGATGTCTCACCCCATGTTGGCAATTGCTTCTGCCTCTTGGAAGAGGCAGACAAGCTAAGATATTCTTGCACACTGAATTTCCTCTGCTCTACTGCTACCATAGGCAGTGTCCTCCTAAACAACTTGAGTCCGAGAGCTAGAGCACCTACAAACCTTCTGTGCAGACCAGAACAGAGAAGGATAGGATGAGGCCTCTCTCCCACAAGCCAACACCCTGTTTTCTACACCTTAAAATGGGCTCTCGCCACCTCTTCCACCTCCACTGCTCCTATCACAGTCATCTTCTCTGGCTGCACGACTGCAGTATTTTCCTGGATGGTCTTACTATGTTTTGCACCGGCTCTTCTTCAAATTGCTCTATTAAAATAAATGATCCTATTAAAGCTCAATCTGATCATGAAACACCTCTGTGTAATGTCTTCAAATAGACTCCCATCTCACTCAGACTAAAAGGTAAAGTTCTCCCAGTAGTCGAGCTCCACCTGGCCACTGGCTCATTCTGCTCTGTCTTTGTTGGCTTGTTTTCTCCTCTGAAGCGTTGACTTCATGGACTTCCTATGTGCTGTTCCTTTTGTCTGTAGCTCTTCCTCAAATGACCATTTGATTCCCTTCCCAGCATCTAGAACCTTTATTCAAATTTCACCTTGGTGATGAGGCCATGCCTAGTCACCCTACCTGAAATGTGCCAATTTCTTCACTGTTGTATACACCTATAATGTCATTTGGCATTTAGGGGATGGATGGGTGGGTGACTGGATGGATGAACAGATGATTGAATGGATGTTTAGACAGATGAACCAACGAGTGGATGAGTTATTGGGTAGAGGGGGGAGAGATGGAGAGATGGATGTCTGGATGGATGGATGGATGAACACAAAGAAGGTTGGAAAAGAGTCACCTAGGAGTTGGAAATGCTATATGACTTACCAGGGAAAAGCAAAGGGACATCAGCAAAGACATAACTGATTCCCATGGGGACAGAACCCATGGATTTACCCTGTAAAAGGCCTGCTTTGAACTAATTTTATTTATGGAGGAACTAGCCCCCCAGAATAGTTTATCCCTGTGGATAATTAACATTTATTCGATTCTCACCAAGTGAGACAACCTAAAGTTGGTTGACTTGACTTGCAAATATCCTTAGCATGGAGATGAACACTCCAGACCTGAAGACCTGAAGAGCTGAATTGAAATGGACACAGATCTGAATTCTAATCCTATCCTCGCAAATCCATCTCTCTCAACTTTGGCAAGTCCTCTATTCTACTGTAATACAATGGGTTCACATCACTATAGCCTCAGGGGTGTTGGAGAAATAAAGAACACATGGAAAAGACTCGGCACTGAGCCTAAAATTCAATAAATGTTCATTGTCCACAGGAATAAACTCTCCTATGGCTTAATTCCTCCACCTGGTTAGTGGCACAATGGCTTCTAGGATGATCATGAGCCGATGCAGGGCTAGAAACAGGTAAGGGTTCATGTTTGCAGTACTTCCTCTCCTACTCTAATTGCATTCTGGGTTTTGCATTTGATGGGCTGAGATAGCAGCCCAATTCCTGAGGCTGCCATGTAACTACTTTTGAAATGGGCATAGTCACCTGTTTTTGTATCCCTCCCCCACAAAAAAAGTCCAAGACAATTCAAGCAACCTATCCGAACCACAAAGTTTATAGGTAGCTCTAACTAGAGTCTCCACCCATGTGCCTTTTGCCTTTTGCCTTTTGCATCAATGGCTTCCCACCTCCCCAAGGCCACCACACCCAGTGCCAGTGCCCAGCCTCGGCTTGGGGAAGACTCATCATAACCAACCCTCCTCCATCTGTGAAGACAGTGATGTCATTCCACAGCTCCGACTTTCCCTAGATCAAGGGGATGAAGCAGTGAACCTGCAGACGCAGAGCTGCTTCTCCAGGGAGAGCCAATCCCAGGCTGCCAGCTCCTCCCCCTCCTCCACTCCTCCTCCAGGAGCAGATGGCTGCTTTTTTTTTTTTTTGGCCAGTCCTGGGCCTTGGACTCAGGGCCTGAGCACTGTCCCTGGCTTCTTCCCGCTCAAGGCTAGCACTCTGCCACTTGAGCCACAGCGCAGCTTCTGGCCGTTTTCTGTATATGTGGTGCTGGGGAATCGAACCTAGGGCCTCGTGTATCCGAGGCAGGCACTCTTGCCACTAGGCTATATCCCCAGCCCCCAGATGGCTGCTTTTGAGACCATCTTTCATTGAGATCCTTCCTGGGACGCTCTTCCCTTGCCCCCCTCCCCCTCAGGAACCCTTGGTAATTACTGCTATCATTCTTACATTAAATAAGACTGAATAAAATCAAGATTTCACAGGTGCAGTAGCAAAAGTAAACACACACAGAGACAGAGGCACACAAGTACTTTGGTAGGAGAGGGGCAGGGAGTGAGTTAGGAGCTGCCACAGAGACAAAGGAACTTGGGGACATCTGGCCTGTGAACTCGCCTGTGTGGAAATCTTTTTATCCCATTTTCTCCTAAAGACTGATATAGTGTTTTATTAGGATTACCTCACCCCAACTTTCCCTCCAAGGAATGGAGCAGGGAGTGGGCAAAGACTGCACTAACCAGGGCCATCTCTCTTTCTCTCAACTCCTCAGCAGCTTTTGAATGTTGACAGCATAAGTTACATTTGCTCCTTAGAGGAATGACTCATAAGGAGTTCAGCTTCTAGACGAAAAGCCAGGTTTGGGTTGTTGTATTGTTTTGGTTTTTTTCCCCCTTCTGTTTGTTTGAGTGGTGAACCTTCTCAAAATGAGGTCTCACCACATGGTCTATTTATGAAATATTTTCTTCTCCAACTTAAACAGTGGTTGCATCTCTCTTCCTTTGAAGACAAACCCTTGAAATGTAACAGGCTGTTATTCTGTGTTGAAGGTGCTTCTGAGCATCTGCTGCAGGCTGGGGAGAAGGGACATCTGCTCTCGTGGCCCCAGGAGGCCTGAAAAGGCAAGAAGAGGAAGGGAGAAGAGCAAGGCAGCTTGTGGAGGTTGCTGTTTCACCCAGATTTCCTCTCCTACACTAGATCTGCACAGCATCAAATACATCGGCTCGTGGGCACAGAAGACATTGCAATTCCTGAATGTCTACGTCTATGCCATTCCCTGCATAAGAAGAATATAAAGAAAGTGATCTGGTTCTGAAGTAGGAAAATCCGGTATGGCTAGAGCCATCTTGGATGGTGGATGGTAGGTTCTGGCATCTTGTCTTCATGGTGGAAAAGGTAAACCCCCACCTCCCAGGTGATGCCATGTGCCCGAATCCCTGGAGGCAGAGGCAGGGACTTGGATGATAGGTTACTAACCCTGTCAGTCCAATGCCTGGGACTCATTTCCTGTGACCCTGCCCCCTGACCTTACTCTACTTAGGCCTGTACCAGTTCCTGCACCATTGCACCATGCCACCTGTCTGCATGTTTATGTCCCGTCTCTTGGCTCTTCTCTGGTCACCATGGCGTCCCACTTCAGCTCTCCATCGGAACTGAATTGATTTCTGTTGGTATTGTTTTTATTCTTTCTTTCCTCTCCGGCCTACATGGCTCAGTTTCCTAACAGTGTTACAGGTATTTGCTGGCTGCTGGTCTCTGAGAAAGGAGTCCACCATGCAGTCGCTTGATTTGATTTGATCTTTCACAAAGTGGATTCTCTGTATCTCGCTACCAGATTCACCTTACAACAGTCCTGGTGTTATGCATCTTACAGCAAGCACCACCCTTCTTCCTTGGAGTGGGAAAGAGACAGGTAGAGACAGAAAGCAGGTGTGTGGGTATAGATTCAGAGTCAGTAGACATGTGTGATGAGACGAAACTAACCTTCAGCGCAACTTTTCTGTTGTCTCAGAAGAACACTAAGGAAGATGCACACCTGCCTGTGCATCTGTCTACCTAGCTATTGTCTATCCACCTATCTATCATCTATCTAATCTATCAATCTTTTATCAATTCATCCCTCCACCTAGTCATCCATCCATCCATTCATCTATCTGTCTGTCTATATATCATTTTTATAACCATCTATTTCAGGGTCTGTCTGTCTGTGTATATATCATTTTTAAAACCATCTATCTCAGGGTATATTTCACAATGGGATAAACTAAGCATTGAAAAACACTTGCTAAGCACCTCCTACATGTCAGATTATGAGGCTGAGCAACTTTCTCATAGGCAGGAGGCAGGGCTCCTAACGTCACTCCCAATATTCTGAAGGTCCTACTTAGACATTCATAGTTTTGATTCCAAACAATTCACTCCTACTTTTATATAAATGTCCATTCCATCTGTGATTATTAAGCACCCATTATATATCAATGATAGGAGCCAAATTCCAGTGATTACAACCCCCACAGAAAATACCTCAGTAGCCCTGAAGACAGAGCAACCGTGTGTGTGCAAAGGTATGCATATGTGTGATTGTTTATCAAAGATAAGGGCAGAGAACATCCAAATGTAATGAGATTGCATTGCAGCATGCAGGTTGCTATGTTAAAGAAAGCCTGCCTTGCTAACACAGCAGCCCGAAGCCCCTGTCCACCATTCTACTTATGGGGTGGGCAGGCTTCATGAAGAGAAGCTCCAAAACTTAGAATCAACTGATCTTGTTTCCCTGCTTCTAGCTCAACTACCCTGAAGAAATGACTGCCTTTGTGTTCTGAGGTGAATCGTAGGCAGGGTCTCCTTGTGGCCTCCCGCCATCCAGCTCCTGTCCGGAGGTTATCCTCCGTGGAGCTTTCTTAAACCTTGAGGGAATTTCCACTGCTCCATAGCCCAGGCTAAAGGGCCCAGAGGGTGACATAAGGTGTGGAGTTTGGCAGGTCTTTTATACATTTGGGGGATGCTAGGATTTTAAGGACAGATTATTTTAAAATTTGTTTTAATTCTTAAGAAGACAGCACAGCCTGGGCTGGATATGTTTTCTATATCTTGATAAGACTTAAGCTCTGTTTTTCCTCTCCATGAGTAGATGGTGCAATTCTCCCAAGTCATCAGGGGGACTCGTGATGTGATAAACACAACCTTCAGGACAATGAAGCAGAGACGTCAACTATTAAAAAAATTCCTCTGCATGATTCCAGAATGTCACAGAATGAGCCTCCTGCTTCCTTGGGAATCTGTCCTATTTTTAAATAAGGAAGGACCACTAATCTAGGCAGAGAATGTGTCTCTATTCTGTCAGCAAGTTCTATGTGTTACTTGGGAGGGTGTGTGGGCTTGTACACTAAGTGACATGTAGAGTCTGGACGATTAGCCACTGGCATGAGCTGAATTATGTCTCCCCAACTCCAAGTCTATACATCCACGAACCCAGACTGTGACTGCCTTTGTGGACAGAGGTTGTAAAGAGGTAATCGAGTTCCTTATTTGTTTTGGATATTAGCCCCTTCTGTGGTGAGGATTTACAAACATTTTCTTCCACTCTAAAAGTATCATCCAACCAAATGACACAACAATAATGTCCTGTAGTATTCACATAAAGGAATTTGCTGGACACCAGTGGCTCATACCTATATTCCTAGGTAGTCCAGAGGCTGAGATTTGTGGGTCATAATTTGGAGACATTCCAGGGAGACAAATCTGAGAGATTCTTACTCCAATTAACCAGGGGGCGGGGGAATACAGATGTAGAGCTATGGCTCAAGTAGCAGCAGTGTTAGCCTTGAGTAAAAAGACAGCAGCCAGGCCCTGAGTTCAAGCCCCAGTACTGGCACACAGAGAAAGCTGTGAACATTATAATCATCCCAAGACCAGTGAATGGATATTTTCAGTAGCTTTGTTCCAATTGCCCAAGCTTGGAAGCAACCAGGAGCCTTGCAGAAGGTGAGGGAATAAATGAACTTCGGTCCATCTAGACTCTGGAATCCAACTTAGCACTGAAAGGAAATTTGCTATCAGGTCACAAAAAGACATGGGAGAATCTCAAATGAGTATTACTAAGTGAAAGTGGTCGTTCTACCTGTCAAGCATGGAGTTACACACCTAGAATCCCAGCAACTCAGAAGGACAAGATAAGAAGATCACAGTCTGAGGTAAAAAAAAAAAAAAAAAAATCACAAGACCATTTCTGTGGGGAAAAATACTAAAAGCAAAAGGAAAGTGCTGGGTATGTGGTTCAAATAGTAGATCACTCAGTTACAAAGGCCCAGGCCTTGACAGTTCAACCTCTAATACTGCCAAAAAGAAAGAAAACAGAAACCAGTCTGACAAGATTACACACTGCGGGCTAGGGATATGGCCTAGTGGCAAGAGTGCTTGCCTCGTACACATGAAGCCCTGGGTTCAATTTCCCAGCACCACATATACAGAAAACGGCCAGAAGTGGTGCTGTGGCTCAAGTGGCAGAGAGCTAGCCTTGAGCAAAATGAAGCCAGGGACAGTGCTCAGGCCCTGAGTCCAAGCCCCAGGACTGGCAAAAATAAATAAATAAAGATTACACACTGCATGATTCTGGTTACAGAACGTTCCCGTAAAGGTCAAAACCTAGAGACAGTAAAAATATCAGGGCTGGACACAGGGAGGAGTAAGCAGGCAAGAGCAGTGAACTTAACCAGTGTGGCAGGTAAAATGACAGATCCCTGTCCTTACCTGTTTTACAAACAGAAGGCCCCACCCCTCACCTGAATGATCCCTTCCTAAACCAGGGACTGCGACAGAGGGAGGGATGGGTAGATCTGAGCCCCAAACCCCAAACCCCAAATAAGAAATATAACAAGTTAAAGGCCTCTGATACACTCTTAAGTAAAATAAAGTAATACACACAGAGACACATATACATGAGAGAGAGTTACACTCAAAGAAACTGGACATAAAGAAAAAAACTACATACATAATGTTCAAAGCTTTACAGATATGAGGGAGAATTTTTAAAAAACCTAACACTATGTAAAATTTATATCACTAAGTTTGAAAAATCCATGAAAAATGAATAGGTTCTTGAGAAAATATAATTTGCTGAAATTGACTCAAGAAGAGGTAGAAAACTCGAGCCGACCAATAACCACTGAAGAAATTGGAAATGCTGTCAGAAAAAAAAATAATAAAAAAACTACTCAAAACAAGGTACCAGGACAGGCAATTTGGAAATCGCTATTAAAATTAAAAACACACATACCTTTCAACTCCAAAACTCCATTCCTAGGAGACAGATCAAATGGAAATAAAAGAACTAGTACCACAGGTTTTCAGCTGAGGTTGTTAATGAAGAATTACCTGTCCAAGGGAGACACTGGAGAGAAAGAGAACTCCCTCAGCACAGAAAATTATACTGCCATTAAAAAATGACCTAGATATTTATCAGTTTATTTGGAACAATTTCCCAAACACATTGACAGGTAACTGTAGGAGGTGAGTGAAGTTGTGAGATGAGGGATAGAAAAGATGATAGTGATCAAGATACAGTGTAGTCCTACACTGAAATGCTGACATGTACAACTACTTAAGGATAATTAAAAAAACAACAGAACAAAGTAGCAAACCTGAAAAAACAAAACAAAGTAGCAAAATGTAGCAGACTACACAAATGCATTTTTCAACTCTTGCAAACAATAATCAGAATGAATCCTACACATGTGATGCTGTGTGTACATTTGTAAAAAAAAATAGTGTAAGTATAAAGAAAGGTGTAGAAAGCTACACAGGAAGGTGCATGTTGTAGTTACAGAACAAGAACCAGGGAAGAGTTTAGAAGGAAAATGTACGAAAAGCAAAGGAAAGAGGAGCTGAGCAAAAAAGAGGAAAGAGGCTGGGTGCTGGTGGCCTGTAATCCTAGCTACTCAGGAGGCTGAGATGTAAGGATCATAGTTCCAAGCCAGTCCAGTAGGAAAGTGAAACTTTTTGTCTTCAATTCACCATCACACCTACCCCCAAAAAGTAGAGGCGTAGTTCAAGGAGTAGAGCACCAGACTTGTTAAAGAGCTGAAAGATAACACACAGACCCTGAGCTCAAGCCCCATCCTGGCACAAAAATAAAAGGAAAGAAAAGACTGCATATAAAAAGAATTACTTTTACTTGATAAGGTGCTCTCATGCTGTGATCTCTTCCATGTAGAATTGTTTGTGTATGTGTGTTTATGTTTATATATGTAGGTGTATATCATCATGTACAAAACTAAAACTTAAAAACACAAATAAATGAAAAAGCCACAAGCCTAGACTTTTCAAAAATAGTTCTGTGCCAAACATTAAGACATAATAAAGAAGGCCTACAAGTAAGAAGATGGAAAATATTCAGCCTGTTCTCCTGATAACAGAGCAAGGCAAATGCCCGTCCCTCACCAATGAAAAACTGTAGCCGAGCCCCACTGATGGACAGAAAGCAAACACGAAACTAATCATGTCTAAACGTGTCTGTGAGAGTCACAGGTACACAGGCGTCCATTTAAACAGTAGAGATACTTCTAGTTCTAATCATAGTGTGTCCAGAGCTTGGGAATCACTGTTCTCATCCTTCCAACAAGAAACGATTGAACAAAATGAAAACTCCATGACCTTCCTTGGACCCTCTAAAAGAGAACAGGGGGTCAGAGGGCAAACCACCACTCTGTGATTCTGACAGACAAGGTGAATGACCAGAGTTACACAATAAGGTCTGCTCACCTGGAGAAGCAGCCCAAGGAGCTATGCACCAAGGGATAGGTGAAGTGGAGATTTATGACAATGTGTTAGAAGTTGAGTTGGATACAGGTTACTTAACTCCTGGGGGCCCACTCTGGGGTCATTTCTGATTCTGCCCAGTCCTAGGCAGCCTGTGATTTGGTGACGTCAGTGGCATGTGCAACATTTCACGCCCCGGCTGACACCAACTACTCAGAGTCACCACAGACCTCTCTGGGGAGACACCACACAGGTGTGTGTGGAGGGGGGTGGGTTCAGTCTAACAAGGCTGTGGGCTCCCACTTTGCACACCATCCACACATGGGGTACCTCATCTACCTCACTACTTCAGGGCAAGTAAGTCACTAAAATGCTTCATGGAACTGCGTAGGAATTCAATGAAGACTGGCCATAACTGAAAGAGCTACAAGATTCAGTTCCTCCATGAGGGGGATTGCACAGACAAGGCTAAAGTCAACCACGAGAACAAGAACCCTGGGCACACAAGAAGCCACTGGCTCTTGAAGCTATAGCAAATTCGTCTCTGAGGGACCCACAATGGGGTAAAACATAAAACCTTATCCTGGCTGGGTGCCATTGACTGAAGCCTATAATCCAGGTTACTTGGGAGGCTCAGAACGCAAAGACCTCAGTTCAAGTGTATCCTGGGTCAAAGGTCCTAGAGACTCCATTTCTAAAATAAGCAACAAAACAGCAGGCTGGGAGGATGTGGCCCAAGTGGTGGAGGGCCAACCTAGCACAACACACATGTCGCTCAAACCCATGCAAGGACACTGTCTTCCCGGAGCAGCCGCAGCTCCCCCTCTGACCCTGGCAGCAAGCCCATCCCTGTGACCTCTGTGACCTCTGGTACCAGGCCCCAGGCCTGTCCCTGCACCAGGCCAGTCCTGGGCACAGACGTCAGGTCCAGCGTTGGCCTCAACATCCCCACACCATAGGCTCACAGAGACCTCATTTTGGAACACAGCTGAGGTCTTGCTGCAGTCCAGGCAAGTCTCCACAGGCCCCGACTTCAGGAGAAAAATAAAAATTTTAAAAAAAGGAAACAACCTTCACTGGCATAACATCCACTGTGGCACTGTTCACAGTAGCTGAGCTTCACACACAGCCCAGGTGCCCTACAATGGATGAAAAAGTGATCAAGAGCAACGTGGAGCATGTAGACAATGGAGTACTACTCAGCCATAAAGAAGAAATACATTACATTGTGGGGAAAATGGATGGAACTAGACCTCATCGTGGTGAGCAAAATAAGCCAGCTTCCAAAGGACAAGAGCCACATATGTAGACCTAAAAAATAAACATATGTAGGTACGTACATAATATGTTATTTATTTATGTATATGAAACATTGTGTATGTAATATATATGATCAATCTGATTAAAGCACAGTATTTGTACTGTGAAATACCATTGTCTTTTTTTTTTTTTTTTTTTTTTGGCCAGTCCTGGGCCTTGGACTCAGGGCCTGAGCACTGTCCCTGGCTTCTTCCCGCTCAAGGCTAGCACTCTGCCACTTGAGCCACAGCGCCGCTTCTGGCCGTTTTCTGTATATGTGGTGCTGGGGAATCGAACCTAGGGCCTCATGTATCCGAGGCAGGCGCTCTTGCCACTAGGCTATATCCCCAGCCCCCATTGTCTTTTTTAACAATGAGCATGCACATGAACAGAAATGAGCATTAGGAAGGCAAAATACGTCCTGTCTGGGAGATGGGCTGGCAAGAGTGGAAAATTCACGGTGAAAAGGGAACAGTGAAGCTTGTTTGAGAAGGTGAAAGGAGAGAAGAGAGAGTGACAGAGGGGTGAGCTTGATCATGGTATATTGCATGCACACATACACATGTCAGAATGAAACCCTCTTGAAAACTTTTGATGTAAGAAAAAAGCATATCCTAGGCCAAATGCAAAGAGAAAAAGAAAGAAAAATAAAAGAGAAAAAGGAAAAGCACTACCAACCAAGAAGAGTATTTGAGGGAAAGCTGTCTTTAGCAATGGAGATACAAATAATTTTCCAGACAGAAACTGGAGGGATTTTTCACCATCAGACTTTCCTTACAAAAGTAAATAAACACTAAAGATTGTTCTTCAGGTTGATATGATGGAGAAAAAAAACATGGAACTATAGAAAAGTATAAAGTTCACTGAAAGGTAAAAATATCATCAAATCAGAATGCTCTACTGTAACAGTCGTGTGTATATCAGTTTTATTTCACTATAAAAGCTAAAAAACAACGATGTTTAAAATGAATTACAAATATCTATTAATGGATATGCAATATAAAAACATGTAATGTATCACATCAGTAACTTAAAATGTTGGGGGAAAAAGGTTTATGTGTAGGCTTTTTGTGTGCAATTAAAGTTAAGCTATTACCAATCAAAATAACACTCTGAAATGTTTTATTTAAACCACATGGTAACCACAAAGAAAGCATCTGTGTTAGATTCACTAAACACATGGGTATAAACAATCTGCAAACCATAAAAGGAGACAATGAGAGAGGAAGAAAGAAATGAAACAGAAGTTATGAAACTTGAGGACAAATAGCAAGTCCTTGCCTATCAATAATTCTTTTCAATATAAATGGTTTGAACTCACGAATCAAAAGACATTGCGTGGCTGAGTAGATTTCTTTTTAAAGTCCATTGAATTTCCAAACCTGATTGTGGTGAAATAAAAGAATCTGAACAGAGCAATGTTGAATATGGGGACTGAATAATTAATCAATAACCTCCCCCAATATAAAGAGCATAGTACCTGTGGCTACACTGGTAAGTCCTACTGAACATTTTAAAGAGTTAACACCAATCATTCTCAAACTGTCACAAAGACTTATGGAGGAAATAATTCCTCACTGATTTTACAAGGGTCTGCATTACCCTGATATCAAGGCTCAATTAGAGCATTATAAAGAAAGAAAATGACAGGGCAATATCCTACCAGATGTAACCTGTAACTCCTCAGCAAAAACATTAGCCAAATGAAAGCATTGAAAGAATCATGTACCTCAGTCAAGCCATAAATCAAGGATGGTTCGATAAATCAGTGTGAACCACCTCCTAAACAGGAGGAAGGATAAATATCATGTGACCATGTCAACAGATGCTGAAAAGGAATTAGACAAAATTCAAAATGGGGGAGGGGGTCAGGAGACAGATCTCAGTAGCGTAGCATTTGTCTAGCATGCATGAGACTTTAAAAAGGGGCGGGGGAGAAAAGTCAAAATTGGGGCTGGGGATATGGCCTAGTGGCAAGAGTGCTCGCCTCGTATACATGAGGCCCTGATTTCAATTCCCCAGCACCACATATACAGAAAATGGCCAGAGGTGGCGCTGTGGCTCAAGTGGCAGAGTGCTAGCCTTGAGCAAAAGGAAGCCAGGAACAGTGCTCAGGCCCTGAGTCCAAGGCCCAGGACTGGCCAAGAAAAAAAAAAAAAAAAAAAAGAAAGAAAAGTCAAAATTCTTTCATGCTAAAAATGCTGAAGAATTTAGATATAGAAAGAATGCACCTCACACAGGAAAGACTGTACATAAGAAACCCACAGCTAATATTCCACTCAACACAATGAAATGTATAAAATGAGGAAAGGTTTCCCTTTATGAGGAAAATAAGCCATGCTATCCACTCTTTCCACACTTGTTCGACATATACTAGAAATTCTAGACAGAGAAATTAAGCAAGAAAAGGAAATAAGTAAAAGGCACCTAAGGACAAGGTAAAGAACAAGTTAAATTTTGTACAAATGATACCTGTTCATAGAGAATCCCAAAGATTCCTCCCCAAATCTGCTAAAACTAACCTAGATATCAGTACAGTTGCAGAATACAACATAAATATCCAAGTCAGTTTCTTTACTATGCATTACTAGCGAAGTATTTGAAGTTAGACAATCACCTTCACAAAAATGTGTAAAAAAACAGTAAACTTAGGAACAAATTTTTTTTTTTTTTTTTTTTTTTGGCCAGTCCTGGGCCTTGGACTCAGGGCCTGAGCACTGTCCCTGGCTTCTTCCCGCTCAAGGCTAGCACTCTGCCACTTGAGCCACAGCGCCGCTTCTGGCCGTTTTCTGTATATGTGGTGCTGGGGAATTGAACCTAGGGCCTCGTGTATCCGAGGCAGGCACTCTTGCCACTAGGCCATATCCCCAGCCCCTTAGGAACAAATTTAACAAAAGAGTTGAAATGTCTCTGTACTGATAATCAAGATGAGAAAATAAGTATAATGCAAGAAGAAAGAAACACATTGTTGAGATAAACAGAACTGTAGCGAAAAGTCTATACAGCATTAACGTAGAGCAGAAAATCAGAGAAGGCTACCTCAGGTTGTAGGGCCATACATAGTAGCATGCTCCCATAATCCTAGCTACATTGGAGACAGTGATCACAAAGATCACATCTTGAGTTAATCCAGGGAAAAGGAAATATTGAGGCATCGCAACCAATAAGCAAATTATAATGTCTCTCTCTCTCTCTCTCTCTTTCTTTTGGTTGGCTGTGGGGCTGGGCGCTGTCCCTGAACTTTTTCATTCAAGGCTAGCTAGTGCTCTACCACTTGGAGCCACAGCATCACTTCTGGTTTCCTGATGGTTAATTGGAGGAAAGAGTCTCATGGACTTTCCTGTCTGGGATGACTTTGAACTGTCAGATTTCAACCTCCAGAGTAGCTAGGATTACAGCCACCAGCACCTGGCATGATTCTCTTAATTCTACTATAGAGAAAGCCTAGGTAGGAGGATCTTAGTTTTAGCCCTGAAAGGGGTGGGAGGAAACATGAAACTCTATCTGAAAAATAACTCAAGCAAAAAAAAAAAAAGGCTGGGGCGTGTTTCAAATAGTAGAGTACCTGCCTAATAAGGACCTGAGTTCTAACCTCAGAATTGTGGGGGACTAGGGGAGTCAAAAACAAACAAAAAAAATGAAAAGGTTGGTAGAATTGAATCCACATTTAAGAAATTCTAAATCATTATGAGATTAAACTGCAGATAAAGACTTGGACACTCAAAGTTCAAAGCAATTAGAAAGCAATACAAATAACCCCTTCATAATGGCAGAAGGGGCAGAAAACAATATTAAAAACTATCAAGGGAAATCAATACTGACTGATTTGACATTGTGGTTAATTTAAAACATCTGCTTGACAGAAGGTACTTTAAAGAAGGTTGAAGACAAGTGACATTGTAGGACAAATAATGGATTTGTAAAGATTAAAAAAAAAAAAACTGAAGAAGAAGAAGGGAAAAGTTCTGGTCCCCAAATTTTAACCTACTATTTATGTGTTTGTTTTTGTGCCAGCACTAGGGTTCGAACTCATGGTGTAGGTATTGACTCTTGATGATTAATTGGAGATAAGAATACCACAAATTGTCCTGCCATAGCTTGCTTCAAACATACCCTCAGATCTCAGCCTCCTGGACAGCTACTACCAGTGCCCAGTTAAATCTATTCTTAACAAAAAAAGAAAAGTGAGTTTTACTCTATGGTAATTCCAGAGATAAAATTAATCTGGACATGATCACACACACACACCTGTAGTCTCAGCAGTAAAGAGATTACTGCAAGATTTCAATCTCAAGGCCATCCTGTGTTTAGTACTTAGATTTTGTCTTAAGAACAAGAAACGACAGAGAGGGGGAAATGGGGCTACACAGAGATAGAAACAGAAAAGGACAGACAAGGAGACAGAGACACAGAGAGATAAAGAGAGACACACACAGAGAAAGAAGAAGTGAGAGAGAAAAATTAAAACATATCAGGATTTCAAGTGTGCCTAGATGTTCAGACTGTACTCACCAAGTTTGGATGTTTTGAGCTTGATCCAAATATTGATACTAAAATCATATCTTGTGTTGTTTCTGCCTCATCAAGCCAGTGGCAAGCAGAGCTAAACAATTTTGACATATTCCCACTTTGTATATACAGCCCTTGATTTGATAGTTTTCTCCTATTGAGAACTGTAATGCAATATTGTCTACCCACCAACTACCTCACAAATTGATGATTAGAGAGTCCATCTTGTACCGCAGAATTTCTTTCTCTAAAAAGAGAAATGTGAGGAATTCCAGCCTAAGCAATTTTGATATAATTAATGCCGCTCAGATGTGACTTTTGTCATTGCAGAGAAATCTGGAATGACCTGCTCCTTCCATCCCTGTAAGAGTTATTGTCTTTAGAATTGTCCCTCGACCCACATTATTTTGCTTTTCAAAATACTCAGCACACAGAGAGGTAATGCGTATTTCATGTTGATTCAGTCTCTGAAGATGTGCAGATATTTCTTGCTAAGGCAGTGTATAATTTTTTATGTGGCTCTCTCCTTGGTTCAAAATATCATAGCATCTACATAATATCTGTCTTTCACTCGGCAAAAATTCCCTGAGCCCTAAAAATGTGGCGGCATATTAGCATGTAAACAATAATAATGATGATGATTTAAAAACTACCCAGAATACCTGGGCTGTATTCCTTGCATCTAATATAAATGCATTATGGGTATGAAGGCTAGGTAGAGCCTCTCTTCCGTGTCTCCTTTCTCCAGGATCCAATCTGCCAATCACTCTTGCTGAGTGAAGAAAATGGCACATGTGGAATGCTGCAAAACATAGCTGGCTGGGGCGGGGGGGGGGGGAGGAGAGGGGTGGGGAAGGCAGGAGAAGCAGATGGGAGGCAGAGGCTCAGAAGGGCATCGGGACTCACACTCTCTGGGGCTGGCTCTCTGCTACACTTCCTTTCCCTATGACCCTGAGAAAACAAGAGAACTGATTGGTGTTTCCATGTTTTCATACGTGCAATGTGCTAATCACTACTTCACAGAGTGGTGAAGATCTGCTGAATGGCTGGCTCAGCAAATTAAAGTGTTCTACACACTCCCTTATCATTCATTCTCTATGTAACTTCTTTGAACAACTCACCTTGTAGTTTATCAAAATGAATACCAGAGCTGGCCACTGGTGGCTCATACCAGTAATTCCTAGCTACTCAGGAGGAGATCATGGTTTGAAGCCAATCCCGGGCAGAAAAGTCTTGTGAGACTCTTATCTCTAATAAATTACTCAGAAAAAAAAAAACAAAAAAAAAACAGAAGTGCTGCTATAGCTCAAGTGGTAGAGCACTAGGCTTGAGCACAAAGAGGTTCAGGGACATTGCCCAGGCCCAGAGTTCAAGCCCCAAGTCTGGCAAATAATAATAATAATAATAATAATAATAATAACAATAATAATAATAATATCAGGAAGCTGCAAACTGGAACATGTGTTGTGTGCGGAGAGGGTGGTGGGTGGACATATGGAGAGAGAAAGGGTGAGCAAAGGCAGCCATAGTATTGGGTGGAATGCATACATGGGAAAAAGGGACCAGGAGGACTGAGGGGATGGATGGGATGGAGAGGAATGGGGGAGAATTCTGAAAGGGGTGACATCGATCAAGAGGCATTGTACTTCCAAACCCACCCACTGGACCGAAACCCCTTTGTACAATTCACTTAAGGATCTTTCTTTTTTTTTTAAGTGAGAGAGACCATTGAAGGACTTTAAATGAGGAGTGACATAATCTTTAACTAGATAAAAATCTGTTCTCTCTGCTCTGTAAAATATAGATGACAGGGCAAAAGGAGTCCTCATCGTGGGTACCAGGTATGGACTAGATGCCTTGTCCTTTCGTGGGATATGCGTATTGGGGTGGTGAGGAGGAATTTTGGGTTCCTAAGAAACTCCATCAGTTAAGGCAGTAACTTAAAGGATTAATTCTGATTGACCCTGGATTGGATTGAGACATGCCCAGCTCCGGCTATGCCTAGAAGGGCCCTTCCAGAAACGAGAGCCCATCGTAAGGACACCAAACGACTCCACTGCTAGAAACAGAATTTGAGCAGACTGCTGGGACGTGGTGGGCCTCTTAGAAGGTAGAGCCTGGTTGGAGGAAATGGGTCACTTGGGGACCGGCTTTGTATATCAGCCTTACACTTCCTGTCATTCTTCTCTGCTTCCTGACTGCCATGAAGTGAGCAGCCTCTGTCATCCACTCTTCCCACCATGTAAAAAAAAAAAAGACAAACAACTACAAAAGCAATACTTGCAAAACTGTTTGGTGTAAATGAACTGAACAACTCATTGGGGGGGGAGGGAAATTCTTGGCTTCTTAGTACACAAAGTATTTCAATCATACCACCTCACACACTTCCGTTGTTGAGGCAACACAGACTGTCTGTCCATCCTCTGGAAAAGCTTCCTTTCAGAGCAACAGATATTTGTCTGGCTGCAGAGGTCACACAAGTCACACAACATCTTCTTGGGTTTCTTATGGAGAGAGAGGGTGTGTTTTGTTTTGTTTTATCCTCCAGTTTGAATTCAGGGCCTCACTTTTGCTAAGCAAGAGCTCCACCACTTGAGCCATGCCTCTACCAACCGAACCACATATTAAGCCCAAGTTTTCCTCTTCATCCTACACAATGTAAATTAAATTTCAGTGCATGAAATTTTGGGAGAAAGTTAAACTCTATCCAAGTACTAGTATATTGACATTGTATATCAATGACACGTGTATCTTTTAAAAATAAATTCATCAAAGATTTTAATGTGTTTATTAAGCCACAAAAAATCTCAATAATTTCCCCAAAAGTTAAAGATGCATGGAAGAATTAATGTGGTAAACTCACAAGCTGTTAACAAGTAACATCATGCAAAGATCTCTTTGGAGACTTTAAACCGTTTTCTAAGTAACTCTTGAGCTACACAGAAATTCAAACCTGAAATTACTACCTGTTTGGAAATTAAGACGTAGAACACAACACATCTAAACGATGTGATGTCACATCCTCTGAAGAAAATTTATAACTCTGAGAAAACAAGGAAGACTGAAAATGAATGATCTTATAAACCTGGGGTAAGAAAAGAACAATGCAAAGAAAAAAATCCTAAAGAATGTGAAAAGAAATGAATAAAGATAAAAGCAGAAATAAATGAAACAGAAAGCACAAGAAAAATAGGAGACCACAGCAATAAAGCCAAGAGACAGGTTTGTAACAAAGAGCAATAAAACAAACTGATCAAGGAATACAAAGCAGAAGTAATAGTTCAAAGAAGATAGAGAAGACATGACAACAAATAGGGAGGGCCTTCATACCACACAGAGATTTATATCAGTAAAGTCGGAAACACTAATCAAAAAAGGTTCTTATGAAGGTGTGTGCGTGTGTGTGTGTGTGTGTGTGTGTGTGTGTGTGTGTGTGTATGGGTACTGCAGCATGAATTCTGGGCTTGAGTGCTGTCCCTTTGCTTTTTCTGCTCCAAGCTGGTGCTCTACCACTTGAGCCACACCTCCACTTCTGGCTTTTTGCTGGCTAACTGGAGATAACTGAAGAAGGAGTTTCATGGACTTTTCTGCCCAGGATGGCTTGGAGTGGTGATCCTCAGATCTCAGCCTCCTGTGGAGCTACATAGTATCTCAGGTATGCGCCACCAGCACCTGTCTAGGAGACACTGCTAGAGCAGCATTTGAACAAAGCGGAAGAGGAGGACTCATGTGGTGGTGATGGCTGAGGCCTGGAACCTCAGCAACTCCAGAGATATGGCTCAGGAGGCTCACCGTTCCTGGCCCAGCCCAGCCTCAACCAATGAGATGAGTGAGGTGATTCACACCTGTCATTCCAGCTGTATAGGAGGTGTACACAGGAAATACACGCACAGACCAGTCCAGAGACATACGAGACACTCTCCAAACACAGGAAGTGGAAAGCACGTGCCTAGTGAACATCAGGCCCTGAACTCAAATCCTTACAGTACCTGAAAAAAAATTATAGTACAGATCACTAAGACAGAGAAAAACAACTCAAAAGAAAAATGTGTAAAGATCAGAAGAGGTAAATTGGCAGTACCGGTGTTTGAATTCAGAGGAGGAGCCTTGTACTCACTTAGCTAGAGCACTAACACCTGAGCCACACCCCTGACCTGCTTTTTGCTGACTGTTTTGAAGATGGAACCTATGTCTGCCTGGGCTGGCTTTGAACTGTAACCCTCTAGGTCACAGTTTAAGGAATCTTCGCCTCCCGAGTAAATAAAAGATAATAGATGTAAGCCAGCTAAGAGTTCATTCTTCTCTGCATTATGTTTTTAAAAAAGCTATGCATTGGGCTGGGGATATAGCCTAGTGGCAAGAGTGCCTGCCTCGGATACACGAGGCCCTAGGTTCGATTCCCCAGCACCACATATACAGAAAACGGCCAGAAGCGGCGCTGTGGCTCAGGTGGCAGAGTGCTAGCCTTGAGCGGGAAGAAGCCAGGGACAGTGCTCAGGCCCTGAGTCCAAGGCCCAGGACTGGCCAAAAAAAAAAAAAAAAAAAAAAAAGCTATGCATTGGTGACTCACACTTATGATCCTAGCTACTCAGGAGGCTGAGATCTGAGGATTATGGTTTCAAGACAGCCTGGGTAGGAAAGTCCATGAGATTCTTATCTCCAGTTAACTACCAAAAAAGCCAGAAGTGGAGCTCTGGCTCAAGCAGTAGAGTGCTAGGCTTGGGGGGAAAAAAAAAAGCTCAGGGACAGCACCCAGACCCTAAGTTCAAGCTCCAGTACTGGAATGTACATGGATGCATGCACATGCACACATGCATGCGCACGCACACACACACACACACACACACACACACACACACACACACACACACACACACGGTCAAGATATATTGCCATGTATTTCTAACAGTGTCCCTCAGTAAAACAATTTCTAAGTGGAGATCAATGAATGGACAATTCTAATATTCTTTAAGAAGCCACAAAATGATGAAGTTATCTTTGCAAAAAGCGTAGCAAACAGCCTTGGAGTTTGGAGCCTCAGACTCTGAAAAAGAGCTATGGAGGGAGAATAATAATAAACCAGGGTGGGCATGAGATAGGACTTTCTGCTTTAACACTTGTGAAAATTTCCTATGCTATTCCCATGCATTTATTCGAGGGATTTAAACCATAAATATGGGAGACGTCTGTGTTGGGGGGTTGAGCAGTTGGGAATTTAACTTCTCTGCAGAGGAGTTCAGCATATGGTGGCACAGTGTACACCCAAGTGCTTCAACAGGCAGGTTAGAAACTCCAAGAGACTGGGGTAACTCGAGAGAAGCCATTCAAAACCTATTAAGATGAATTTCACCCAGTGTCAGGGCTGACCACCTTGATCAAGCCATCTTAGTTCTGGAATGATAATGTGGTCTATGACTTGCATGCTAATCAGAGAGCTTGCCTGCAAGCCCCCAGCCACCGCCATGTGTGTAACAGGACTCATTAATAGCCATGATTGAAAGATTGAACCTGATTAGAGTTGCTAAACTTAGATCATCATTAGGCAGACCCCTTGTGACACATTCTTTACAAAGTCTCTTGGCCAAAATAGCTGAGCATAAGCCAAGCACCCAGGGGCTCATGCCTACAATCCTAGCTACTCAGGAGGCTGAGATCTGAAGATCATGGTTCGAAGCCAAGCCAAGGCAGAAAAGTCTCCATGAGAGACTCTTATCGCCAATTAACCACTCACAAACTAGAAGTAGGGCTGTGGCTCACAGTGGTGGAGTGCTAGACTTGAGTGGAAATGCTAAGAGACTAGCCTGGGCCCTGAGTTCAAACCCCAGGACCAACACCACCACCCCCACACACATAGGCAAAGCCAGGAGTAGAGATGTGGCTCAAATGGTAGAGCACCAGCCTTTGAGTAAAAAAGCTAAAGGTTAAATTTTTAAAAATAAAAGTTAGGACTGGGGATATGGCCTAGTGGCAAGAGTGCCTGCCTCATATACATGAGGCCCTGGGTTCGATTCCCCAGCACCACATATACAGAAAATGGCCAGAAGGGGCACTGTGGCTCAAGTGGCAGAGTGCTAGCCTTGAGCAAAAAGAAGCCAGGGACAGTGCTCAGGCCCTGAGTCCAAGCCCCAGGACTGGCAAAAATAAATAAATAAATAAATAAATAAAAGTTAGTTGAAAGCTAAGTTAAAAAACTCCCCCAAGGGGGAGCAGATCCCAGAACCATGAAACATTTTACCCATCACTTACTCTTTCATAAGTATGAAGAGAATGGCCTTATGATTGGATCCAGACACATATTAAAAGGGCTTCCCCCTAGCTCCAAGTAACTATTAGTGCTTAATATTCTGATTTCTAGAATTCTGATGGTGGATCCAGAGTTGAATGACTCCTTAATCACGTGATTTCTAATGCACCAAGGTTTCCGAGTTAGTTTAATTAATTTCCTGGGGATTCTTGGAAGACAAGATGAGAAACCCACCACATGTGCCTTTCCAATGACCACAATCCACTGCAGGAAAGAAGAAGAATGAAAACTCCCAGTACACAGTGCTACTTGAAATAATTAAAAATCTCCATGAAGTAGCTCAAGAGCAGACTGGAGGCAGCCTCCATTAGCCGAGTGTATCAACAATCTCCATGTATTCTCACATAAACACACAGAAAACGGGAAGCTCGGGGGCTCCTACATCCTACTGCAAGCCTGCGACCTAAGAGAAATGGTTCGTAGCGCCATGTGTGAAGCCAAAACTTCAGGACACCCTGAGGTGACCTTTCTTCCAATAATGGCAGCCACCCCCCCATACCCTAAGCCATTTCCCTGCCCACTTAGAATGAGCCCACTCTGCAGCTGGACTTGCCATCTGACAGAGTCCAAAATGTCAAGGAGCCATTGGCGCGTGACTTTGTGCCAATGCATCACAAATTGGGGTTTCTTGTAGTGGTGGAGCTGGGAGCTAGCCCAAGGTGCCAGATGGTCCCGAGTACTCAAGAACAAAGCCATCTGCAGAAGAGCTCCTTCCACGGCCGTTACAATTTGTCCTGATGATCAGCCTCCATCAGAATGTGCTTAGGACGCTGCTCCACAGCTAGTCCGACCCCCTCCATTACAGCTTTGCATTTAAAGACTGTGTGCGGGGATCAGAATAATGAGAGAAATATACAGAACACATATTCTCCCCACCAGCCACCCATACAGGCCTCTGTCCTCAACATGACACCTGCATGGGAGACTAGAAGATTCGTCTCACTACCCCAGGAGCTCTCTCACATGGACCCTGGTTCTGAAGGAATAGAGTATCAATGGAATTCAATTTGAATGGAATTCAAATTTCACTAGGCCAGCTAGGAAACTTGTCTGTGTCAGACCATGGGGAATTCATGTACTGGATTTAGAACCACAGGTTCACCCAGGTGTAACATTTGGGTGTCGTTTGCATCTCTAAAGTCCCGAATTGTTTATTTGATCTAAGCAGTGGGGATGTGTAATATCTTGTAAGAGGATGATTTTATTTTAGGTGATATTTTTTTTCGGAATGAATTTGGGCCCCAGTAAGTTGATACTTTATTTCCTTACAGTGCTGAAGGCATTAAGGTACCCATAAAATGAGTTAATGACCCATTTAAAAATGCCCTTTGTGGGAGAAAATAAAAAACACTTTCCTATTCCAAGCTGACATTACATTATCTTTACCATGATAACACGCTGGTATCTAAGAAACACTTACAGGAAAACAATGGCTAGTCTGAAAGTTACATGTGGGCTGCATATCTATGTGATACTCGTTTACTATAACCCACCGAAGCCTACTCACGGAAATGGTCAAGATTCCATGCTGACTTCGCAGGTCTTGGCACCCTCTGTCTGGCTTAACCTCCATCCTAAGATACAAATAGTTCACAATGAGAACCTACCACACAGGTAGGTACTACAGGCAGCCATTTTTTTTATTGCTTTAAAAAAACTCTATATTCAACGTAAGTATGTAATTCTTGTTTTATTAGCATCAATTAGCAAATACCATACTTTAGCCTGAATGATCAGATAAATAAAAGACAGATACATAGATGATATGTATATATACATAGATAATTCAAATACATAAATGATGGATGAATAGATGATACATAGATATAGACAGAGTGACAGAGGTAAAGGTGGAGACAGAGATCTACCTATACATAACCTAAATCTATCATTATAGATATTTATCTACCTCTCATGTATCTATAGCTTCATATACTTTTCTTGTTGCCAGTACTGAGGCTTGAACTCAGGGCTTGGGCACTCTGGTGGCTCAAGTTTCTCATGCTGCATCTTTTTGTTTGTGCTAGTACTTGGACTTGAACTCAGGCCCAGGATACTCTCACTTGGCTTTGCCACTCAAGGTTGGAACTGTACCCACTTGAGTCACAGCTCCACTACCAGCTTTTGATAATTATCTGGAGATAAGAGTCTCACAAAGTTTCTTCCCTGGGCTGGCTTTGAACCTTGATCCTCAGATCTCAGCTTCCTGAGTAGCTGACAGGTGTGAGCCATTGGTGCCCAGGAAGAGTTCTCAAAAACAATAATAAACAATAAAGGGAGAGAGGATACAGGGATAATTCTATCTTTTATTCCCCCATGAGAGTTTATAACACTCTGTGTCACTCTAAGAGAGGTCACCAGGAGGGCAAACGATCTTGTTTAGTGAGCCTTCCACAGTTCACTGCGTGATCAAATCAGATATTTCTTCCCAAACATCTCTATAAATAATAAAGTGAGACTCTTCCTACATTCCATAAGTACATTAAGTTTGTTCCAAGAAGTTAATCTTTAAAGATCTATTTAAAAGGATCAATAGCAGGAGAGGATATATAGACTACTGGATTCGCATGTGTCCAATACTTGAATCTCAAAGGCTTTTTAATGAGGCTTGGTTCTTGTACCACAGGCAGTCTTTAGGTGGCAGGAATGGTTATCTAGCAACTCCAAAAGGAAATGGGTACCTTAACCTACCAGGTCCCCTTTAACCAAAGGCTAAATTTCATGGAGCCAAGGCCAAATTAAGGCCCATTTTATTTATGTAGGACAGTGACACCTAGTGGCACGGAAGGCAAATCACAAAAGAGAATTCTCGGGTGGCACCTCCCACCCCTACGGGGACTAATTAGGAAAGTGGTCCCAATGGGATTTCATTTTTCTTTTTCCCTTTTTTTCTTGGTTAAGCACTGCCTATGGATCCATTGACTCCTAGCTCAGAGAGTGTTTCAGTGGGATGAACCGATTCCAACTTTCTCCTGAAAAATACAAGCCCAGTTACAGGAGGTTGGGGGGGGGGGACGGGGGGAGGGGAGGGGGCCGCACTGCTGTTGTGAAGATTCGAGCTGGCTCTCTCCAGTCATCCTAGCTACTCAGGAGGTTGCTGAAGATCACAGTTCAAAGCCAGCCTGCACAAGAGTCCACAAGACTCTTATCTACAATTCACCAGTGAAAGTGAAAAGCTGAAAAGTGGTGGTACGGTTCAAATGGTATAGACAAGGTAAAGGACAGCATTCCAGGTCCCAGTACTGGCACATGACAGTGCCTCACTTGCCAGCCAAGGACACTGAGGGATGATGTAAGGATTGTGGATTGAATGGAAGACTGGGGAAATTGTATCAGTCACAGAGAAATGCAAGAACAAGCTACAAATATGAATCACAACCACAGACTGCTTGGTTTCCTGCCATTTAGACTGTGATTTCCTTCGCCGAAACTATTATCTTTCCCTTTTGTTAGAGGCAGCTACATCTGTCTGACCAATGCCAGGTACACAGTAAATGTTGAATGAAAGAGAAGAACAGTAATAAAGGGAATGAATCAGGCCTGATAAGTACTTCTGGGAAGACCACGTAAGATAAGAAGCCTTCCACTGAGAGCTAAGACAGCTCTTTGCAAGCCTGATGTGGTTAAATAATAATAGCACTAGCGATCAGCAGACACTGAACGCATATGGAAGGCTATTCACACTCACTCCACCGTGAGCTTTGCCAGTCTGGGAAAACCCAACCCCACACACACCTAGCCAGGAGCTACAGCGTGGATTCAAAGCCCAGGGGCCTCTTGTCCACAAAAGAGGATGAAGTTCCAAGAAAGTCATCACAGCGGGACTTTTTTAGGGGCTTATGCCTGGCATCCTAGCTACTCAGGAGGCTGAGATCTGAGGATCAAGGTTCAAAGCCAGCCCAGGCTGACAAATGCTTATCTCGCATGAATCAGCCAAAAGCTGGACAAGGAGGAGTGGTGCCAGTGGTAGAACATCAGCTTTGAGTGGGGAAAAAAAAAACTAAGCAAGAGCTCAAGGCCCCAAGTTCAAACCCCAGTACACACACACACACACACACACACACACACACACACACACACACACACACACACACACACGAGTCTGGTGAGCACCCTGGCATGGTGATTTACATATATTCCAACCATCCTGGTCCACTGAAAAGACTCCACCCTTCTGCAAACCAGAAAATGGACTTTCTGTTGGAATTCACAGGTCTCTTCAGAGATCTCTGCCTACCCTAGGCATTCTGTGTATTTACCATTCAGCATACAGTATTTAACAAGAGAAAGGTCTCTTTTCACTTATCTACTTCCTAGCTGTTTTCTTTTTATGTAACAATGTTTAAAATTTTTTTGATTAAGCATGATTTTAATTCTGCATATGGACCTGGGCGCAGAGTGATCACTGGACACATGAATATAATGTGTACAGATCAAATCAGGTTGGTTAGCAATTGTGTTACCCCGCCCTGGAATATCACTGTACCCCATAAATACACATAATAAAAATAACTCCTCCTAAAAATACTTAAGGAGCTATAAATGTTAAATACTTCGGATCTCTTTGAGAACAAGATTCTCTAAGAATCCTTAGAGATCCTGAAAAGCACCTGGCAAGATTTTGTACTTCATCTTCGTGTGTGTGTGTGTGTGTGTGTGTGTGTGTGTGTGTGTGTGTGTGTGTGTGTGTCCTCAGCCTTGAACTCAGGGCCTTGGCACTGTCCTTGAGCTTTTTGGCTCAAGGCTGGCACTTTACCACTTAAGCTACACCTCACTCCCCAGGTTTTTTGGGGGCAAGGAGGTGGGGTTACTGGAGATAAGAGTCTCACAGACTTTCCTGCCCAGGCTAGCTTCAAAATGTGATCCTCAAATCTCAGCCTCCTGAGTAGCTAGGACTGGATTACAGGTGTGTATCACCTGTGCCTGGCTCACATAGTCTTTATTCAGCAAAATCTTTTCCCTCCTTCATCCATGTCTACCCACAGCCTGGGACATGTAAGATGGGAAGACGGTGGAATGGAGGCAAATGTTCACAGGAACTGCCAATGTCAACTGATGCTTATACGGTCTGATGAAGACCCACGGTAAAACAGATCTCAGGAGACAGACCTAGAGACCCTTTCCATAGTTCAGGCTTTGTGGAATCTGAATTCTTGCTGCCTTGTGCTTTCCCTTCCTCAGTGCCTTCTCCTTATTCAAGAATTATTCCAGGTTATATCCCAGGTCTACTGTAATTTAGCATTTATAGTCCATGGTGCCTCTGGGAATAGATTACCTCCTCTCTTGATATTGTTTTTCATTTCTATGCTGACAAACACACCATTTCAACTGTCACTTAAGCAACCAGTTCAAGCTCTCCTGTTCTTTAAGCTCCATATTGTCAAGCGGGTGTATTTATCAATGTGTTACCTGAAGGAAACATTTGCCTCCCCCTCCAGAAAAAAGACCCCAAACAGTAGAAGTGGTGAGTTTATTTATTTATAATTATTTGTTAGAGTCATGCAAATGTTCCCATTGCTAAAAAGCCTTGGGCTAAAGTACAAATTAAAACACCTTTGAATATAGTAAAATAATAATAATAATAATAGAAAAACAGCAGTGACATCATTTTAATTACCCATTTGGAGGATGGCAGGCAGCAGAGACGTGTCTGTGGCTCGCTTCCCTTGGATACTAAGAGCAGTGGCTCAGGGACCCGCAAAGCCTCTGTCCCTGTCTGACCACACCCATCCACCCATCTTCAGGTGAGTCGGCATGCAGGTACCACCCAGCATATGAGCTGAGACCCCAAAGCTGGGAGAGGGCCCATGACAAACTCATTTTGTTACATTTGTGGGTGTGGGGGCACCCACGTGCCCTTCCCTAGTAATAGATGGATTTCTCTGGTGGAATGTAAAATTATCCTGGACTATTTTACAGGCCTGGTACAGAAGTCACACAGGCCAAGCTCCTCTGGATCCTCAAGGCATGCAGCCCTTTGCACTTCTGTTCTGGACTTATCTAGGGCATTTGTGGCCCAGCCCCTCCAAATGCCCTTGGTCTTCCCACAGGTGCTCTCTCAATTTCCCTTTCCATTCTTCATCCTCCTGTCCCTTGAAATGTCCTCTACATTCTCATCTGCTTAAATGAGCCAGGATTCATTTCCAGGACTTGCAAACCAAGAAGCCTGGCTTTATAAGGGTTAAAACAAAAACAAACCAATACTCATTACCTTACCTATGTAATTGTAACCCCTCTGTACATCACCTTGACAAAAAAATTAAATTAAAAAACAAACAAACAAATAGCCAGGTGCTGGTGGCTCATGCCTGTAATCCTACACACACACACACACACACACACACACACACACACACACACACACTGGAAGTGGCTCTGTGGCTCAAGTGGTGGAGTTCTAGCGTTAAGCAAAAGAGCTCAGGGACATCGCTCAGGTCCTGAGTTCAAGCCCCATGACCGACATAAACAAACAAACAGCCTAACATAGAACATGTAAAGCTATTCTCAGCCAACTTCAGGCCAGTTATAAAAACCATGTCACAGCCAGGAATAGCCACTCAAATGAGACCTACACCCTTGGTGAATAATTTGTATGTGTGAGTGTGTGTGTGGGTGCACAAAGTACATGTACACGTGTTTGCACATGAGGTATTATAACTTGAACTCAGGGCCTGAGAGCTGCCTCTTAGCTTTATCACTCAAAGCTGGTAGCCATACCACCACTTCCTACTTTAGAGTGGCTAACTGAAGATACTAATCTCATGGGCTTTTCTGCCTGGGCTAGCTTTGAACTGTGATCCTCAGATCTCAGCCTCCTAGGCAACTAAGATGACAGTCGTGAGCCACCGTGCCCGGACACATGTGATTTTTGACTCCTGACTTGGCCACCTCCCAGACTGGAGCAAGGTCTTTGATCCCTGTACTCCCCAGTTGACTCATCTGTGAAATGGGACCATGGTGCAAGGACTCCTGAGAAAAGCCTGTTCACAGCACTGTGCCAAACTTCGTGATAACATGGCAGCAAGCTAATTAGCCAACGTGATTTCTGCCATCATCTGTCAAGCGAGGAAAAATAATATCCACACTCTCTCCAAGAACTATTTTCAGGATGAGATGTGTGAGATAATACTTTCAAATATATAAAGAACTTACAAATATAAAACTAAGGGAAAAACCAGACGGGCCGTCCTCTCTGGCTCGTGTGGAGATCTGAGCTGACTCTTATCGCCAGCCGCTGTTTGCCCAGCGATTCCTCTGGGCAGAGGATGTTTAGTAAGTAGTTAGGAGTTTTGATATTCAAACAGAGATAGGGAAAGAAATCAGAGCTGGAGACGGAGGCATATTTCAAGAATGCTTTTCTTTGTAAATTAATTGATGGCCATAGATTTTAGCTATCTGGGCTCCTCTAGAGAATGATAGAATAAGAATTGATACACCTATCACTCCGCTAAAGAAATCAAAACCTTCCTAATGGCCATGAAGCCCCGTGTTAGCTTTTCCTACCCTGTTCTCTCCCCTCTACCCTGTTGGCCTATATGTCTTTCTAGAGTCTCAGATCATGCAATAGATGCAGGCATGCTGCATGCGTTGACACGCACCTTGCCTTTTGGGTTCCTCTCCATGTGTATGTGAGATACAACCTTGGCAGCGTTGAGCTGCGTGACAGATGTGGTAGGAATTAACGTGCCGTTCTGGATACATGAGGGAGGGGGCATCCCAAAAGAAGCTTGTCCTTTGGGTTCATATTCCAGGAGCACATGGCGGCGGGGATTCCATTTTTATAGGAACCTATTATGCCCAGTACATACAGGGATGGTGGTGATGATAATGATGATGATGGTGGTGGTGGTGGTGGTGGTGGTGATGATGATGGTGGTTCTGATAAGTAACCATGATGGTGGTGATGATTATGGTAGCAACAGTTCAAGTTCTTACGTGCTTTCTGCTTATCAGGCACTGCCTAAAGTTCCCAGCATAGATTCTTACTACTGAACAGTAAGTCATCGGACTGTAGCCCTACCTCCAGTTAGTGAACCCTGGGTCTGACTGACTCCAGGAACACTTTCAGGACACTGCAGGTGGGGTGGGGGGAGTGTTACTCCACCCCATCACACAGAATGAAGAATCCCAACCTCAGGTGGTCAATTTGGCCAGAATGAGTCCCGAACACCCCACGCTATGAAGACACAAACACACAGGGAATTATTCATCCGCACGTCATCTCTCTCCCCGGTGAGAAGGGGTTAGGTTCGGTGGATCCACATCTGACAGGAGAGCTGGCTAAAGGAGGGCTGAAAACAAACGTGAAATTTAATCTGGAAATATATTTACCAACACTCCTCTGACAATTGCCTGTGCACAGGGTGTAGGCCCACACCCGATGGCCAGGAACTCTAACTGAAGTCAGGCTTCCATCAGCCAGTCAGGAGGACTGTAGCTTAAGCCATTCGTGCTCAGAAGATCATGTTTCTCTGGTGTCTTGTTGTTGTTGTTGTTGTTGTTGTTGTGTTGTGTTATGTTGTTTCAGAAAAGATGATGAGATTCTTTGCTGCCATTCAAGCTGCACCAGACAGATGAATCATCCTCAAAATACAGTCAGCAAAATTTAAAACCACGGAGAAAGGGAAGATATTAATATCCCTTTCCACAGTAATCAGTACTTTTTTGTTTGACAAAGAAATTGCCCCCACTGTTTATGGTTTATGCAAATAATGCGTGCTAATGGTGAGGCTCACGGGTAACTACGGGTGAAAAACACATGCCAGACACCTCCCACCTCTGCCTCCCATAAACACCAAGATTTCATAAACCCACAGTGCCCCGTGCTTAGAAACACCTATGATAATTTTATGCAATGCAAATCACCTTGGAATAAATGATCCTGTGCTAAGACAGCAATGTCAGCAAAACCACAGGGGAATATAAAGTCCTCACAACCATGAGCTCTTTGGGGACATCAACATGAGCTGATGAGTGTCCCCAGGGCCTGTCCCAGGTGCCCTCGCCCAGTCAGTCCCCCGGCCTCTCTGCCAGGTAGGAACCCTGTCTTCATGGCATCTGTTCTTCTCTTTCCTACTGGCACTTTTGAAAAATAAATCAATGCTATTTTTCATAGATTAATAAATCAGGGCCTTTAGCCCCAATTTGATTTCAGATGTGAGAGAATCAACACTGATTACTAAGAAGCATGATAGAAGCACTGTTTAAAGGAAATAATTAGTAGACCTATAAAAGAGGAAGAATAGCAAGTGACTCACGGAGTCATTGGTTCCCTGGCTGTCTCTTCACTCCTATATTCATACATTCATTCATTCAATCAATGGCCACTCAGCACTTACTACACATCAGAAAGGATTCTCTCATTGGAGATGAGTAATGACATGACACACAAGACCTCTGCTCTCATGGAGTTTGAATCTCCAAGGTGAGGATAAATGTGCAAATAAGCCAGGTGCCGGTGGGTGGCTCAAACCTGTCATCCTAGCTACTCAGGAGGCTGAGATCTGAGGATTGCAGTTCAAAGCCAGCCTGGGTAGAAAAGTCTGTAAGACTCTTATCTCCAATGAACTACTCAAAAAAAGCCAGAAGTGGCGTGGTGGCTCAAGTGGAACAGCTCTAGCCTTGAACACAAAGAGTATGAGGGACAGCACCCAGGCCTTGAGTTCAAGCCTCAGAACTGGCAAAAACCCAAAACCTGTAAATAAGCTAACAGAATTATCTTGGATGATGATAACTGATGCTTCTGTGATGAGGAAACTAGGAGAACTAGAGGAGATAAAACTCCAGTGTGTGTGTGTGTGTGTGTGTGTGTGTGTGTGTGTATCTATGTCTCTGTGTGTGTATGTATCTGTGTCTGTGTGTCTCTGTCTGTGTTTGTGCACGCGCACCAGTACTAGGGATTGAACTCACAGCCTAGGCACTGTCACTTAAGCTTTGCCACTCCAGGGTGGCGCTCAACCACTTGAGCCATGCCTCCACTTCCAATTTTTTCCTCATTAATTAGAGAAAGAAAAAAGTCTCGTGGAATTTCCTGCCCGTGGTGGAACTGTGATGGAATTGTGATCCCGAGATCTCAGCCTCCTGAATAATCAGGATGATGAGTGTGAGCCACACCTGGCTGGAGACAGATTCTTAATGGGGTGGTGAGGAGACACTTCTCAGAAGGAGCTCAACAGCATGGCAGTGCAGCGCAGGTGGCAAGGGCCAGACAGAAAGGGAAGAAAAAGGGGCATGGGGAGGGGTAGCTCAGCTGGAATCCAGAGTTCACAGGATGAGACTGAGTTTATTCAACACGGAGAGGAAACCAGGGTACCTGTGGGACGGGCGTCCACACCTCTGAGAATGCCGCTGTGTGAGAAGAGGACTGACAGGGAGAAAGGAGGCCCTGGGTGTGGAAGATGGAGGCAGGCTGCACTGGATACCATGGGTAGAGAGGCCCACACAGAGGTCACACCATGGGGGTTGTGGGGTTGTGTTGAGAGCCAGAAAAGGTAGACACTTTCTGTCTGACTGAAGATGGAGAGCCACAGAAAGAAGATATCAGGATGAACTCATTGGTGTTGGATGCTGGTGGGACTCAAATGGGCTCCTGTTGGCCTTGGAGCCATCAGGATGTTTCTTAAGGTTCAAGGTCAAGTTGGAAAGTCAGAGGAGTGATCCCAGGGACCAGAAATGTGAACTGGGGATATGAAGACAACAGGAGTGCCAGGGTGGAAACTCACGTGGGAATTCAATCCCCACTGGGAGATCTTAAGAAGAGAAATTGAAGCCAACTCTGGGATTCAAGAGAGCAGCCTTTGGGGAGTCATCAGAATTGGAGGGGATCAAACGTATACGCCCTCCACGGCTGTAGCCAGTAGCTCTGGAGGAAGGGGAAGGAAGAGATGCAGGCTGTCTGATGGCCCTGCTGCCCTCGAGAACAGTGTGTAAGCAGCATGACACCCGATTGCCAATTCTGTTCTTTGGGTTGCCGGTGTGCGATTCTAACCACTGCAAACGGTCTGAGACAAACCAATCCTTCCACCTGCTAAGGAGACAAGCTGCCTGAAAGAAAAAGAAAACACAGGCAAAAGATAGAAGAGTGTGACACTCCATTCTAGGTTCTTCACACACAAAACCGTCACGGAAGTGACAAAACATGCACACAGTGAGGAAACGGGAGGAGGAAGCGAGGTGAGAGAGGAGGCACCGTTGGGGTGCAGGGAGAGGTGACAATGATTCAGTTCTCTTTGGAGCTCACAGCTTTGGTCTGCTCTCTTCCAGGAGATGTAAAGAGGGAACCATTGATCTGCTCTACCCATGCTTCCTTCCAAGGTGAAGGCTCATTCAGGGAACACCAAGTTTCCAACCGCCCTCTGCCCCTTCTTTTACCTACCTAGAGGAAAACTGCACGTGATCCCTGATGGTCCTGTCAATCAAATGACCACAGGACATAGAGCTCTGGCTTTCCAAATAGTCAAGGTTAGCTGGTAATATGGCCTAGTGGCAAGAGTGCTTGCCTCACATACATGAAGCCCTGGGTTCGATTCCCCAGAACCACATATATAGAAAACGGCCAGAAGTGGCGCTGTGGCTCAAGTGGCAGAGTGCTAGCCTTGAGCAAAAAGAAGCCAGAGACAGTGCTCAGGCCCTGAGTCCAAGCCCAGGACTGGCAAAAAAAAAAAAAAAAAAAAAAACAGTCAAGGTTATAACACAAGTGAGAAAACTGAGAAATCACTGTGGCACATGGCAGGTCAGGTGTGCTCTCAAAAAGAGAAGTTCCCAAGGCCTGAAAACAACTTTTGAAAAGTAGCTAATAGAACAGGAACAGTGAGATGATATGCCATGAAGCATCTTCAGTGTGTATGTGTGTGTGTGTGTGTGTGCATGTGCACACATGCATGCTAGTGCTAAGGCTTGAAATCAGGGCCTGAGCCCTGTCCATTAGCTTTTTTTTCACTCAAGATTGGTGCTCTGCTGCTGGAGCCACCGCCCCACTTCTGGCTTTTTGGTGATTAAAGATGAGGGTTTCACGGACTGTCCTGCTCAGGCTGGCTTCTGATCTCAGTCCTCTGATCTCAGCCTCCTGAGCAGCTGGGATTATAGGCCTGAGTACGGTGCCTTGCCATCATTCTTGGGTCATTAATTTCTGGTCCAGGCCTCTGGAAGAAGTCTGCCCACATTTCTTATTAAGTTCCATTCCATCTTTCTCGAACTTTTTATCACAAAGTCCCCTTTGATTTTTTTTTTCCTATTTCCTTAACGTACTTTGATCTCCTGTTACTTGCACACAAAAGCATTCCAACAAATGCCACTTTCCGGTAGAGCTGGAGGTAATACTGTAGATCATTACTGCCTTCAAGATGGCACCTTCTGGAAGGTTTGAAAAGGGCAAGTATGTCTATGTTTTATAAAGAGATAACCACCCCCCCCCTTATGGGAATTATACAGCAGGGGCCTGGTGTTGAGATCACCAGAGAAATCATTAAAACGATTGCCTCATTCCTCAGCCACATCTCCTGTCACTTCTGCTGGCCCGCTCTCTGCCCTCCCCTTCAGCCCCATCAGAAGCTCCTACCACTGGTTCCCACCCTATTTCCCAGGTGTTCACGGCCCCCTCTCTTGGATGCATGAAGTCTAGGATCCCTACTTTTTAATTTTTGCCATCACACCCCCTTCCTCATTAGCTTCATCCTCTGGGGGAAAATCCCGGCCTCAGATGAGCCTTATCGCCTCCCTTTCCTGTGTGTTTATAGACAGAATCATTTCCCTCTAAAATTCATAGACGGTTTTTTTTGTTGTTGTTGTTTTTTGGTTTTTGTTTTTGTGCCGGTCCTGGGGCTTGTACTTGGGGCCTGAGCACTGTCCCTGAGCTTTCTTCCTCAAGGCTGGCGCTCTGCCACTTGAGCCACAGCTCCACTTCTGGCTTTTTTTGGTGGGTCACCAGAAATAAGAGTTACATGGAATTTCTTGCTCAGGCTGACTTCCCATCACCAACCTCAGACCTCAGCCTCCTGAGTAGCTAGGACGACAGGAGTAAGCTGCCGGCGCCCGGCTTGTTCAAATTCTGACACTTGAAGTCCTAGCTTCCAACACCTCAGAACATGACTGTATTTGGACACAGTGTTTTGGTAAAGGCTAATGAAGGCCAAGTGGCGTTTTAAGGAGGAAAGGGTGTCCTATTTCGGTACATACATGCTGAGGAGAAAGAGCACTGAGATTGTTGGGCAGCAGGCTATACCTTTCAGGGGCGGTCCCGAGAGGCTGCCTCTCCTCCCTAGCTGGGGCTGAGTGGTTGTTAGCCACTCCTACCTTTAACTCGGGAACCGGAAAGGCGGCCCAAACCAGTGCCACCTCCCGTCTTGGAGCACATGTATGTCAAAATGGCGCCGGGCGGAGCCCAAGGGGACGGTCCTGTGGGCTGTGATCTCCATCTCTGGGGGAAGTTCCATGACATCACTGTGATGGACAGCCCAGATCAGCCTATCACTAGTGACTCCAGATCCCTCCCCTTCCTGCCGCCATTACTGTCCTATAAACCCCCTCCCCTGAGTAAACCGGTGGAATTCCAAGAAGTCTTTTCCAAGAAGTCTTCCCCGAGAAGCCCGTGTCCTGCGTCCTTATTCTTAAGCGTGTGAGGGGGGTAGGAGCATCTCGTGTCCACACACGGTCTGAGGCTTGCACGTGAGACTGCACTCCAGCTGCTCCACCCGGAACACGCGCGAGAATGAAAGGGTCTTACAAATGGCGTTTTGTGGAGGAAAAGGTGTCCTATTTCAGTACATACATGCTGAGGAGAAAAGAGCACTCGGATGAAGAGGAAAGACAGTCTTCTGAAAGCCAAGGATAGAAACCCTTAGAAGAAACCAACCCAATGGTGACTTCTGAACCTCTAGAACAGTTGGACAATAAATTGCCTTATGTCAGCCATTCAGTCTTGGTGCCTAGAGATGACCAACGCACCTTCTGATCACCCCAGCCTCAGCACTGCTGGATGCGCCACTGGGCAGAATGCTTTCCCTGTACACGTTTATAACAAGAAGCCCTAACCAGACCCTCTCCCCTGAGCCACTTCCAAGTCTGCTCTGCTCCATGAGGCATCCACCAATCTCCTCCAACCCCCAAGTGTCCCCTCCTCTCCTCCTCTTCCTCCTCCTCTTCCTCCAGCTCCTCCTCCTCCTCCTCCTCCTCCATGGTGTGCTTACCTCATCTCTCTCTCTGTCACCCTCTGTCACCCACTCCTGCCCTGGCTCCTGTCTGCTCACCAGCTTCTACCTTCTTAGTGGCTTCTCTCTTACAGCAGTCACTCTGCCCTCCACTAATTTATTTCCATCCACATTGACAATGTGCACAAGTCTGTGCTCGCCCCCAGGGGATCACAGGCTCTCTCCATGTGAACTAGATGCCATCGGAGCAGCTCAGGCACAGCACCGTGCACTCATTCCCAGCACCTCTCAGACGCATCTGATCCCGTTTCAATCACAGGGACCTTTCTACCTGCCTGGATGGTTCAGAGTGTGCTATAGGCTTTGCAGATAAAGGAGAAGAAATAAAGTACAGTTCTCTTCTTAAGGAAAAAATACTTTTAGCAGGGCCTGGTGGCACAGGCTTGTAATCCAAACCACAAAGAGAGGTTTGGGTAGGAGGATGCTGGTCCAAGGCCAGTCCTGGGAAAAAGTGAGATCTCTATCTAAAAAAATAGCTAAAGCATGGGCTGAGAATGTGGTAGAGTGCTCGCCTAGCATGCATGAAGCCTTGGGGTCGATTCCTCAGTACCATATAAGCAGAAAAAGCCAGAAGTGGTGCTGTGGCTCAAGTGGTAGGTCACTGGCCTTGAGCAAAAGAAGGTTAGGGACAGTGCTCAGGCCCTGAGTTTGTTTTTTTAAAAAAAGTACAAAAACTAAAGCCAAAAAAGGACTAAGGGCATAGTTCAAGTGGTCCAGCACCCACCTAGCAAATCCAGAGATGAGTTCAAATCCTAGTACTGTAAAAAACAATGTTAGTTCCTAAACTCTGATGCGGGTATAGATTGTATTCCTGAGACTCTCAGATAATAAATTCAGTCTCATATGAAGAGGCCAGAGTGAGCTTTATAACCTCAAATGGGGGTGACTGTTCTGATTTTGCTACTGATACTATGAAGAAAACGCTCTGTGCACCACTGGCCAGGTCCCTCTCCACACCACACAGGACGATGGCAGGTGCTGGGCTAGGACAGCCCACAGGGAAAGGTGACCTTGGCAGGCTCAGTGTGAACAGGACTCCATTACGACATCAGCTGCTCTAGGTCCTTGGCCACTAGCATCCCACAGACACAACCTTTGAGACCCCGCCTTCCTAAAAACCAAACAAAACCAGGGTGCCACCTCCTCCAACAACTTCACAAGGACTAGGGAAATGAAGTTTCTTCTGCTATCCATCAGTACTGCCAACACAGCCAGCTGGGCCACTTCCTCTCAAAAGCCATCCCCCGATGCCCAGGGAGGAGGAAGAGATTCTGGTGTTCAGTGAGCTCTGAAGCTAAGTAGGTGATGTGTGGCAGCAGGTTGAAGAACCCTGTCTTCACAAACTGCAAGCCTACAGCTCACATCTCTAATCCTAGCTTTCTCAGGAGGCTGAGACCAGGAAGATCCATGTTCAAATTCTCCAAGAGACTTCATTTCTAACTAACCAGCAAAAAACTGGGTTGGAAACATGATTCAAGTAGTAGAGCACCATCTGTGAGCAAGTAAGCTAAGAGAGAGCATGAGGCCCTAAGTTCAAACCCTGATAGCAGAACAAGGAAGGAGAAGAAGGAGGATAAGTAGAAGAGGAGGTGCATGAGGAGGAAGAAGAGGAAGGAGAGGAGGAGGAGGAAGAGGAGAAGAAGTGGAGGAGGGGGAGGGAGAGGAGGAAGAGGAGGAAGAGGAGGAGAGAAAAGGAGAGGAGGAGGAGGAGGAGGAGGAGGAGGAGGAGGAGGAGGAGGAGGAGGAGGAGGAGGAGGAGGAGGAGGAGGAGAAGAGAAGCTGATGTTCACCACAGTGAACATGTGTTCTTCAGGAGACATTTGCTAGCTGGGCACATTCTAGTCCCACACCTCCCTTCCCCAAGTGTACTGAAAATGACTTCCCTCAACATTTCTATTGGTGTACATAAATGTGATTCTTTTCTGACTTCTGAAACTACAAAGGCCAAAATATGTATGAGTAGGTAAAGCAGTGACCTTGGGGAAACGTCCTGAAAGTCTCAGACATCCAATAAATAATCAGTTATCCTACAGGAATAGAGTGAAACAAAAAGGAGTAGAAATGGTTAAGAGAATGACTTCCCTTACTCCTTTTTCCTGTGGCCCTAACTCCTTGCCAAGAGACAAGCAGTCATCCAAAAAGCCTAACAGACAGAAACAGAGAATCTTTATCCCCCCTTGATTTGTCTTTGAAAAGTTTAGACCTTTGTATTTTGAAAACCCAAGCCCCAAGGGAAATCAAGACACAGAAAATACACTGTGTACCAGCAAACCCTGAATACAAAGAATTTCACAAGCGAGCAAGTTCATTGCTTAGCAAGGTGTGATGGTTCATGCCAGTCGTCCTAGCTCTGGGGAGGCAGACAGCAGGAGGATGGCAGTTTGAGGCCACCCATGGCAAAAAGGTTATAAGACCCTATCTCAACCAATAAAAAGCATGGCGTGGTGGTTTGTGCCTGCCATCCCAACTATGTGAGAAGCATAAACAGGAGAATTGTAATCCAGGTTGGCCAAGGAATAAACACAAAGCCCTATTATAAAATTAACAAAAGCAAAAAGGGCTGGGGTCATGGTTCAAGACCCTAAATTTTCTACCTAGTATGGTTGAAAAAAAAAACACCTGTATATAAAGTTCATTCCTTGAAATGACACAAATACATCTATTTGTCATTTGTCACATGGTCCTAGGACTCCTTCCTAAGCAGAGAGACAGCGGTTTCTCCCTTTCCCTGGGGAATAGGTATCAAATCCTCAGAGGATGCCGTGGGAAATGCCAGACTTATCTACACACACAAATCATCCCTAATACACAAACACCCCAAATCCAAAATACTCTAGAATTTGGGGGAGTGGGGTGGAGGGAAGTCGTCGAGCTTTAGCTCAGGGCCTGGCTAGTGCTCTACAACTTTAGCCACAGCTCCACTTTCAGATTTTTTTGGTAGTTACTTAAAGATAAGAGACTCGCAGCTTTCCTGCCCTATCTGGCTTTGAACTGTGATCCTCCAGCCTCAACCTCCTGTGTAGTCAGGATAACAGATGTGAGCCATCAATGCCCAACTAAATTCTGGAATTCAGGGGGCACCCATTCAATAGCCTCACTGGGTTCAGAGGTATCAGGAAGACAGAAGGGGAAAGTGAACAGATAAACGAATTAGAAAGTCAGTTTATGAGCATCAAATTCATTTAAACTAAAGAAGAAATTGCAAACATTCTGAATTCCACAGCCTGATTGCTGGAAGAAAAATCTTTCTAAAAGCAATTACAAAGAAAGAAAGCAGGTGGACAAGACTGAGCTAACTGTGTGAAACATGAAAAAGTCATTCACTAAATACCGTTACAAAGAAAATATCCATGAAGGAAAAAAACATACCATGGATCTAGACAATCTCTGGGAGGCTGGAAACCTTACTATGCAAAGAGTTCTTAGAAATCACTAAGAAGATTGAGCATGATGCCCTTCCACCTGTAATTCCAGCTATTTACGAGGCAGAGATTGAAAGGATTGGTTTAAGATCAGCCAGAACAAAATACAACAAATAAGCTGGGTGCACTGGAATGCACCTGTAATCCTACCTACCACAAGAGGCTGGAAGTAGGAGGTTCGTAGTTCAAAAATGTCCCTGGTGGGGCTGGGGATATAGCCTAGTGGCAAGAGTGCCTGCCTCGGATACACGAGACCCTAGGTTCGATTCCCCAGCACCACATATACAGAAAACGGCCAGAAGTGGCGCTGTGGCTCAAGTGGCAGAGTGCTAGCCTTGAGCAGGAAGAAGCCAAGGACGGTGCTCGGGCCCTGAGTCCAAGGCCCAGGACTGGCCAAAAAAAAAAAAAAAGTCCCTGGGCCAAAAAAAAGAAAGAAAAAAGAAAAAAGGGAGAAACATACTAAAGCAAAAAGGACTACTTGTAAAGCTCCAACGGCCTGCCTAGAAAGTGAAAGGTTGAGTTAAAACCCCTGCACCATAAAAAAGAAGAACTAAACAAATAATAAGGAGAAAGAAGAAAGAAATCACTTAGAGGAAGATATACCGGGCAAATAGTGAATAAGGGTCATGCATAGAGCTCTCTCCACAATCCACAGAGTCAGAAGAGAATGGGCATCACCAAAAATTTCACAGGTGCAAGTTTCAATAAGATAGTTTTCCATCTACCATCTTTGAAGAAAATGCAAAGATGATCGTAACCCGGAGTTGTGCAGAAGAAAGAGAAATCAGAACATGTTTCGGCCTCAGCCTGCGGGTCTTCTGATAGATAGGGTCTTTCTGGGGGAAGAAAAACCAATATTTATCAGAGCCTAAAATGAGTTCACCATTCAGCAATTTCACTCACTTGAATTGATCGCGAGGACTACTGTCAGGCAAGCAAGTGCATAAAAAAAAAAAAAGAACTAAAGCAAAGAAATCTATGTTGCACAAAGAATGAGGTCAAAAGGGGTTTCCTGACTTTCCCAGATGCTCTAGTTGCTCCACAAAACAAGAATACCCATCATGGGGAAGAGAGGGGAAAGTGACCGACAGGCGGTGGCCATTAAGCACTTGTCAGGTGATGACTCTCAAGACCCTAGACCATCCCTAGCTCCATACATGGCTTGGGCATCCTCAGGAGCTGGTATCATAGAATGGGCCATTTCTGGGTGATCTAAACATACAATAAAGGAAGGAAACAGCTCTGAATCTCTGGGTATGTCCTCAAGAATCCAGGATGACCTCAGACACAGCAATGCATGTCCAAATCTCTGCTACGAATAGCCAACCCACAAGGCATGTTCAAAAGACGTCGTTCCCATTCTTAAAGAGTCTTTGTCTCACGAATGATAAATCGCTTCCTCTCAGAGCCTCCCTGGGAGCCTGTGTCTAGCGGAGTTGAAATTTCATCTAGGACCACAGTGGTGAGCGATCGCCAGGTTTTGTGGATTGATAACCGTGGAGCCACGGGCCCCAAAACAAATGGACTGTGCACTGGTCGCAGACAGAAACAAGTCGGACAACCCCCTAGCTTTCGGAAAGAATGGGCAGCAAGACTTCCATAGGGGGAAATCTGTGATGGCTCAGTGCTTATTACCCAGGGCAAGCTGTCTCTCTGCAGACCGGACATGCATCAACAGAAGTGGCACAGGGCTGAGGCACAGTCGTGATGTCACCAGGCGGAACTTGATGTGAATGTCACAGGAGAACAGAAAGCCCTGGATAGAAGACAGTGAGTGGCTTCATAGAAAGACTATCCTTGCTATAGTAACATGTGTGTGTGTGTGCGCGCGTGTGTGCGTGTGTGTTCCTGTATTTGTAGGATCCTTCTCAGACTCCAGATTTGCAGATTATGAAGCCCTTACCAGTGGATTAGTCCTACTGTGTGTGTGTTTTTTTAAGCCAAATGCTCCTGAAAAAACGAGAAAGATGGTTCATCCAGCCCCCAGCTAGGAATCAGGCAATCCTGAGTCTGTCACTTCCGAATTATTTTCTTATTCCCCAGTCTCCACAGGTCTCATCCGGCACCATAGAGACCTGTACAGGCCTGGCAAGGTCACACTCAGCACACTGAAATGATCTTCCTTTGGGAAGTTTATATACTCAATCTCCTCTGCCCTTCTCTCTGAATTTCCCCTTCCGTTTTCAGACATACCAATCACTCAAAACATCTCCACATGGGGAAAAGAAAGTGGGAATAGAAAAAAAGGAAAACTAAGTAATACCACAGAGGCCAACAATCCACCATGATACAAGGAGTATTTGGAGTGTGGCAGGGTGAGAAAAATCCTAGGCACCTAGAAGTTTCTATTTCTGCTTCCTTCTGTTTTCTAACTTTCCAGGAGGCAGCTCAGTGGTCTAGCATTTACCCAGCATGCAGGTCACCATGAGTTCCTGCCTCAATGAGATAAAGTAAGGTTTTATTTTGCAACCTTTTCCAACTCAAAAGTCTCCACAGCAACATTTGCTTACTCCTGTGTCATGATCTAGAACCGATATCTCTATTTTTTTTTTTTTTTGTCCAGTCCTGGGGCTTGGACTCAAGGCCTGAGCACTGTCCCTGGCTTCTTCCCGCTCAAGGCTAGCACTCTGCCACTTGAGCCACAGCGCCACTTCTGGCCGTTTTCTGTATATGTGGTGCTGGGGAATTGAACCCAGGGCCTCATGTATACGAGGCAAGCACTCTTGCCACTAGGCCATATCCCCAGCCCATAGAACCGATATCTCTTGTGGGATAGGAACGCATTCTCTCCTTAGCCAGCAAGAATATAAACCATATATTAAATGAAAGAAAAATGTTTGGCCATCCTTTATTTTTATAGAGTGTCTGAGGACTGGGAATATGGCCTAGTGGCAAGAGTGCTTGCCTCGTATACATGAAACCCTGGGTTCGATTCCTCAGCACTGCATATATAGAAAAGGTCAGCAGTGGCGCTGTGGCTCAAGTGGCAGAGTGCTAGCCTTGAGCAAAAAGAAGCCAGGGACAGTGCTCAGGCCCTGAGTCCAAGCCCCGGGACTGGCAAACAAAACAAAACAAAAAAAGAATAGAGTGCCTGAGTTTCTTTGGGTTGATGTTATAAACTGACAAGCTTATAAACTATACATTTACTTTGTACGTGTGTGTGTGCATGCGCATGTGCACATGTGTGCACAGTTACTCAGGGGCTTGAACTCAAAAGACTGGGCACTACTGTCCCTGGGTGATTTTTTTGTTGCTCAAGGCTAGTGCTCTATCACTTCAGCCATGGCTCCACTTCCAGCTTTTTGTTGCTTAATTAGACATAAGAATCTCATTGACTTTCCTACTCAAGCTGGCTTCAAACTGCGATCCTCAGATCTCAGCCTCCTGAGTAATTAGGATTACAGGTGTAAGCCAGTGGCACCTGGCTATACATGTGCTCATGACTCTGGAGGCTGGGAAGTCAAAGTTCTGAGTGTCTGATTTTCAGTATTTGATATTTCCCTCTAGCATTCTGCTCACTTAAGCCCCATTACCCCCCTCCACGAGGACCCTGCCCTCCTGCCTCAATCTCCTCTCCAGGTCCTCGCCACCTGAAACCATCATGTGGTGACTCAGGTTTACAAATGCAAGTTGGTGGCCACATGAGCATGCAGCCCAAGCTCTGTGGACCCCATGGTCTTTTACAAGCCTCAGGTCCTGTGTACCAAACACCACTCCCACTGGATCCACATTTACTGGTAAAGAAACTGTGGCTGTGGAAAAGGTTGATTCCCCTGCCCCCCCAAAGGGCAGATGAGTATCAGATATCCCAGGTTTGTGCTGAACACATTAATCCCTGCCTTCATGGTCCATGAAGTACGGTGGGGCGGGGGTGGCGGGGAGGTTGGGGGGGAATCCTATTAAGCAAATAACATTACAAATACTTCATTGTGAACCACAATAAGTACAGATCGAGCCTGTGTCATCCACCACAGAGGCTCAACTGCATAAACAATGGCTCATCCACATAGGCAATAAAAATGGAGCTGTATAAACGCCGCTATTTACCTAAAATATGTTCTCAATGTGTTCATCAATACTATATAGAATAGACAGCAAAATATGGTCCTACTTCTATCGAAAGAAAGGGGAAATGTGCTTTGTTCAAGCTTTGAATTGCTAGGTTTTTTTTCCTATTCTCCCTTCCTCTCTCCCTCCTTTCTTCCCTCCCTCCCCTCCCTCCCCTTCCTCTCTCTCTCCTCTCACTCTCTCTCTCTCTCCAGTCTATTTTGTTATCTGATCCATTAGTGCAGAAGTGGATCACATCTAACCTATTGCCTATTTTTAAAAATTTCTTTTGAAGACAGGTACTGGTGGCGGTGGCTCTTATCTGTCATCCTAGCTACTCAGGAGGCTGAAATCTGAGGATTGTGGTTCTGAGCTAGCCTGAGCAGGAAAGTCTGTGAGACTCTTATCTCTAATTAATGCGCGCCCCCCCCCCAAAAAAAAGCCAGAAGTGGAGATATGGCTCAAGTGGTAGAGTGCTAGCCTTGAGCAAAAATAACTCAGGGACAGCATTCAGGCTTTGAGTTCAAGTCCCAGGATCAGTACACACACACACACACACACACACACACACACACACACACACACATCCCACAACAGCCGGCACATGAAATTTTACTGGAGCCCAGACAAACTCATTCATTTACATATTCTCAATAGCTGCTGTCACTCCACATGACCAGAACTGAATATTTACCATCACACCTTTTACAAAACAAGAGTTTATCAATTTCTGTCTCACACTAGGAATCCAGGCACTCTGAGATTCTGAAAACCACAGCAAGATCAACAGAGCCCTTTCTGGGTGCCAGTCCATGCAGCACTTTGCACACACCAGTCACTTTGATCAATACTGTAATTAACCCTACTTTTCAGTTGAGGAAACTGAGGTGCAAGGGCAAATGACTTCCCAAGGTCAAACCTTTGGAAAAGGCAGGAGCTGAGATTAAGCTGAATTCAAACATCAAGAGTCACACTCTCGCTTCTTCTGCACTAATCTGTGAGAACCAGAGGGACCACGGTGGCCTCACATTACCCCCAAGGTCCGGTAAGTCCACCACCAGCTCTATCTTTGGACATCGACGAGTAATATTAATTAGCTCAGCCATCCACAGTGAATGATGTAAGGCAATTATGGAAAATCACGAGTCTCCATGGATATTGGCAGTACAGATGGTAAAAGGTTATCAACCACCTGTGGAGCAAGTAGCTGTCGATGGAAGCTTCTGGAAGAGCTATGGTTTGTCCTTTGGTTCTCGGCAATATTTGGCAGATATTTCAGTTCAGAACAAAGATGTACATTATGCTCAGTAGAGTCTACAAAGGGTCTCATGGAACTCCACCAACATTAAGCCCCCATCGTGTCCTGTGAAGCTGGGGGGTGGAGGTGAGGGGATAGATTATTCTAGCATGTGCTCTTGTTCATAGTGTACTCATGAGCAAGCAATTCATGTAGGGGTGTGTATGTGCACAGGTGTGGGGAATACGATAACCCCTTTCATTTCTCCTTTTTCGTTACAATTAGGTCATTGTACTGACTTTGTAACTGTGTGTGCAAGTTGGTTGTGTTATTTATGTATGCGTCTCAATTCAGGAAGCACTAAAAAATTCTTTGTTATTCATAGGGGGCCAGTGGCCCACATGAATGTTGAGAACAAGTTGCTTAGTACAGGAAGAAGGCAGCAAGGGAAAGTTCTGTGAAGGCTAAGCTGGAGAGAGGGTTAGAGATGAGTGATACAAGATGACTTGGGTGAATAAGGGGCTAGAGGATTCTGGGAAAATGGCTGCATACAGAGGCAACTAGACCACGAACCTAATGAAGTTGAAACATGAGTCAGCCCCGCAGATGCATGGGACCATTTACCTTTATAGCGTGACATATTTGTATATTTAAAATTAAAATGTGACCTTCTGGATTTCCCTTTTGCTTAAACTAGGTCCCCAAAGTTGTAAGCATAAGGATGCCAAACCTCTGGTCTCTGGCTTGCTCTGATGCAATGTGTAAGCTTCGATGATAAGAAACAGGTAGACGTGTCTAAGTAGAGACAAGACTCTTTGGGCATCAAGACGGCTGGACATTCATTCCTCCTCACAGCCAGCCTTGCTTCTCATTCACTCCTCACTCAACAGCAGCAAAATGGAGATGTGTGGCTCAGACTGCACACATGAACTTAAGACACCACATCACCTAGCCACAGCCTATCTTCCAAGTCTAACTGCTCTGGACACATTTCACTCCCAGAAGAAAGAAACAATATTTCTAGAGTGAATGGATCAAAGGCAGCCAGCCCTTGCACCAACCCTAATGTGATGAAGCGCCCTGTAAATTTTCACAGCTGCTTGAGTTTGAGGCTCCGTTTTCTGGATAAGATACCACGACACCACACACCATGCTCCCACCATGTAACAAATTGCGGGGTAGATGCTGGAAAGTCAGGGCTACCTCATCATCTGTGTACTGTGGGCAGCCTATCACTCCACAAGCTAAGTGAGCCTGCCTGAGACATCTGATGTGAATGCAAACTTCTCTATACTATGAAACAGACATAATGACAGGAGTCACCATCTCCTATTGCTGATTATCCAGAAACTCTTCTTTCACTTTTTTTTTTTTTGCTGTATTCTGTCATCATTTCTGTTTCTGTATAGTTCTCGCATAGATTCTGACAACCACACTGTTAACCCTACTGAACACACTGGTGACTTCACAAATTCCCATCACAGTCGCTGATGCCACGCCCAGCCCAAGCCCAATTTTATTGGTCCACGGAAGATCATGAGATTCAGAAAACGTCTGGGCTGCTTCCAATAAAGATGGCTCTCTTGGTGGAGTGAGGGTGATGGTGATGAGGACTGGAATAATGGAACCCGGTTTTTTGCTACTTGAGGGAGGGAAGCCACTCCAAATAAATCTAACGTAGGGCAGGCGGGAAAATGAGGAGCTGACAATGAAACAACAGCAAGATTCCTTGATGAGTAAAGTAACCCTTAGACAGGATCAAGGACCCACTTGAAATTCTCAAAATTCTCTGTCTAATAAGCCAATATTTACTGTTGTTTGAAGCTACATCTGCATCGCTTGCCACAAACCACTTCCTAATTAATACAGTGCCATCGTTTTCATTTTCCAAGCTAAGAAGCTGAAAATTAAAGAGTCTAAATGTTCTGTTAGGTCACAATGCTTATATTAAAATTAAATCTGTCTTATAGAAGAATCTGAGCCTTTTCTGCTCATTTCTGCTCCTCTTCATACTTAAAAATGCTCGTCAATGCTAAAAAAAAACATAAATGAGGAACTCAGAGAATTTAATTGAAAACTATGTGATGCATAATTTATACAACTAGGGGGAAAGGCACAGCTTGAGAAAGTGAAATATTTTCTATCTTTCATTTATGTACGTATTTAATTTTAACTTGCTAAGTCATTCAGGGAGTATTTACTGAAAGTCTATATTATATTGAGACACTGCATTAGAAATGTAAAAATACCCGGGTGCCAGTGGCTCCTGTTTAATACTAGCTACTCAAATGGCTGAGATTTGAGGACTGAGATACAAAGCCAGCCAAGGCAGAAATGTCTGTGAGACGATTATCTCCAATCATCCAGCAAAAGGCGGAGGTATGACTCAAGTGGTAGACTGAGCATGTGAGGCCCTGAGTTCAAGTCCTAGTATTGGCACAAACACAGAAAGAAATATTAAAAATGAGTCAAAGAACATTTTTCCCTATGGACTCATTCAACCACAGAGCCTAAAGAGAATCAAATAAAACTGAGAACACTGGAAAGAGATGCAGTCGCATTGTCAAAGCCTGGGGCAACAACACCCTACACTTGGCAAATGCCAGAGCAACACACAGAAAATGGTAAACGTGAAAAATAGGAACAACACAGCATGGGCCCTCAGGACAAAGCTGGCATCTTGGGAAGGCTCTACCAGTGACCTCCGGACCATGCGTGTTTTCAAGCACTGTGGAAATCTCCTACCACCCGAAATTCAACACACTTAAAGAATTAAAAACTATCCAAACTAGTTCCTCTATCTACCCAACTGAACCCAACTGAAAACCAGTAAGAAAGAGGCAACAAGATAATCTTTTAAAATATTTGGATATGATTCATCACATTTTTAAATAATTCATAGTTCCCAGTGGAAGTCTCCACAGGAATAAAAACATATATGACTAAATAAAAATGAAAAGCACAACATCTCAAAATACGTATGACATATCGAAAGCAGGGCTGGTAGGGAAATCTATAGCACTAAATTCTTTTAGTCCCTTTTTTTTTTTTTGCCAGTCCTGGACCTTGGACTCGGGGCCTGAACACTGTCTCTGGCTTCTTTTTGCTCAAGGCTAGCACTCTGCCACTTGAGCCACAACACCACTTCTGGCCATTTTCTATATATGTGGTGCTGGGAAATCGAACCCAGGGCTTCATGTATACGAGACAAGCGCTCTTGCCACTAGGCCATATTCCCAGCCCCAGCACTAAATTCTTTTCAAAAGGAGGAGGAGGAGGAGGAGGATCTCAAATCAATAATCTAAGCATCTCCCTCAAGGAACTACCAAAAGAAGAATTACAAATACACCTGAAATAAGCCAAAGAAATAATAGAAAGCAGAAATTAAGGAACTGGAAAATACAGACAATTGAATGAAACAAAAGATAATTCTTCAAAAAATTCTATCAATTCTACAAAATATAAAAGGCAAGAAACACAAGCCACAACTCTCAAGAATGAAGCAGCATGGGCTGGGGATATAGCCTAGTGGCAAGAGTGCCTGCCTCGGATACACGTGGCCCTAGGTTCAATTCCCAAGCACCACATATACAGAAAACGGCCAGAAGCGGCGCTGTGGCTCAAGTGGCAGAGTGCTAGCCTTGAGCGGGAAGAAGCCAGGGACAGTGCTCAGGCCCTGAGTCCAAGGCCCAGGACTGGCCAAAAAAAAAAAAAAAAGAATGAAGCAGCAGGCATTGCTACAAATTTGGGGTCATTAAAAAGATAATAGTGAAATGGTAGGGGCAACTCTATATTCTTTTTTTTTAATTCTTGAAATGATAAAATAATAGAAATGGGCAGTAGGTTAAGTGCCCGAGGTTAGCATTTGTGTGAAGGATGTTGGGAGAAAAGTGGACATGACTGTAAAAGTGATTAGGATTCTTATAGTGATATAAACCTCTGCATTTGGTAGGGAACTCATGAATGTAGACATGTGATAAAACTGAACAGCAACAAACAAGCATGTGGACACGCTTATGCGTACACACATTTACACACTAATGAGCACACGTAAGACTGGGAACACTGAATAAAATCAGTAGAGTTTTTATCTATGTCTTCTCTTCTGATTGTGCTATTACACAAGTGTTTTGCAATGTGTACTCACCAGGGGAAATCTAATGAGGAATACACAGTTTCTCACTACCTGTGAATTTATAATCATACCAACATTAAATGATCAGATATTAAATCTAAGTCAGAGCACTCTCTGCTCTATAGAAGCTGGTGGAAGGTGATCTAGTCAAACATTTCAGAAAGCATAAAACTGAGTTTGGCTCATTATATTCAAAGTATATTATGTAAGCACTGAACAGCATAATCTGAGCGTAGGGATGGGACGGAGAAAGATGGGGGGAGAATGATGGAAAGGGAGACTCGTGATCTGATTTGTGTAACTGGAACTCTTTGGTACAAACACTTAAAATAAAAATGTAAACATAAATGATCAGAAAACTGGAGCGTGATTACTACCAGGAATAGTGTTCTGCAGTTGGTACAGCAGGTCCCTTGGTATCTGTCTAACCTCTCAGGAACATTTCCTCCATAGTGACTTGGGGGCAAAATGATATTTCCAGAGAAAGTTTAACTTCCTACTTCTCTATCCATAATGTACCACTGAGTTCTCACACACACAAATGAGCTGGAGAGACAAAGGCTAGAAGGGAGGAGCTTTGCGCCAGCACTGAATCCAGCAAGAAAGACCACGGGCTTTTCAGGGTTTTCCCCGACACCACCTAGGGCACTACAGATGTGAACTGGCTGGAGAAGCAGCCACTGATGAATGTCTGTGATGGAAAAGTGTTGGCACCAGGTGGTAATATGTGGGGCACGGAAAGCATCTCCTAGCATCCTTCTTGTGGCAAAGTGTTTGCCTAGCAAGTGCAACGTCCTGGGTTCGATCCCCAGTACCAAAAAAGAAAAGACAAAAAAATACAGTTTTTAAAAAAAGAAAAAAAAACACCAAAGCTGGCCTGAATCTGACATGGCTTTGATTGAGTAGCCAGTGGCATCGGTAAGGAGCCCTGACTTACCCATTCTTCTTAGGACAACACTCAACTCAAACACTCCAGGTGTGTTTGAACCTGGTGAGGTTCAGAAAGAAATTAATGTTTGGCCTCAGGTCCCTTAGCACCTGTTGGGGTCAGGGTACTATTGACCTTCTGATGTCAACGTGTATAATCTCCTTCATAGCAGCAGAAAAGATGACACTGATGGCAAGAGCCACAAAGCACTACTAAGTGCCAGCATCCAGTACTAGCCAGAGGATGAAGCTCCTAAAAGATATCACAGTTTTGTAAGATAAAAAGATCAGGAAACCTGGTAGCCTAAGGATGAACTACATAAAACCCTATGGAAAAATGGTGGTAAGTTGGAGGGCCAAATGACACAATGGGACACAGGTAACAAGGTTAGATTTAAAAGAGAACAAAGGTCCTCTGTCATCACAGAGACTCATCAAAAGAGCTTGCCACTTTGGAGGAATATTCGAACAGCACACACACGCAGGGGAGGGCCTCATTTCCAAGGAAATTTGCTCAGGAAATTTTAGACACCATCTGCTTTGCACTCTCAAGGAAATCATAGAAAACACAGATTCTGTAAAATGAGAGAGAACTGTGAGGCGAGAGAGAGAGAGAGAGAGAGAGAGAGAGAGAGAGAGAGAGAGAGAGAGAGAGAAGCCAAGGCTGAGGAATTGATCCAAGAAAAGAATGAACAATTTGCAGAAATCAACAATAAAAGGTGACAAAGAACTAAATGGACAATCCAAGAGACCTCCTCACCTTGTAGAGCCACACAAATTTGAAAAGCTCATTCTAGATGAAAAAGAAAAGTGGAGAGAGAGAGAGAGCGAGAGAGAGAGCGAGAGAGAGAGAGAGAGAGAGAGAGAGAGAGAGAGAGAGACCGCTCTAATTAGAAACTGCTTTTTGACTCACTTCTATAGATTACATAGTCAAGGAAACTGCAAACTAGAAATCTTCCAAAGAGTATAGAATCAAAAGATATAAAATGTATTCCTTTTGGCCGGGCGCCAGCGGCTCACGACTGTAATCCTAGCTACTCAGGAAGCTGAGATCTGAGGATCGAAGTTCAAAGCCAGCCTGGGCAGGAAAGTCCATGAGACTCTTACCTCCAATTACCCACCAGAAAACCAGAAGTGGCACTGTGGCTCAAAGCTGAAGAGCTCAGGGACAGCGCCCAGACCCAGAGTTCAAGCCCCATGACCAACAACAACAACAACAAAAAGTATTCCTTTCAGTATGCCTAATGTCAGTATTATCTCATTTAATTCTCCTTCCATACTATATGGTAGCATGCTTTAAAAAAAATCTTTATTGTAAAGGTACTGAACATGGAGTTGCAGTTATATAAGTAAGATAATGAGTTCATTTTTTAAACAGTTATCCCTTCCCTCATTTTCTCCTGCTTACTCCTCCTTATTCCCCTCCCCCTAAATTGTATAGTTCATTTCCAACACAATGTCTAGTGAATATCATTCCTGCATTAGTTCATCCTTTGTCCTGCTGTTTTTGTGGTTCCCATTCCCTTCCAAGAATCAGATAAACTTATATATAAGACAAAGGGTACAGAAAACCAAAACAGAAAAAATAAAAATAACTGCACACAGGACATAATAAGAACCACTTGTTTCTAGTTCTTGGAGTGCATGTTGATATGCTTCATTATATATGGTCCATTGAGATCCCTTGTTGTGGATATCATAGACGTATCCCAGTTATTACAAATGAGGGAAACCATGCAACCTACTTTTCTTTGGGCCTGGCTTTTTTTCCAGGTCTTTCCACTTCCTTATGAATGGGACAATGTCATTCTTTCTGGTGGAGGCATAGAACGCCATTGTGTATCTATACCACATCTTCTTCATCCACTCATCTACTGAGAGTCATTTGGGTTGGTTCCATAGTTTAGCTATGGTAAAGGAGAGCATGCAGTTTTTAAATACTCATTTTATAGATGCAGAAACCATGGGCTGCATAGGAACTTGCCAAGTCTCTGACGGCACAGGTGGAATGCACACCCACAGGTGTCAGTTAAAATTTGATTTACCTTTAGAAAGGAATGCACAGGACTCAGAAGAGAAATGTTCATGGCATTGTGACGAGAGAAGTATGAAGATAATGCAATTCATTGTTACACAAGCCATGTTCCTGGATGGGACAACTCAATGCTGTATTGATTTTAAGTCCCTACGCATTAATCTACAAACTTAATACTATTAAATACAATTCCAGAGTGATTTTCTATGGAACTTGACGGCATAATTCTCAAATTCGTTTGCACAAATAAGCAGATCAGAGTAGCCCAAAATAAATTGGAAAAGAATGACCAAGGGAAAGCTGCAGTATTAAAGAATAAATTATAACATAAAGGAACAATAGAAAAAAGATTGTATTTGTGCATGTATCCTGAGATGGTTAGCAGAGGTTGGTAAGCTAATAGAATAGAACAACAACAAAAAAGGAAAACACACAAATATACAAGCATTTAGGGATCCCTACACTGGCATTTTGACACATAAGAAAAGAAAAACATAGTCACCAAATAAATTTAGATTAAAAAAAAACATTAAAACCACACAGCAGGTGTGTTATAAACGATTGAAAAGCTGGACACTGATCAATGCAAATACTAAAGGAGATGGAAGAAAACCTAAGGAGCCATCTCTCTTACACACTTACCTTCTGTCTTCCAACCCCCTCTATCTTTCTCCATATATATCCATCATGGTCAATACCAACATGGTTCTGATCATCTGTCTCTTTTTCTGATTTATACTCAGGTAGGGCCTCTGGATGTCAAAAGAATGTCAGAATTCTTATATGCATGATGTTAGTTACCAATCTCAAAGGCAAACGTGGTGTTCTTGTCAGACAATTCCATCAGAAAGCCCTTCCATCTATAGTCAAGCCTCATTGGCCCCAATGGGAGTTCCATACTCATTTATTGGCCAAGCAATGATATGAGCAGCAGATGGAAGACAATGTTTAGATGGGCCTGGGTCACATGGGATCAGGAGTCCATGCCATCTGAACTTCCTGGTCTTTGAGTAGGTGACAGGTGTTTCCTGCCAGAAGATGAGGAAATGATTACCGGAGAGCTTATGTCGCCTCAAGTTCCAAGGACACATATTCAGTGAGGTACTGCCTCCTGGAGCTTCCAGTACCTTCCGAAGTGCTACCACCAGCTGGGGACTGAGACCTGACACACAACCCTGTGTGGTACATTTCACATCCAAACTGTAACAGGAACTACACGCATGTGTGTGTGTGCACGCGCGCACATACACACACACACACACACACACACACACACACACACACACACACACTTTGAGTAACCTAAACAGTAGAAACTCTTTGCTGTTTAATGAAATTGAACTGTGGATGTGAGTCTTCAAGTATTTTGCCTATTTTATGACTAGACTTCACATAGTTCAGGAAAAAGTGGTTTATTGGGCATATATATTGAATATGTCTTCAACCAGTCTGGGCCATGTATTTTCTCTCTTCTATTTATACTGTCTTTGTGAGCAGTATAATTTAATTTTATATAGCCTCCTTTATCAAGATCTGTCTTTATAATAAGTGTTTTACTGTTATCTTGCTTAAAAGCTAAGTTTTTATCTTGAGGTCTTGAAGATACTCTCCTTCTGTCTTCTTAAAGGTCTCTTGTATTTTTTTAACTTAGATCTACAATCCATGTGATTTCTTTTTGCTGAGATGTGAAGTGAAGATTATATTTATTTTAGTAAGGCCAGCCAAGTAACACTGGCTGCTTGTTTAAAAATCTCCCCTGTACTCAGGTGCCAGTGGCTCATACTTGTTATCTATCCTACCTACTCAGGAAGCTGAGAGCTGAGGATTCTGGTGCAGAAAAGTCTCTTATCTCCAAGTAACCATCAAAAAGCTGGAAATGTAGCTGTGGCTCAAGTTGTGGAGTGTTAACCTTGAGCACAAGAGCTCAGGGACAGTGCTCAGGCCCTGAGTACAAGCCCCAAGACCAGCACATTGTCCAAAGAGAAATGTACTAACTACCTGACCTATGTAACTGTAGCCCCTCTGTATATTACCTCTACCATAAAAATAAGGTTTTAAAAAAAGAGAAAACAAACAAAAGTACACTGGGCTGCAATGGCTGATAGAACACCACAAGTGTGATACTTCCAGTGTGCAAATAAAGGTTCCTCCACGTAATTCAGGTGTAATTTTGATGATCTGAATGAAGCTGGAAAAAAGCGGGGTGCTGTGTGAGCCGTCTTAATTGCCAGTCTATCCAGTGAGGAAATGTTCATTTTTATGAAGCAGATGGAAACTTGGAGGTCAAATTTCTATGCTGTACCTAGTTTCTTCCCTCTCTGCTTCCTTTCCTCCTTACATCTTTTCCTTTCCTTCCTTCCTTTCTTCTCTCCTTCTTTCCTTCCTTCTCCCCTTCATTCCTTCCTCCCATCCTTCCTTGGGAGTCAGGCAGGTAAGTTGAAGTGGACCCATTGTTAAGAAAAAAGGTACAGAAAAAGATGTGCAGAAATCAGCCCCCCAAGGTGGGTAGGTAGGAGTCGGGGTGGGGGACAACTGCCACAGAACTCTTCTGCACTGAGTGTGTTTCTCTTAACCCCTACGCAGGCCAAATGGATCTGCAAAAGAAATAAAAGCCTGAGCACAACCACTTCACTCTCCGATTCTGAACGCGCCTCCTCTTTTCTACATAACACCGGGGCCATACTTAAGACGGCAGCTAACAGCCATTTTCCAAATACCTCCATCGTTTCCTTCTTAGAAAAGATTTCTTTCAAATAGCGATAAGGCACAGAAGCGTTGGCATATATTTATTTAGTGAAACTATATTATACTTCCTGAAAAATCGGATGGCTTTACCCTATGCAATCTCTAGAAGGAAAATTACCTTCGCCAATAGATGCACTCATATTTCAGGTGACATTTTTAACAGCCTTGAAGCTTCAACCTCAACTAGCAATATTTGAATGGCTTTTAATTTAGTGGGTTTGGAGAAGGGAATAATTTGACAGCTACTTCTCGGTGCTTGTCAGAAGTGGGATCCTCTGGTGGGAACGTGGGGTTCATAAAAGTAAGTTTCTCCATTCATGCTGCCGACAGCAACCCCCACGCTGTGAAATGACTGTCACTCTTAAAGCGGATACTCTGAAGTAACGTGTGCAGGATGGGTTTTTATAAATAACTTCATATAATCAAGAATTGGATCTGTACGATAAAAGAAAGGAAAAAAATTAATTTAAAAAGCAGACACCCGTGACCTTTAAAATTCTGTGTTGTGGCTCTTGTACAACATGCATTCAAAGGCTAGTGTTTGTTCTGATTTGCTTGTAATGAAAGGTTCTTTATGGAGAATGTGATTGCATTGTTCAGAAGGACCCATTGTTAAGTCAAGAAGATGATTTAATTGGTATACAGTGAAAAAGTAAAGAGCTAGCTAGGAAGCAGCTTAGAAATGTAGTTACAAATCATTTTAGAATAATGAGAATAGTAGCTAGGAACTGGTGGATCAGGCCTGGACTCCTACCTACTCGGGAGGCTGAGATTTGGAGAGCTGTGGTTCAGAGTCAGTGTGAACTTTTAGAAAACTCCATTACAACCAGCAGGCTCACGCCTGTAATCCCAGCTACTCAGAAGGCTGAGATCTGAGGATTGCAGTTGGAAGCCAGACTGAACAAAAAAAATGTTTGTGAAACTCCCAAGCAAAAAGCTAGAAGTGGAGTGACTCAAGAGGCAGAGAGAAAAAAAAAAAAAAAAAAAAAGCTTGGAGACCATACCCAGGCCCTGAGTTCAAGCACATCCATCCATACATGCGTGCATAGGAAGATGTCTGCATCCTTCTCCCTCTGGCGTTGCTGTAGAGGTTAAATGAGGCAAGAAATGAACATATCTAGTTCACAGCTCCTGACCTTGTGGCAAGGCAAACATTTATTGGACACTTTCATATTCAATATGAATCAATTTCTATGAAACTCTTATTAGAGGGTACCAAATTAATAAATGCAAAAGGTAATATAAAAACTGGGGTGAGAAGACTGGATGGAAATCAGAAATGAAGGAAGAGAGAAGGAGCCTTTATACCAGGTGTATTCCAGCTCCCTAAAGAGGCTAAGGGCCGAGTGTCAGCAGCTCCCAGCTATAATCCTAGCTACTAGACAGGCTGAGATCTGAGCATCTTGGTTGAAAGCCAGCCTAGGCAGGAAAGACTGAGAATCTTATTTCCAATGAATCAGCAAAAAAACGTCAGAAGTGGAGGTGTGGCTCAAGTGCTAAAGCATAAACCTCGAGCAAAAATGTTGAGCAAGAATATGAGGCCCTGAGTTCAAGCTCCAGTCCCAGGATACACACAACACACACACACACAACACACACACAACACACACACACAACACACACACAACACACACACACAAGATGAAGATCAAGCCATTCACACATGTATACAAAAGGTCAAAGCAATTAACACCACTAGACTTTGACATTGGAAATGGTTAAAATGGCTAAACTAGCTGTGTGTATGTGTGTGTGTATGTGTGTGTATGTATATATATATATGAAATGAAAATGTTCATAAATATGTTTTTCCAGAGTGCCAATAAAAAATTAACCTCTGAGTCTGAATTACCACACTTTCTCTGTCAATCACACATTTTTGCTGTCACCTTGCCCTATCCTTCATTACAAAGTGTTTCTCCCACAGCAGAGCTTCCAAATGACTCAAGTGACTGAAATATAGGAAACTGTCATTATGCCACAAGCAAAGGGAAAAAAATGCTAGAATTGATTTGATTATCAAAGCTTGTATGAAAAGCAGAGAAGAGATTTTTTTGGTGACACTGACTTCTGAGAGCTGACGTTAAAACAGAGGGCAAACCAGCCCAACCCACTATGGTTTTCACTGCGGCAACTACAAATAAGGGTAATCAGCAGTAGATTGAAAAATGAAACCCAAACCAAAAGAAAACAGAACCCATTCTGGAAAATAGTAGAAGGTTTGGAGGAGGAGTCAAAATCTATAACTAAAAGCAGCAGTGAGTTAAAGGGATAATTAGATTGGTGCACAGAAATGCAGTCGAAAATTGAAATTTGAAAAAAAAAAAAACCAAAAACCTTTCACAGATGATGACATCTTCAGACATATTTGCAACCCATAGAATGAAAAAGAAAAACAACACGATCCCTCTGATATGCAACACTGGAGCAAAGCAGATTCGATAAATAGCTCCCAAACCCTTTTATTTATTGTTTACAAAGAAAGCAACAAAATGAGATGAGGTGAGGATTAGGATTCTCTTTGTGTTAAGTGGAGAAAAAGGCTGCTGATTGCTTTGAAAACACTTAACAAGAGACCCCAAACTACTGAAATGGACAAGCTATGACCAAGAGAAGTAAAAATCTACGAAACGTATTTTAAAATTATTTAAGCTATTAAGTCTGGTCATTTGATTTCATAGAGCCCATGTCTACCAAAAAACAGATGACTTGATTTCATTTTAATCTATTTAGGTCTCTGAGTTTAATAAAAGCTCATTAATTTTAAATGAGGTCAGAAAATTAGCCAAAATGAACCTGGTATATGAGTTGCTTTGCTGTGGATGATCCAATATTTTCATTAAAGGACAATGGGCCAACAAACCTTACACTGCCTTCATCAGGTCCATTCTAGAATAATTCTGAAATACCAGAGACAATGATAAGCAGACAGAGAAGGTATACCGCAAAGCCTGATCAAGTCCAATGTGTTTTCTCTTATAAATTGAATCTTGAACTATGTGGTTAAAAATCTGATGGTGAATAAATATTGAACCACAAGCCAGACAAAAGAAAACCAAGAGGCCCACAGACACGGAGGCCCGGAAAGACACAACGTGCACGAGTTGTTGACTGAGTTGCTAGAGCCGATGAGGAAAACAGGTTCCAGGAAATGCCAAGGCAAGCTCCTGCCTGGTGACCGAACTTGATTTGGCTTTTCTACTTGGTGAGATGGGGTGGGGGAACAAAGAGGAGAAAACACTACAGGAAGATGAATAGAAATGCCCAGCCACATAGAACTACCCATAAGCTAAGTGGTGATTATATAACACAGGCAAACAGCTGGACAGTCTACTCCATCCCTGGCTACCTGCCTGGTGTTGTTATATAGTAACATAGGTGTAAGTTATATCGTCATTCAGGATCTCCCAGGGTACCTCTGTTAACAGCAGGTGATATCACCCATCCCAAACGGACCCCAGAGGATTAAGTGAGCAGGTGGGGAAGTGCCTACATCTTTAGACTACAGAGCTGAGACTTACGTGAGAGAGGGTCTCGCCCAAGAAGGTAACTTGGGATGACAATGAAATATCCACAGATAGAAAGTGAACATGAAATCCTGCTTTCCTAAAGGCTGAGGGAGAAGCCATAAACAAAATATATACACAGAATACATTCCGTGCCAATTAAGAAAATGGTCAATGAGAGATTCAGAAGTTAAGGGTGTTGGTCAGATCACACACACACACACACACACACACACACACACACACAAACAACTCAAACAACTCCCAAAGCAACTACAAATGAAAGGGCCTATCCATTCCAGAACATGCTAGAACCCACCCATGAAGACTTCCAATCCAACACAAGTGAGAAGAGAAAAGACACACGGAGAAAGCCGCCATCTCCCTTTGGTAACAAGCTGCCCTCTTAGTAACACAACCTCAGAAACTAAGTCAAAGTTTGGGTGGTTGTACCAGTCTATATATTTTAATTACCTATGTGCAACTGAGTTTGGCAATTTTTAGAGAATTTAGGACCTTCTATTACCAAATGGGTTCCAGGAACTTCATCCAGCCTTCTAGAACTCTCATACAATGACAGCAACAAAAGTCCTGTTGAAAAAAATCTAAAGAGTAGAAAAACAAAATAAAATGACTTTAGGATCTCATCATATAATTCCAGTGGTAAAATGTTTTAAGGTTCATAGCAATCATTAAGCATAAATACAAAGCTGGGTGCCTGTGGCTCATGCTTCTAATTCTAGCTTCTTTAAAGGCTGCATTGTAAGGATCATGGATCAAGGCCAGCCCAGGCAAGAAAGACCATGAGACACTTATCTCCAATTAGCCAGCACAAAGCCTTAAGTGGAGTTATGACTCGAGTGTTAGAATGCTAGTGTCGAGCAAAAGGTCTAGAGACAGCACACAGGTCCTAAGTTTAAGCCCCAGTACCGGCACCAAAAAAAAAGAAATTATAACAATTGGATACTCACTGAATGTTGAATGTGTGTTCAACATTTCCCAGGCACCATCAATTAGAAACTTCCCAACAACCTGACCATGTGAGCGCTGCCCCTGTGTCCACTGTATAGATGAATGAAACTGACAACTTGAGCCAAGTACCAATGGCTCACACCTGTAAGGCTAAGATCGGAGGATTGCATTTGAAGCCAAACCCAATCAAGGAAGTCTATGAGACTCTTATTGTCAATTAACCATCAAGAAACCAGAACTGGAGCTGTGGCTCACATGGTAGAGTAGCAGGCTTGAGTGAAAAAGGTAAGTGGACAGACCCTAGGCCCTGAATTCAAGCCTCAGTGCTGACAGACACAGGAAATGAAAGAAAGAAATGAACAGCTTTTCCAAATTCCCCCAAAGTCCTGTGAGTTTGCCAACAGCTGGAATGCCAAAGCACCATGTATTCCCTTGCTTTTTCTCCTTCTCTCGGGATGGCTATGTAATAAAAGAAAAGTAATCATCATTGATTTAGGGCTTGCCCTGTCCACTTACTCTTGACAGATTTTACTATTGCAGACACCTGGGTAGACAAAGTCGGTGGCTGACAGCTCTCCAGCCCATGAGGCAAAACTCAGTTCCAAACATCTCAGCCTGGGATAGACTGGGGATAGAAGATGAAACCCAGATGGTGACTACAGCCTGGCCCTACATGCAAGGGCCAGATTTGGATGGCCCTAGGCTAACAGGGAGGAAATGGCAGGTGAAGGCAGGTTGCACATTCTGGAGCTGCAAATCCAAGAGCTGTTCTTTCACAGCAGCTCTTTCACAGGGCCGGGCAGGGGACGTGAATCAAGCTGAGAGAATCAACAATAAATCCATGAAACAACTGTTGGGCCTCGTGCTCCCACTTGCCTCCCAGGACCTCCCTCATCACTCACAATCAGAGGAAATGGAGCAAAAACCAACCAGGAGAGCTCGGGAGGAAATCAGGGCAGAGACTCCTCCTCCGGCGACACGGGAGCCATCAATCCACGGCTCACCAAGATGCCAAGACAGCTCCGCGCACACGGAAGCCGTACAGTACGTCTTCGGCTGACCGATCCAGCAAGCTCCACTCTGGTAAACAACGGTTGGTATCTATGGCTGTTACAATGATGTTCTACTCTCCTGGTTCTCTGCCTGACTTCGTGGAGTGGACTGAAAATAAGTGAGCTTGGTTTAAAGAAGAAAAGGATTTGTATTCAGCTCTGAAGACCTATCGGGATTTGAATGTACCTTCTCTGAGGAGCTCAGGAAAAGTAGATTTGGTTCCGAATGTCTTTTTTTAAAAAGTGGGGGGGGGAGAGAGGAGAGAGACACAGGAAATGGTTTCTCTTGCAAGAAGTGCTCTTAAAGTTGCATGGATTTTCTTCCTTGTCACCCACGTTAGTGGGTAGGAAATAAAGAGTCGCTGTTGGTGCAATGAATACAATGATGGGTACAGAGGGATGGGTGTGACTTTGACATCTGGACTGCATAGGCTGGAATCCCTCTCCATGAACAACTTCCTGTGTGGCTTCAGCCAAGCTAGCTAGCCTCTCTGGGGACGTTAACAGCTTTAATAGCAAACAGACTTCTGTTTGCTCTTTGGTTTGGCTGGGTTTCCTTCCCATCTCCTGTAACACTCTGGTGCTGGTGTGAAGATGTCTCCCCTTCTCTACACCACCATCACCTACGTGGATCCAACCCCGCCCCACTGTACAGGAGGGAAGCACCAGTGTGAGCCATGGCCAATCAGAGGGCTGCACCCTTCATTCCTGGAATGAACAAGGAGCTAGGATTGGGCCAGGAATTCACAGATAAAAAGCTGTGCCATCCAACTCCCTAGCCAAGTTCAGAGACACGGCAAGAAGTAAATGGGCTCATTACAACACCAAAGAAACACATGGCAGAATGGGGTGGGGAAGAGAGAGAACAAAGCTTGTTTAGGGGCTTTGCAGAAGGTATCCCAAATGATGTTATCAGAATGGGTTTTGCAGTAAAAATAAGAGCTTGCCATTGGAAAGGAGGAGAGCATTGCAGATAAAAAGAACATCCATACAAAAGTCAGTGATTATGCCACTGTTAACTATACATGGAGACCAATCAAGAAAGCCAGTGGGAAGTGGAAGAGATTGAAAGGTGTATCTGTGTGGTATGTGTATATGCATGTACAAACACAATACACACACAAAAACATAAGTGTACTGGTAGGACTTGAACTCAGGGCCCCGGGCACTCTCCCTTCGGTTATTCATTCAAAGCTCATGCTCTAACCACTTGAACCATACCTCCTTTCCCGGCTTTTTGCTGGTTCCTTGGAAACAAGAGTCTCCCAGACTTTCTACCTAGGCTGGCTTCCAGTTGTGATGCTCAGATCTCAGCCTCCTATGTAGCTGGGATTACAGGCATGCACCACTGAAATGGGGGAGGGGAGGGGCAGAGCAATTCTTCAACCAGACATGAGGAGCCTGGAACTGCAAAGGCCTCTGGCCTCTATGAAGGGGTCAGGAGTTGAGTCTATACCTGACAGGTGGTGTGGGAAGCTGCACTGCCCAGTGAGCTGAATGGATAGGTAACAGGTAGGATTTTTCCTACCAAACCACGTTAGAAGACTTGATGTCTTTCTCTCTGGCAGGAGGGTACAAGGCAGGGAGCAGCTGCCTGTCTCACAGACACATGCCAATAGAGGCATGGTCCAGACCCATCTTCCGCCATCCTCCTTTTTGATGTCCTGCCGGCCAGGGGCCTTAGTACCATCCCTGGGGCACATCACACAGACAGCAGAGCCAAGGTCTCACAGAATAACAGAGCGAAATGCAGTCCCGCTCGCCGGCCTTTGATGGATCAATCTGCCAACTCACAAACGATACAGAAATGGGGTGGGTGCGGCCTCCACTCAGTCACCAAGGCCCCTGCATAAATAACACTCGATTTAGTCAACGCAAGAAGTGTGTGTGGGGGGAGGGGGGAACCCTGCCACACAGAAGCAAAATAACAAAACCCGCCAGGTATTAAGCGGTGAGCCGGGGACATGATGCAGCAAAGATCTCTGTCCCCGGGAATCCAGTGCTGCCTGGGAGGGGGACTGACAGTGGGTAAAGGGGCCTTGTGATGGACAAACAGACTGCCAGAAAGATGAATGAATGCCGGGCCAGGTAACACACGACTCAAGTAAAGCTGTGGGTGAGCAATGGGCATGCGGGGGTCGGAGCGGGCGGGAGGGAGCCTGCAGAATAGAAATAAACACAACATGCCTGGATTGCTACCGCCTGCTGTCCCCAGGAGGTAGAGACAATCATGATGGCCTCCCTTTACGAGGAGGAAACAGGCAGAGGGAGATTCAGGAACTTGTCCAAGGTCACACCGTTTCACAAGCAGCAGCAGAGCAGGAATTGAAATGCAGCAAGACACTGTCTGTGGGTTCCCAGGCTAAACAATCAATGGCTTCTGTGAGGACTGAACTGCGTGGGGTGGGAGGGAGGTTTAAGTGGAGATAAGAGTCTCACAGACTTTTCCTGCTTGGGCTGGCTTTGAACCCTGATGTTCAGATCTCAGCCTCCTGAGTAGCTAGAATGACAGGCGTGAGCCACAGGCACTTGGCTCGATGGGATGACTTGCCTGGCTCAAGCCCAGTCATCAGCACCCAGATTACAGTGCATTTCTGGAAATCTGTCCCCTTCCCAGAAGTCCCCACAGGGAAGCCCTGGAGCGCAGCCATCTGGAATGGTACAGGGAAAGAGGGTGGCCTGGAGTGTCTGGCGCCCTGGGCTGTGGTCACCAATATCCTCGAGGCTCGCCCGTGAATGGGCAGGGTGAGGTATGGCCAAGCCTGGACCGCTCAACTTTGAACTCAGCAGCAAACCTCTGTTCAACACTGTAGCAACAAGATGACAACCTGAGAACATCTCCCTATGTCCACACAATTCCCAGTGTGCGGCTGCAGCCAATGCACCAAGTTTTTACGAAGTGCCAGGCACCACACTAGGTCCTAAATTAAATAATAAATAAATACATAAAGTTACGATAACATGGGCTCAGTCTTTAAGGAGCAAGGAGCTCTTTTTCTTTTTTCTTTTGGTGCTGGTCCTAGCTCTTGAACTCAGGGTCTGGTCATTGTCCCTGGGCTTTTCTTTTCTTTTCTTTTGCTCAAAGCTAGCACTTGAGCCATAGCTGTATTTTTGGCTTTATGCTAGTTAGTTGGAGATAAGAATTTCACTGACTTAATTGCCGGGGCTGGCTTTGAACCTTGATCCTCAGATTTCAACCTCCTGAGTAGCTAGGATGACAGGTGTGAGCGACAAGGGCTCAGCTTTGAAGGAGTAACTCATGGACAGCTTATGACCAAGACAAACTCACAAAGAAGGTACATTGGATCCCTTTGATTACCTACATTCCCTGTCTTGATGAACTTGGGGCTGTGGGCAGAACAGGAAGGGAGACTTTGAGTCTGGGGTCTGTTCACAGCAGCTGCCCCCATTCTCTAGTGCTGAGATACAAAAGGTTACCAAAGCTAGGTGGTAAAATCATGGGAGCACTTTTGCTGAGGACTAGCCAAGTCAGGCTTGACTGCATGGACCGGCTGTTCTAAAACATTCTACAAAGATCCCATATGAAAAGAAGGCAGGCACAGAGTGGGCAGGTGAGGAAGCAGACAGCCATAGCGCTGGGTGACATTTAGTTGTCCTACACGGCACACGCGTATCTGTGATGTGCGTGGACTCTGTGCGTGGAAGTTACATGGGGGACACCACTCCCGGTTGGTTATAGAATTTCCCCACACGTCCTCCTCCTGCCCTACCCCCTGCCCAGACAGTCATTAAAATGCCTTCAGAATCTTGGAGTTTCAAACTCACCTGCCTTCCACCCCAGGCTGCCCCCACATGCACCCCAGAACTGCCTCTCTCTGTACCCCTTCCGCCAAAGCCACCTTTGCCTCCCCAGCTCCCTTTTTACTTGTAACATTACCGGTGTGAAAAGGAAATGTCAAAGTGTTCTCACTCTCTCTCTCTCTCAAAAAGCACGCGAGACACTTAGAGACGATGGATTCCTTAGCCTTTAAATGTCTCTCATGCTTCAAAGACTTTCTAGAATTCCGAGGACAGGGGAGAAGGAAGGGAAGGGAAGAGGTTGAGGTCTCCCCAGGGCTCCACTGAATTTTCCCCATCTACATTTCCATGTTTCTGGTAAAAGGTAGAGATTTTGAAGAAAAACTTGTCAGAAGACCAAGTGATGAATATTTGCTCCATCTATATTGTGTGCCTGAAACACACGGAAGCATTTTCCTACAATCAACCCATTCCAAATTCTTCAAGGTAGCGAGGCCCTGGTGGCTCACACTGGTAATCCTTCCTCAAATAAGCCACAGTGCTGTCGATTTAAAACTCAACACCCACATGCACAGACATGGTCGGTTATGCACAAAACACATGCATGTGTAGTGTGTTCGCTGGGTTGGCTCAGACCTGCATGGGTGAAAAACCAGATAGGGAACCCAGCTCTGCACCTGGTCTGTCACACGCAGATGTACAACACCCATCAGTCAAGTCTCCAGCCCAATCTGCCACACCTAGGACTGCTGCCTGTTCCCCTATAAAAAGGGGAGGCTGAATGTGAAGCTTTACACATTTCTGGCTCTGGCTGTCCAGGGGCCCCTAAGTAGAATGCTAGAGCCACAGCACATGGCCGGTCTGGCGGGGCACCGTGAGACACAAGGAAGAAGGCTGCCCTAGTACTTTATCACCTACCAGCTGAGTGACTCAAGCTCAGTGACCTTACCCCAGCTGGGAAGTGCTTGTCAGGCAATGCTAAGTCCTCAGGGATTTAGTAGGCACCCATCAGGGGGTGTCTGTCACCATCCCCAAAACCTGAATCACCCACGGTGATCGAGAGATCAAACACTGCCTACGTGCCACAGCTGTGTTTGTCTTGGTCCACGCACTGTGGGTTTGATTTGATTTGATTTGGTTTGTTTAATCTGAGCTAGATATTGGTGTTTTTTAAATCAAGATGTTATACAAACATAGCTGGTTTATGCTTCCTTTTTTTTTCAAAACGAGAGCCTGGAAATGGTATGGAGAACACTAGCTCCTCACAAAGTAGAGAGCTGAGTCTTGGCCACCCTTCCAGGGAGACATATTCACCGCAGTCTCCAGTTCTCACCAGGCCCCTTTCATACCCAAGGCCCCAGCCTGACTCAGTGGATCTGTGCACAGGTGAAGTCTGTGCAGCCCCCTAGACCAAGACTCTGGGCTGGCGGAAAACCCACCCAAGGGAGAGTTGGGAGGTCTTCTTGAATAAGATCGTGTAGACATCCCCATACTGCCCTAGACACAAGAATAAATATTTGCCTAGCAATACAAGAAGCTAAAGTACCATAGGAATTTAACACCAGAAAGGAACAGAGCAGTAACTGACTGAGCGAGCACCTCCTCCCCTTGCAATTCAATGTACCTTCCTAAGGCCGATTTACAAACTCTTACTGTAGAAGTGATTCCCCCCCTAACCCTTTTTTAAGGAGTCTCTTCTGCAGATGTGTGCACAGGGGAATCTTGAAAACGGAAACACCAGGACTCTCTACTGCTCAGAAGCACCATGTGGACAGAAGAGGTACTGCATGGAGAGCTAGGCACACGGCACCGCCTGTCTGCCATGAACACAGTCAGTCTACCTTCATCATCTTTTGTACACCCTCAAAAACGAGCTCTGGGAAGTCGGGGAGCTTGTTTTTTTATCACTTGCTAGATCTCCAGCACTCTTCGCACATACCAAGTGCTCAATAAACATTTCTTGATTGAAAAGCAATGATGTGACATGAAGCTAGGCATGGTGATACCCACCTGTAATCCCAGCACTAGGGAAGCTGAGGTAGGAAGAGCGCATGTTACAGGCCAACTTGGGCTACAGGGCAAGATCTTGTCTCAAAATAGATAGCCAAATACCAAAAAACCATGGCATGGGTGCCCAAATGACTGATGAATCAAACAACAGGTGAGATTAAATGGTCAATAAAGATTAAATGCAGTCATTGATGAGTGGATGGAGAGGAAAAACAGAGATAGAACTGTCAGCTACTGACACCGATTCTCTGAATAAACCTGGGAAGTTTGGCCATAGTCTGTCGAGTCCTGTCCTACATGCTTATCAAACTGGGGAGACATGCCCTGCGATCTATTCCATGTGGAACGGTGGCTACTCTAGGAGACTAACCTCATCCTAGGCCTCCTGGGTACTAGGACCTGGGACTTGTGCCTTCATCAACTCATCCTCCCTGTCCTGGGAGATAGGCATTGCTGTGAGTCCATTTCCTGGCCCAAGAGATGGAAGTCCTGACTCACATGTTTTCCTCAGGGCCCCCCCAGCTGTGAGGAGGCACTGATGGTTGGGGAGCCTTGTCTTTAGACCCACCTTCAGAGGGGAGGTTCCCACACCTCTGACAGAACAGGATGCAGTGAGCCAAGGTAGATCTTGACTTCCTCCTGAGGTCCCTGGCTTTCCTCTCAATGTATTGTATTCTTCCAGGTGCCACTCGCTAACTACAGTGCTCACTCACCAGGGCCTAAACGACTGACTCAACTCTGAGCCAAACTCTCTCCCAGAATAGGAGAGGTGATGGCAGTCTGTACCACAAAGTCATCCACAGCCTAGCCACATGGATTCCCCCTTGCAGTACCTCCTGCGACAAAGCTGTGCAGCTTTGTCTGAGTTGGGACACTGCTTGGCACACCTGTCTCAAAGGTAACGCACATCCAGAGTAGCTGAAAGTCCTAGCAAGCTCATTGCCAAGGGTCTGTGCCCACTAGGGGGCGATAGCACTGAAGTTCTGTCCACACCAATAAGAAGCCAATCCACTGAGACACCAGAAGCCAAGGGCCTGTGGAAGGCCTAGAAAGGGATGCAAGACTTCTTGACCTCAGCACAGGACATGCTGCAGTCCACAGATGAAATCAACCACCTGTGAATCTCTCAGGACTAAAGCAATGACCAGCCCCTCTTGTCTATGGGTCTGATTTTGAATCTGGACCCGGGTTCTTCCTCTGGAGCAATACTCCCAGTCTGAACTGCCCTTTCCTTGTCATCAAAGCAAAGGCAGATTGGGGGAAATCAATCTTTTCAGAATTGGCTGGGCTCCAATCGAGCCCACTTCCACCCGCTCCCGGAGACCAGATCTTGACAACCCGAATTCCTGACAACTGGCGTTTCCGTCGTCTCTCTGGATTTTTCATAACGCTTTGGCCCAGTGAACAGGAGCCGCCTTTCAGAATAAATTCAGTGGAATAGAATTTCACGCCAGGATTTGTCTCCTTTTCCACACACACACACAAAACAGAATCGGCTCCCGAGGATCAAAACATAACTTTTAATAAGGTTACGGCCTCAAGAAACCCAGGGGCTGTGGTCTGGCTCTTTGCTATTTCACAAAATGTTTCTCACAGACTCCACTCAACCATGCTCCAATGGCCCAAGAAAACTCAAAATCATGACTGAGCTGCCAGTCTCCGCTCTGTATTTCTTCCTTGTCCTTCATCTCTTCCCTTTCAGCTATTTCCCTTCTTTATATGTTGAGCTTCCTCCCACCTCAGGGAAAGGAGCTGACAGGATCAGAAGGGCAATTTCTCATGAAGTTACTCTTACCTTTAATAATTCTGCAGCATGCACGTGCATCCGCGCGCACATACACACACACACACACACACACACACACATGCACACACACACACAGACTGATTTTCCAATCTCTTGTTCTTCCATGGAAAAGTGACTCCATCAGGATCTGCTCATGGTCACAGTTGATTCCCATGTGACAGGGTACATAAAAAGGGATCTTAACCCACCATGTGCTGGTGTCCTCCCTCCTTTCTCCTAGCTCTCGAGCTAGTGCAGATCCGAGTCCTGCGTTCTGGTATCCGCGTGCTTGCCGTCCCTCTTCCAGGGGCTGTCAGAGCGAGATGTCCTATAGAATCCAGCCAATGCAACGTGCCAAGTTGGCAAAGGCAATGGTGATATTTTCAAACACTGGCTGGCACCAGAAAGTGATGCTAGCTACCACTGTGCACTGGAGAAAACATACAAAGGCACACACATGCACACACGGGTTATGGTTCAGGGCACACACATGCATACACAGAGTGTGGTTCAAGTCATAGCCTCTGCCATTTCCTGGTAGTGTGTGATCTTTAACCTGTGTGTGCTTGTGTGCGCATGCCCACCAGTCCTGGGGCTTGAACTCAGGGTCTGAGTGCTATCCTTAACCTTTTGTGCTCAAGGCTAGCAAGCTCTACCACTTTTTTTTTTCCTTTTTTAGTGTTTAATTGGACATAAGAGTTTCATGGACTTTCCTGCCTAGGCTGCCTTTGAACCAAGATCATCAGATCTCAGCCTCCTGAGTAGCTAAGGATTACAGGTGTGAGCCCCGGGTACCTGGCTGGTCTCTAGCCTTTTGAGGTTCTCCTCTTCCTCATCTGAGTGAGTGGGTGGTCCACATTCAAGGAAATTATATCCCTTACAAGAGATATGACTATTTTTTTTCTCCCTCCCCGCCTCTTGTAGCTCCCCAGGCTAAACCAAGGGAGGAGCACCAGACCTCAGCATTGGATTGCCAGTGGGCACCCCACATTGACATCCCAAAGCATCCCAGAGCTGGTCATCTCCCTCCCTCACACCCCTGCTCATCCTCCTCCTGCCCTGCATCACGGTCAGGTGCACCCACTACCCAGTGCCTCAGTCAGAATTCAGCTCGCAGGCTGGGCTCACCTTCGTTGTACCCTCTACAATCCATTCGTCCATGTCCTGATGTCCCCTTCTCCTCTCCACCACCCTTGCTTCCTACTACCTTGTTCAATCCAGGCTGTTCCCTAGACTAGTTCATTGGCTGCTCTCCCTGGGTCATTTGATCCTCCAATCCGACAGCTAGGACAAGTTTCCTGAAAGTTCAAATCAGAACAAGTCACTCTCCTGATTAAAAAAAAAATCTTCTGTGGCAGTTGGGGGCCAGTGGCTCACGCCTGTCCGCCTAACTACTCAGGAGGCTAAGATCTGAAGACTGCAGTTCAAAGCCAGCCTCGGCAGGAAAGCCCGTGAGATTCCTCTTAGTTCTGATTAAGCAGCAAGAAGGATGGAAGAGAAGTGTTATGGCTCGAGTAGTAGGTGCCAGCCTTGAGCACCTCTTTTTCAGACATGAGTCGTGCCCCTCCCCCTTCGCTTGTAAGGTTCAGACATGAGCAACTGCCTGTCCTCTCCAGAATTTAACCTTCAGAGCTCTACTGGTATCTTTTCCCTCAGCCTGACGTCATTTCTTCCTGTGCAGGTGCTAGTGTATCCGTGTGCACAAGTGTGTGTGTGTGTGTTCTTCTAATTCCTTGTTGCCATTCAGACATCGGACTTAAACGTTCATCTACCCTGTACATGCTTCTGCCCCCCAACCCCAGCCCCTGGCCCCAGCACCCATCACAGTATCTTGAGCTCAGGATATATTTGGTACATGCATGAATAATTGGACATGCCAAGGTTTGCCTAGCTGAGGTAGGAGCGTGTCCACAGGAGGCCCAGTGGAACCCCCAGTTGTGTTTGTTTCTGCAACACTTCATTCCCAGATCTGACTGAAACCTGCTGGGGGGCTGGAGGTGAGGGAGCGAGCGAGACAGGCATCAGGTGTCAGGTGACATTTCACAGTGCCTGGCTGCCTTCCTTCCTGCAGAGGCATCCAATGGAAAGCAGAACAAACAGTCTTTGAAAATCAAAAGTTGTTGCAACCTGCCCCGAAGGCAAGTTCTTCCCATAAACCTGAAGTTGGCTCCCATCACTCTTGTACCTCACCTGACCTTGTCCCCAGGTAGGAGCAGCCTTGTTGCTATGGAGCATCTTCTTTTGTTTCCTTTCCTGAAATGAATTTGCTGCTCTGCAGTGGAAGCCCCACACTGCGGCCAGGGTGGGGCCAGAGCCCGGGACAGGATGGCAGGTAAACAAGACAAGGCTCCTTGACCCTGTGTCTTCCAGGCCTCCTCAGAATCCGTCTTTTCTCCCTACATGCATTTCACCAGCCAGCAGCTGGCGAGCAGCCCTGGTTTCCTCACTTGCTCAGGTTGCTGGGTCCTTTCAAGCTCAGCATTTCCCCAGAGTCAGCTAACATCCTCTCTGGCTTTTGTCTGAGCTTAAACACCTCTGCGCGCTTGGCCCTGTAGCCACTGTGTAAGAGCCGCTCCTGTGAGTGGCAGAAGCCAGCAGGAGGGCCCTGGCTCTTCCTCTGTGTTCTATGGAACCGCCCAACCCACAGGCCTCACCAGCACTCCATCTCCAATGGGAACTTTCTAAAGAGCACTGGGGCTAGGAGCCTGACCAGTACCTGGGTTTTTTAACCCATAGGGATGGTTCTATAGAACAACATGACCTGGCCTGGATTCACCACAAATGTGTATTTCACATGCAGGGTAGCTGGAAATCCAGAGCTAACAGTCAGGATTTTGGTGAAGTCCCCACCACCCAGCCACCCCCATACCCCTAGTTATAGGCTTCCTATTTCTGTTTTCTCATAAGGGCGCTAACTTTGAGGTGGAGGCCCCATCCGGATGAACTCATGGAAGCTCAACCACCTCTCAAGGCTCTGTTTTCCAAGACCTTCACTGAAGGGGTTAAGGGCTTTCACCTATAGACTTTAGGGAGAGTCATCATTCAGTCCCTAAACACAGCAAGTCATTCACTCTTTTCCCTGCTATAAAATGAGAAAGACACTATGTACCTCAAGGGTCAGCGTGAAGGTAGGTTAACACGTGTAAAAGCTGTGTCACCAGCACCTGGCATGCAGTGAATGTTGCAGCCAGGTAATCATTACTGTGGGATGGAGTGGCGACGGCCAAGTGGAGATGGAGAGGAGACACTGGGGAGATGCTGAGCCCTGAATGACAGATGCTGGGCCCTGTGCTCAGGCGAGGAAATTGGAAGGCAGATGCTCAGAGTCGGTTCCCTTCAGTCTCCCAGCGCAGCCTCCATGTCGAACAGATGTGCACAAATCACTCCCTCCCCACAAGTTCACCTTCCCCAAGGGTTGATCCCATGGCTGGTGCATGGAGCTTGTCAAATCCCGCCTTGCTGACTTCCAATCAGTTAAGACCAAGGTGGCAATGTCCAGCGTAATCGCATCCGAGATAGTGACCACTACGCGCATGTGGCTTTTTAAAATAAACTAAATGTCTTCAAGGGCCAGGTGCTGGTGGCTCACACCAGTAATCCTAATACTCAAGAGGCTGAGACCTGAGGATCCATGGTTCAAAGCCAGCCCAGACAGGAAAGTCTAAGAGATGCTCATCTCTCCAATTAACCATTAAAAAGCTGGAAGTAGAGCTGTGGCTCCGGTGGTAGAACACTAGCCTTGAGCAAGAAAAGCCCAAGGATGGCTCCCAGGCTCTGAGTTCAAGCCCCAGCACTGGCACGCGCGCGCGCGCGCGCACACACACACACACACATACATACAAACACACACATCATTGTCATTGTCATCGTCATCATCATCATAGGTTAAACAAAACTGGACATTAGCTCTAGTCTTATTAAACATTAAACACAAGTCAGAGCTTCCTAGTCACAAGTGATTAGGGGCTGCCACTTTGAGCAACATAAGCAAGAAACTTTCCAGCATCACAGAGAGTTCTATTGAGCAGAGCCAGGAAAGGAGTTGCTATGATATGCTGTCAATGGATAGACCTGCAACACATTGATGAATTTGATCCTTCAGATGGGCCCTGACCATTGTCTGGTCCCTGAGAACTCACTCCACTTTACCCCCATGTGCAATTTGGCTCTTTTCTACCCTGGGTTCTAACGTGAGATCGTCCTGCATCCCTTCCCCTGAGCCACTGAAAACCCCACCCTCCTCTCTCTCTCAGCTGTTTGGCTATTTCCCTTCCTAAGTATATCTTCCTCTCTTCAAAGACATTCCCATCCTTTAGATCTTAGCTTGGCCACACCTCCAGCCTCCAGGATGGCCTTGGACTCCCCGGTCTATACGCTCTGGTAGCCTCTACTGGCTTCTCCTAGCCCGGCCCCTGTTCTCAGGTGTGCATGGTCATCACCGGTATCAGACTGTAAGCCCCCCAGGGAGGGGCTTTGTTTCTTTTGGCTCATTGTAGCATCCCTAGCACCTACACTGTCTCTAGACCAGGCTGAAAGCCATTCAACAAACACTCGGAAGTGCTCTGGGAAGTTTCGCCTGGTGGCTCACTCAGAAGGTTCCCAACAGTCACCAGGGATCAGCAGGTTCTTCATGACCAGCAGCACTGTGCATTGTGTTCAGTCACTGAGCCATGGTTGTTTGGCTGCATGAGAATTTAGCACCCCCCCCCACACACACACACACATACACCGTGGCTTCCGGTCCTCAGCAGGGTAATCTCTGACTTTCTAGGTACCTTCTCCTTCACACGGAAGGTCCTTGTTTTTCGCTGAATAAATGGAAATATCCAAATTAGCTCCTTTTCAACCTGCCTTCAGGGGCGTCTGTGGTGGTCTGAGCCCAGGGGTCTTCATAGTCTTGCAGAGAATGGAAATGAGCCAATAGATTGTCCATTCTAAGTCCAGACAAGTAAGGAAGGCCAGGCCCAGACCTGGCATCAACATTCACACAGAAAGATTCTATATGGAAGAGGATTGATTTCCTAGCACGAGGCAACAAACAGGGTGTTCTCTGAGTCCCAACAGTGGGTTACAGCTCTAAGGAATGGCGATCCGAGTGCAGGTATTGATAACAGATGCAATCTGTTAGGCAGAGGCGTGATTAACGTTTGCAACCAATTAGAAATAACTAAAAAGAAGATCAATGGTACAGTCAATACCACTATCAGCCTGGAGTGATGGAATGATCTCACAAAGATGTTATTCAAGTGGGTAACAGAGAAGGAAGTGTCTGCTCTATTCAGGACTTCCTGTTTCTCTCTCACCTGGAGAGGGAGGGATAGTCAATTGGAAGAAATGCATACAGGGAGAGCCCAAGGAGGAAGAATGTGCCAGAAGGATCTTTTTATGATATATTGAAGTGCTGCCAGGTATTCTAAGGGCTAAGGAGAGAGGTAGGGAAGAGAGAGTGGAGAAGCTGTGTTCCCCAAAAGACAGAGCTCCCTAAGAACAAAAGTTCCATCCATGGACCTAACTCAGCAACATAATTCATATTACACATCTGTCACAATCCTTCCATGTTCCAAGCATGGTAACAGGGGCTGTAATTTTGACTGGGAGCAAGATAAGCTCAGTTCTTTGACCATCGGAATTCAAACTCCTGCAGCCCCACCAGAAGACCACTGCCCAGGACAGTTCCCCCATCGTAGCCCCCAGGAAGAAAAGCTGTAGACACACAGACACAGACACAGACACACAGACACACAGACACACAGACACACACACACACACACACACACACACACACACACGATGCTTGTCCAGAGAAAAAGCAAGGGAAAAAGTAGGAATTCCAGAACACAGGACCCAGACAGAACAGTGCTATGGCACTTTATGGCGAGTAGGAAAATTAATCATAGAGTGTAAAAAACAAATGATACAGAGACAGTCAAGCCTGGTGATGCACACCTATGATCCCAGCTGCTTGGGCAGCATCAATAGGAGGACAGCAGTCCCGACTGGCCTGGTTTTACAAAAGCCAGACTCGATTTCAAAAATAGCTAAAGCAGGAAAGGATTTGGTTGGGTTCTGGCTCAAGTCATTCACAGCACTTAGGTAAGCCCTAATCACTCTTCGTGGTAACGAGTCACCTAGGGGCAGATAAGCAGTAGTCATCTTCCATTTCCTTTACCAGTACACCAAGCTCAGCTCACCAAGTTGCCCTCGTGTTTTTGTTGTGTTTTTTTTTTTCTTTTTCTCACACAGGATCCCTTCCTTCATTCTTTTGGTTTTGATTGTTCAATAAAACCTGCTTTTATCTAAATCTCGATGTCAGTATTTCAACTGCTTGTAAAATTATAAACTTCCATACATTGGAAATTCTCCCGGGAGTGAGTTTCCTTTGCTCTCAGAGGCAGCTTGATTTGCATTGTTCAGAGATATACTTAACTCCTGGCTAAGTTTGAAGAAGGAAATCATCGAGATGCTCCCCTTCCTGATTCAAATTTGTTCTTTTTCTCTTCCTAGAACCCGGGCTGTGTCTCCCATAGGAGCCTAAGACCCAAAGCTGGCCAGGTCTGCTTTGTTCTGTCACCACTTCTGTGTTTATCTGGCACCATATTTGCATCATGTTAAAACTAAATAAATTGTTTCTGGGCACCAGTGACTCCTACAATTCAGGAGGCTAATATTTAAGGGTCACAGTTCAAAGCCAGTCTGAGTAAGAAGTCTGTGAGACATTGATCTCCAATTAACCAGCGAAAAAGCTGGAAGTGGAGCTGTGGCTCAAACAGTAGAGCACCGGCCTTGAGGAGAAAAAAAGAAAGAACAAGGACAGCACCTAGGCCCTGAGTTCAAGGCTCAGTACTGGCACTAACAAAACAAAAGCAAAAGAAACTGAATAGTTTATATAAAACATGAAATAAATACAAGAAGTGTATATATAATATGTGTGTGAGAGTGAGTTTCCTAAATTTGTTCTTAGCATAACTTTTTTTGACCTAAGTTCAAATCTTTACGCTGATACACACAGGCAACGTATGTAACTAGCTACCTTCACAATCTGGTACCAGGCCACGTGTGGTGGTCATGTCTATAATCCTAGCTGGTCAGAAGATGGGGGATGGGAAGACCTCAGGAGATCCCAGGATCTCCTGAAAAGTTAGAAAACCCCTCCCACCTTACCCAGTAGTTGGATTTGACCATGCCTGGCTTGCCATCCCAGCTATACAACGAATAGGAAGACTGCAGCCTAGGCCAGCTTGGGTAAAATGCAAGACCCCATGTATCCGGAAGACAACTAAAGCAACAAAGAGGTGGAGATATGGCTCAAGGGATATCATGCCTGCCCTGCTGAGTTCAAACCCAAGGACCACAAGAAGCAGTTTAGCTTCTCTGTTATTTGTTTTCAACACATTGTAACTCTTTAACTCTTTCTCTTTCTTCTCCAGCATCAGTGGCATCTATTTCACACAGCTTCATTTCCCTCCATGGAGTAGCTTTCCTACAAAGATACATGGCAGGTTTCAGGAAGGTAAAGATGCCCCTACCTCCGCAGGAAGCAGGCATGTTCCAGATCGGTGCTGGATCTGTAGAGCGGGAGGCCATGTCCTGTTCCCCATCTCCTCTTCCATCCCTGGCTCTGGATTCCATCTACCACAGTCCCCTCTTCATTCACATCCACCCAGCTGCCCAATGGAACAGCTTTTCTCTCTGCTGTGTAGGCCCAGCACCCACACCTCCCTCTGCTAAACAGTGATCTCCCTCCCCATGGGTGACCAAGTGGTTTCACAAAGTCACGGATCAACAATATAGAGGCCACTACTCAACTTAACATTCTTCACACTTAGCCAGCACTTGCAGAGAAACCATAGACACCCAGGTCTTTCAAGGCCCAAGAACTAAGAGAAAGAAAGCAATGCAGGATATGCGTGTTTCTACATAACACTACCTGCCCCAGGCCTGCCCGCTTTGACATACTGTGTTTACGTGTTGTAAAGATGACAGAACATCCTTTACTTCCACAGAAAAATATGCTTCCCCTTTCTTTGTTTTAGATAGATAGAGATGTCAGTAAAGGAAGAAATACTTGGCTGTGCTCTCTAAGAAAAGCAACAATCTAGGTTAGGTTTGATGAAAAAAGAAAAGCAATAGTTGGCAGTAATGTCCCTAAAGATGTCCTTAGGGAGGAGCTGGGTGTGACATGAGCTGGGCTGGGTGGGCCCCAACTGAAGGAAAAGGGCTGCTTGATTTCATGGGCGGAAATGTAGGCATAGAGTTCCCAAACTCTCTGAGACTTGGGAAATCTGGGTTTTGTGTGTAAGAGGTCTCCTGAACAAAATCTGGGAAATTGAATCTGTTTTTTAGAACCTCAACCCAAGTTGAAACACAGTAGACATAAAAGTGAAATATCCCTTTGACTCTCCACATTCTAGGTCACAGGCCCCAGATCTTCAAGATCCTCCTTCTCAATCCTCTTTCTTCTAGGAAGTTGTGATGTACCTTGTTTTGACCCTGATTTAGTACCAACTAAAGCAGGGTTTAAACTAGGACTCATTCCTCACCATTGCCTTGGAAAAGCCACTCAACCCTGCTAAACCTCCCTTTCCCCATCTCGCAAACACACTTGTTATGAAATGCTTGTAAGGAGGTGGCCACTGTGAGCCTACACCTGTAATCCTAGTTGTTGAGGAGAATGAGATCTGAAGATCATGCTTCAAAGACAGACTGGGGTGGGAGAATGAGAGAGATCGATGGGCCTTTTATCTCCAATTAACTAACAAAAAGCCAGAAGTGTGAGCTATGCCTCAAGTGGTACAGTGCTAGCCTTGAGCAGCACGTGCTAAGGGCGTTCCCTGAGCTTCTTAAGTACTCAGAGCCCGGAGTTCAAGCCTCAGTACTGACATAAAGAAAAATGCTTGTCAGGAATGAATGAGATCCTCATGGTGTGAAAGCACACATCCCCATGTTGCCTGCAAACAAAGTACCACCTGGCACAGACAGTTAACAGGGAACAGGGAGGGCCCAGGGCCATGAGACCTGAGCCGAACAAAAACATGGCGTCGACATAACTGACTCTTCCCAAACCCTTTCCCTCATGAGGCTCCCACCCTGGAGAGAGCCTCTTCGGCTGGACACACATTAGGAGGGACCCAGGCAGGCCCTGCTCTGCTCTCCCATCAGCTGTGGCCAGCATTCAAGATTTACCAGGCATGTGGCACAGTGCCTGATCTAGTGCCATTCTCATCAGGAGCAACCCATGCCAGGACGCCCTTTGTGAAAGTCCATTTTCCCCTCTGGCAGCGCCATTTTTCACCAGGGGCCTTCTCCTAAGTCACTGTGTTATCACCCACCATTTCCTTGGAGGTCAAGTTACCGTCTAATCGAATCTTTTTTGCGGGCCCAACATATGTCAACATGGTATTTTGCTGAGAAAACTCATAAAGAAGATTGCCGGCTGCGAGACAACACTCACTCTGTAATGCCGTCAGTCTAATTGTTTCCAGAAGCAAACAATTAAACAGTTTATGAGAAAAAAAAACCTCTATCTGTGATTGCCGGGCCCCCGCACAGCTGCTTGCTACGTAAGGCGGTTGAAGAGTGGCTGCTGCAGATATTAAAGCACTGTATGTATTTAGCAATATGGCAACTAAATGCATCATGGCAGACCTATTGGGGAAATAAACAACGTTCAAGTGTAATTTTTGGAAGACAAATACTCAATACTTTCATTTAGTGTATGGTTTTGCAGTGAGCGGTTAATCTAAGGCAATGAAGAGAGAGCTGTGGTTGCACATAGCTATTGGGGGAAGGAAGAATTGATGAAGTTTTTTTGGTTTTTTTTTTTGGTTAAGAGTACAATTCCCAAGCCAGCAATGCCCTTTGTTGCTTTTGTGTGTTTCTTTCTTTCCCATCTGCCCATATTCCACACACATAAATCCTCTGATCACAGGGATCTCACCTCTTCCTCAGGCCCACTGTAATTAATTACTAAGCTTGCCCTTCGCCTTTGCACAACTCTGCGATCTCATTTTTCAGGTACAATGGCCTTCCTTACCCAAATACACACACACACACACACACACGGAATTTCCATTTTATACCTTCAGGTTACTAACAATAATTTTGCAACTGGCCAGTCAATTGCCCACTTGCAACTGTAAAATTCACGTAAAGCTAGGTAAACAATACTGAAGAGGAGCCTGACAATACCCTGGTTTGATCATTAGTTGAGAAGAACTAGTGACTAAGACCCTGGAGAATCTTGTGAAACTTCTCTTTCTGTGACATATTTTAACAGAATAAATGTAATACTCTATTTTTAGATTCAATATGTAAGCCCTTTGGGGAGAGGATGTCTAAATATGTTTAGTTTATTTTTCAGGTATTTTTTAAGTTGATAGATACATATTTTCTTCAATTTGAAAAGATTTTTGTCAATCAACTCCACTCATTGACCGACAATTTCCAACTTAAATGGCATGACCAAATGTTCTTTCTACAATCTTCTCCTTTCATTCCATGTTACTTCTAATCTTAGCTTGGGTTATGTGACATAGCCATGCTAAACGTGTGTGTGTGTGTGTGTGTGTGTGTGTGTGTGTGTGTAAGTGAAGATCTGTCCTAGGGCTTGAACTCAGGCCTGGACTCTGTCCCTGAGCTTCTTTTGTTCAAAGTTAGTGCTCTACCCCTTGAGCCACAGTTCTACTTCTAGCTTATTTGGGTAGTTTATTGGAGATAGGAATCTCATAGACTTTCCTGACCAGGCTGGCTTTGAACTACAATGCTCAGATCTCAGCCTCCTGAGTAGCTTGGATTACAGGTATGAGCCCCTAGTGCCCAGTCTAAACATTTTTCTTTTAATGTTCAGGGGCTGAACTTGGGACATATTTCTTTACAGAGTTAATGTCACAGAGAAGTCCTTCCTTAGCCCAATCTCTACCGACATTCCCAACAGTGGATGATTCCTTGGTTTAGACACATTCAGATAGCCCCAGATTTAATCTTAGAAGGAAGTGGGGAAGGAGGGAGAAAATGGCAGCTGTAGAGCAGATTTAAAACTTGCGAGCCACAGAACACAGTGGGAAGGCCATCTTATTTTAAACCAATTTAATTCAGAACGACTCGGGAGAGAGTTCCTTTCCTGCCCCCATGGGTGGGGATCACTACCGGCTTTAGCAATCAAACCTTTGCCAACTCTACCTTCCAGCAAACAGCCCAATCCTCATTTCCCACAAATACTGCCTCTCTGTGCACGCCAAATAGCAGTGGTGGAACACATGAAAGGCAATTAGATTTAAATCTAGTCCTGCTTGTTCTCCACCAGCCTCTCCCCACACACACACAACAAAGATACTCTTTGGTGCAGTAACAAATATGAGTCGCCATTTAGCGCCCCGTGAAGCTGGAGTGAAACGCAGATTCTCTTAGTGTAATTCAGCTACCTGATGGCATTTCAAATTCCTGAAAGGGAACTCTAAACACAGATGACTAACAACAACAACAAAAAGCCACCCGGAGTGCTTTGTAATTATTTATATGTCATTCCTACATAATCAGTGCCAATCCAGAATTCCTAGAGCTTAATTCCATGCTTTGTGTAATGTTCTCTGACATTCCATGAGCCCAATTACAAGGATCCTGAACCTGGGCTCCATTGCTACCACTACTGCATTTTCTCAGCAACGGCCAGCATGAAAGAGCATTTCCATAATTAAAAGGGATGAAGGGAAACCAAAGGAGGCCACACATATGAGTACAAACACACATGCGCACGCACATGGGCACACACACATACACACATGCACTTAATCCCCAGCCACGCAAGACTTCCAGGGGAAATGGCTCTTTTAAAATGGAGAAAGGAGCACAGGCAAGTCACCACTGCCAGCCTGGTTTTGGCCAGGACCGGCACAATTGCTCTCTCTTGTACCATTGTAGGTCTCAGCATGACAGATGCCAGAGCTGTGCGGTTTTAAGCATCCTTCATCAATGCTTTATGTCTCCAGGAGTACATCAAGTGGCAGCTTCTTGGCTCCTCTGAGGCTCTACTCCCCATCACACTACGGGGACTCCCTGCAAATTAGCATTCTTCTCTTCCCGCCTGCCCTGCCCTCAAGTTTTCAAACATAACAACAATCTAAATGAAATAATGAGAGAGACTCATTCTAATGCTGCAGAGGGGACTGTTTTACGGTGAAGGCACCAAAGAGAACTTAATTGAATCCACTGGAAAGAGGGAAGTTGAAGGGAACAAGCTGGGATAGTGGGGGGGAGGGGGGAGGTACCATGACAGAAGGGTGGGGATGTAAGAGGCTGATGCTGCATTCAACACCCAGGCAAAAGTGTGGGAACCTGAGTATTCACAGGAGAGAAACTGCCTACATGGGAATGCAAATTGTTTCCCCATATGGAAACACAACCAAGGGTGGGGTGCAGAGGTCCTGAGAAGGTGCCTCAGGTGCCCAGTTCTCTGAGGGGTGCGGTGGAGGGGCAGAGGGTGTGCACATGTACGTGTGCGCACAGGTACCAGGGCTCAAACTCAGGGTCTGAGTGCTGTCCCTGAGCTCTTTTGTTCAAGGCTAAGGTCTTACCACTTTGAGCCACAGCTCCATTTCCAGTTTTCTAGTGGTTCATTGGAGATGAGTCTCACACACTTTCCTGCCCAGGCTGGCTTCAAACAGTGATCCTCAGATCTCAGCCTCTTGAGTAGCCAGGATTTCAGGCATAAGCCACGGGCACCCAGCTACTTCTGACCTTTTAGGGGCTAACTGGAGATAAAGAGTCTCACAGACTGGACTTTCCTACCTAAGCTAGGTGCAAACCACGATTCTCAGATCTCAGCCTTCTCAGTAGCTGGGATTAAACGTGTGAGTCACTAGCACCTGAGTACTCTCTTAAGCTTTCCAAGAACACCATCATTCTAGAGGAAGTGAGAGCTGCCTGTGTGAACACAGGCAGCATCAAATCTTCACAGTGTATGCTGAGGTTGCAAAACACAGCTCAAAGTCATTTCATCCATGGACCATGGGGTCTCGCGGCCCTTCCCTTGACTCCAGCTAGAATGGTGACTGTGCTCACCCCTAGTATGTAAGATGGTAGTGTGTGACACCCAAAGCCAAAGCACTGCACAGCTCTTTGTGCTCACCAGGACATTCTTCCTCAAAGCCCCGGATTTCTCTGTGACATGTTTCCTCTAAAGCTACCATGTTGTGAAGAAGTTTAAGCTACACAAAGGGGCCAGATACAGGGATGCTGATAAAACCACCTAGTTGACCCATCCTTGGTATCAGACCCACCCCCAGGCCCAGAGCCCTGGAATGAAGAACATTCCAGAAGGTTCCAGTATGAGTCAGTTTGGACTCTACCCAAGGTTCAGATACCCTGACCCAGACATAAGCCAACCTTGTGATGCAGTGTTCCATCCCTTTCCCAAAAGAATCAACAAGAACAAGAAAATAGGGGTTGCTTGATGGTAATAAAGGCTCCATGAGTTTGTTATATAAGTGCCAAGCAGAGTTACCAGGCTATATATCCAACCATATACATAAACACATACTGATTCCTCAGTGACTGATCAATTCCTATGTCATGAGTCTCAGTTTCAACATCTTAAAATGGGACTAAAACTAGTATCTATTTCACAGCATTCTTTGGAGAGATAGTAAAATAAAACAATAACCACAGCCAATGCTCCAATTTTTATTTCTTTGATAGGTCTCTTTCTCCACCCCCCTTCTCTGTCACACACATACACACAGACATACACACATGCACACACACACACACACACACACACTACTTAATTTAATTCATTTAACAACCTCATGGGGTAGAGTTATTATTCCTTTCATAAAAGGAAACTAAGACATAGAGAATGATAGCTTGCCTAACACAGCATTTAAGAGGCAGGGTATGAATTTATGAGTTTGAAACCCAGCCAGTATTGCTATGTCTTCTTCTCCTTTCAAATTAAACCTACCTGTAGATGGGTAAGCATACAAGATAGTACATCACACCTATTTAAGCTTAAGCAATATTATTTCTTTAGCCAGGTACTGGTGGCTCCTGCTTGTAATACTAGCTACTCAGGAGGCTGAGATCTGAGGACTGATTGTGATTTGAACCTGTCTCAGGCAGAAAAGTCCATAAGACCCTTATCTCCAATTAATCACCATAAAGCTAGAAATGGAGCCGTAGCTCAAGTGGTAGAGCACTAGCCTCCAGAAAAAAAAAAATCTAAAAGACTATGTGCCCAGGGTCTGACTAGAAGCCCCCAGTACCAACACAAAAAATAAATAATGAAAGGAAAGCATTTTTCTCTGCTAGCATAGTTAATGTTTAAGAATTTGATAATTAACAGACTCAGACATGGGAGGAGAAAAATACCTAAATGAATTTTCCCACCCCTCCCATGCTAGCAGCCACAGGTGAACCCTGGGAAAGTCTATCCACTCTTCATCATCTCCCAGCTATCAGAAAACAGGAAGAATATTCATATTGTATATTTCACATGCCAAAAAGATTTCAATTTCACGCTGTAGTGAATCTTAGAAATGCTCCCTTTAATCCTGTTTTTATTCTAAGCCAGTATAAAATACTTTAATATTTCCTAATGGAGTGTACATTTATTCATTCCTACCCATCTAATGGCAATTTATGAGAAGCCAGGCAGTAGCCAGTACGATAAGCTTGAAGCTTTGGTTCCAAAAAGTTCAATCAGTTAACCTAGGACAGCAATCACTTCCTCAGAATAAATAACGATGTGGAATAATATTTTGGATGGAGATGAACACTTTTTGCATAGAAAATTGCATTATCATGTACAGTATCTCAGCTGGATATGTAAGTTTACCAATAAGAATATTGCTTCGTGCATTTTTATCATACAGCTTTTTTTTATTCATAGATTTCCAGAGGGTTCTGTACTGAAGGGAGGAATCTCTAATGTTTGTGTAACTCCTGATGCTCTCTCAGATGATGGGGGTGGGGAGGGAGGGAGAGAAAGGGAGGGAAGGTAGGAGCTGGTCTCAGCTGCTTCTGAAAAGCTGCCACTACACCTTTCCAGGAGTTCTTCATTCCACTTAGCAAAACAGGGAGTGGGGAGTTGTGGGGGGAGGCGTGAGCAATGCACAGTGAGACCGAGTTCTGTAAAGAAATGGCACTGGAAATAACCATCATGTCATTTTCAGCTAATGGGGCACAGTATGGGCTCATTTGGAAAGGGGGAGGGGGAACAGCATGCATCCATTAGGAAAGAAATACGTACGCCTGTGTGACCATAGCTACCCAAGCACAGCCAGGAACCAGCAGCACTGGGAGGAGCCCAGTGTGGTCTCTTAGACCCTTCAAAGGGATCGCGCACTGCCTGGGTCCCAGACAACCATCAGGGAAGTATGATTATAAAGGATATCAGCGAGAAGATAACTATTATCCCAAGCCCATCTGTCAGGACAAGTGGAGCCTCCAAAGTCTCCTCCCAATGTGACAGAAGAATTAAATTCCTGAATTCCACCCGCTTCCCTTTCACAGGTGCACGTGTTGAAGCATTCCAATGCACACACCTGCTCGCCAGCTGACACACTGAGCGAAAAGCATCCTTTCAGACTCAGGAGAGACAAGCTAGCACAAACCTTCTCTTCCTCTCACCACCCCTGATATTGCTGAGCTGGCTCTAGCAAGTCTCTAGCTATGAACTGTCTGCAATAGAAACTCCCCAGCAGAGATGGTCTCTAGGGCTTGGGCATAAGCTGGGACGCTGAGGCGTCCATGCGACTCGACTGGTGTGCACTGGGAGTCAGGCTCTGGGGCTAAGTGTACAGACACTGGTATCAGCCAGACCCAGGCTTGATCCAGATCTATCAGTCATCTGGGTGTCAGCTTCCCTCCTCTGCAGTAGGAGTGCAAAAATAACAGCTGCCTGATAAGAACGGCAAGCATTCAAGATGAGGGAGAGATGCCAAGGCTACACACAGCCCACGCCAGCGAAGGCGGCTCTTACATCTTGATTCTGAAATATTAATGGTCTGCCTTCCCCAAGCAGGGAGTCTTGACTGGTTGGATGTCCTGCCTAGAGACAAGTGGCCTGACCTGCACACAAAGAAGGTAGAGCTCCAAGCTGCCCTAGGTGCTGTCCACAGCGGGTGGTTCTGAACACAGTCACCCTTCTGAAGGAGCACCTCAGGCTGTGTGATTGTCATGTGCATTGTCTCTAATGACTGTGGATGTGCAGAAAGATGAATCACCAGTACCAAGAAATAACAAAGAGGGTAGTTGTTTTCCACATCAGCCCTCAGCTTCCTCTCACTTGTTTCTGATGAAGTGTGGTGGTTAACACTGACTTCTGACCCACAGCTTTATGCCCTCCTTGCTTGCTGCATACTTAATGCTCCGATTGTTGGAGCCTCTCCTCTCTTCAAGCCCCTCGTGCCTCACTCATAGCCCTGTGCCTCTGCACACAATGATCACTTCTGGATGCTCCAATCCTGTTCCCTTCCAGAAAACACCTTCAAGATCCAGAAGACCATCTGGGCAAAGCATTCTGGGAAAGCTACTGAGCTCGACTCCCGTCCTGACCGGCTGCCTTTTTATAACACATTAGAATACTAAAGCTCGTGATGTTCACTTACAAATGTCTGTCAAGTACTGCCACTGAAACAGGTATTGCCATGGGCAAAGGGATTCAGTGATGAGTAAGAAAACCACCTCTGCTTTCAGAAACTACTAGTTCTACAAAGCAGATGCAGAGCAAGTTGGGAATGAGTGATCAAGTCCACGGGACAATAGTGCACAGGCAGCCAATACCTGGTGGACAATGGGTAGGAGACCTGGAATCTGTTCTAAAACTAGAGGATGAGTTAATCAAGGAAAAACGAAAGGGAAAAAGCCTATGGGTAGATATCATATTCCAATACCTGCCAATGTATTCTAAAACCTGTCAAAAAAAAGTCTGAAGCACTGTGCCACAACATAGTAGAGACAGATAAAGAAATAAAAGCCAAATGAAAACAACTAGAACAAGCCAGAACTCTTTTTCTTTTCATCTAGGACATATGCATTGGTAAATCTCAAATTTTAACTGATACGCAAGAAATGAAATACTATTTTTTAAGTACATTTCTAGACAAGGTAAAAATAAACTTACAGCTTATCTCCTAAGGGCTGAAGTAGGAGAGAAAGCTGAAAGGGACATGAAGGAAGACTTAGGAATGATGGAAATGTCCTATATTTTGTGACAGTGCTAGGTACATAGCTATGTGCATTTATCAAAAACTCACCAATTTAACGCTTAAATTTTGTGAATATTACTGAATGTAGGTTATACTTCAATGAAGAGTAATGAAAGGATTTAATGTGTACAAAACTGTATTAAAAAGCATTCTACATCTGTGTGTGTGTTTGCTAGTACGAGGGCTTGAATTCAGGGACTAGGCACTGTCTCATAGCTTTATTACTCAAGGCTGGAGTTCTAACACTTGAGCCACAGCTCCACTTCTGGCTTTTAGGGGTGGTTAACTGGAGATAAGAGTCTCACAGGCCTTTTTGTCTGCCTGGATTGACTTTGAACTGTGACCCTCAGATGTCAAGATCCCAAGGAACTAGAATTATAGGCATGAACTTCAAGCACCTAGATGAGAATTTAACCTCTTTAAAAACATCTCTGGTAAATATGACCCAGATGATCTGAAAATAGCTATTTCAGAAGAGCTGATGGATGGACAGTAGGCACAAAAGTTTTCTAGGGTTGTGTCCCAAAGGGATCAACAACAACTGTGTAGCTCAGACAACTAGCTGCTCAACATCTTCCCTTTCCAGTAACAGGTACCTGATCTCTATCTAGACACATAGCTCTTCAGGTGAAAGACTGTTTGCCAGACTCTCTTGCAGCTAAGTGTGGCCATATATGGTGAAGACCTGGCTAACAACAAGTGTTTCTCAGGATCCAGGAATGTACCCTTCTTTGTCTTTTTCTTAAATCTATTTCTCTCCTTTGCAATATGGGCACAATGACTGCACCTCAACAGCCATCTAAATTCTGAACAAATATTAAGGATAGAGAACTATTCATTAAAAGGAACCTGAGTCCCTAAAGACCATGGATAATCTAGATATCATGCTTTAGAATGTGCCTGATGGGATTTCTTTCATGGTGAAGAAGAACGAAACAACCTACTGTCTTACTGAAATCGACGTCATTTTGGGTGTTGCTGCCACATGCAACTGAAATAGATCTTAACTCTTAAATTCAGGTTATCAATTTTACCTTTCATACCCAACTAGTTGGGTTATCCATCGTGCTGGTGGTCAGCAGGATAAAGCATCAAGCAAATGTCTAGATCCATTTTTTAAAAATAAAATCACAGAATCCAGACACTAGTCACTTATGTTTGCAATGTTAGCTACTCAGGAGGCTGAGATCAAAGGACTTCAGTTCAAAGCCAGCCTCAGTAGAAAAGTCCATATGACTCTATCTCCAAAATAACCACCAACAGAAAAAGCTGGGCTAGATTCAGCTGGGCTGATAAGAGTGTCAGCCAAGCAAACAAGCTGAGCAAGAGCTCAAGAACCTGAACTCAAGCAACAGTACCAGCATACACAAACACACACTCACACACACTCACACTACCAAAAATTTTAAAGCCTATCCCAAAGCATGATAAATTTTACATTTTGAAAAGATTATGTCTCTCAAGTGTCTTTTGATCACAAAATATGATATGAGTCAGCTTTGTGACACAGCTAACTTGTAAAAACAAATCTGATGCCAGGTGATGTTAATAAAGGTGGATTATCAGGAACAGAAATGATAGACCTTCTACCATTTGCTGGATGACAGCTGGAATGTGGAACTCATCTCTGAACGTTTGTATTTGAAGAAAGAGGACAAAATTGAGGTGACATAGAATGGAGTGAGAAGTGATCAAGGGCAGAGAAAAATGTCAACTGAAGGATTTGGGCTATTTAAACCAGAGAAGGGAGCAATGAGGGAGTGATCTAAAGCCATCATGCTCCAGAATCATTAGGACTGTCCCATACTGAAGGAGGAAGAGAGACAGAATGAAAGAGGCAGAAGGAGTGCACACAAGACCCGTGCAAACATGCAGCCTTTACAGGATACAGACATCCCCATTCAGCTGATTGATTCATTGATTTATACCCTGACTCATTCCCAAAATAAATTCCTAACATTTTAAAGTGATTATGAGATAATGCTGTTGTGAGGGGTTTATATGTATAATTCATCTGACGCACACAACTCTCTGAAGTAGATACTATTATTATCTCTATTTTTATGGATGAGCAAATTGAGATTAAACAAGAAAAGGTTAAAGAACTTGCTCAAGGTCACAAAAGCAAGAGGTTAGATGCAAAGGCAAGATGCGAGGCACATGTTCTGCTCACACACTCATCGCCGGGTTGCAACACTACTTCATCCTCACTGAGGCTGGAAGGTTTACCATGAAACCCTATCACTGAGGCAGAGCTTCATAGGTAATAATGATCTGGAATGCTCAAGTTCCCAGGATTCTGGTTTGTGCAACAGCTGATATATTGGCAATAAGAGTTGGTTGAGCACCTAACACAACTGGGAGATAGTTGAGAGATAGTTGGGAAGATAGTGGAGAGATGTATTAGAGAATAAAAGGGAAAAAATGTACCACATCCTTAGCCATAAAGGAAATGCAAATCAAAACTACCTTGAGATAGATTCAATCTCACTCCAGCTAGAACAGCCACCATCATGAAAATAAATAACAAATGCTGATGACATTGCAGAGGAACGAGAACCCCCCAGCCTGGTGCTGGTGGTTCATGCCTGTCATCCTAGCTACTCAGGAAGCTGAGACCTAAGGATACAGATTCAAAGCTAGCCTGGCTAGGAAAGCCTGTGAGGCTCTTATTCCAATTAACTACCCAAAAGCTGGAAGTAGAGCTGTGGTTCGAGTGATTATGCACCACTAGCCTGGAGTTAAAAAGCTCAAGAACAGCACCCAAGCCCTGAGTTCAAGCCATAGGACCAGCACGCATATGTGGGCACACACACACACACACACACACACACACCTCATACACTATTGATGAGAGTATAAATTAGTGCAGCCACTATGGAAATAAATATGGAGCCTCAAAAAAACAAAAACTAGAATTCCACCCAGCTCTACCACTCCTAGGCATGCAGCCAAAAGAATTTAAGCCAGCATACGTGAAAGATACCCACACACTCATGTTTAAAACAGCACATTCACAATAGCTAAGCAACTGAGTTAACCTCTAGCTGATGAAGGTGTATAAATGTGGTATACATTCTCAATAGATAGATACATTTCTTTATAAAATGTGGTATATATTCACAATAGAGTATTATTCATCCATAAAGAAGAATGAAATTATGCCATTTGTGGGAAAAGTGGGTAGAACTAGAGATAACCATTGAGATAATCATTCATGAGAAAAGGTAAGGTCAGAAAAACAAACATGTTTTCACACATAGGCAGAGTCTAAACCTAAGAAAAATCATAATAAGACATGATCGTAAAAGGGGGAGTGGGTGGAGGGGGATCAGAAGGCAGGAGGAAGGAGAAAAAAGACAGTTACAGGAAGGGAGGGAATGTTCTAGAACTACATTGTATGTGTATGCATGAAAACAGCATGATGAAACCTGCAACAACAAAAGAAACCTACTAAAAAAGAGAGGGAGAAGGGAAGATGGCTAAGAAACAGGAATACAGAGTGACTCTGCTCAAAGTACTTTGTATGCATGCTGTTAAACATCACCATAAGCCCCTCTGCGGACTTAATTTACGCCAATAAAACTGTTTTTGAGAGACACATTAGTTATTGGAAGCACTCATCTGTCAGAAGGGTCTAAGCTAGAAAGAGAGAATTAAAAGTCATTACTCCAGAGTCAGATATTGAGGATCATGAGACAAGGCTAACCCAGACACAAAGATAATGAGACTCCATTGCACCCTACAATTTGGGGGTGGGTAGGAGTGTGCCTCCTGTAATCCCAGCTGCACAGAACCCACAGATTGGAAGATCATGGCCTGAGGCTGGCCCTGGCAAAAGCAAGATCCTTTATTGAGGAAAAAAGCAACTAAGCAACAAGGACTGGGTAGCATAGCTGGAGTGGTAGCACACCTGCCTAGAAAATGCAAGGCTCTGATATCAAGCCCCCCCCCCCCCGCAAGATAGATTACAATCACAAAGTTTTCACGTTTCAGAAGACAAGGAGCACAGAAGGACGGCACCACACGTCAAGGCTTAAACTATGAACCAAGCACACCCGGCAGGCAGAGCACAAAAATGCAAAGCAGGTGGCAGCAAGACACAGAAATAGCTTAATGCCAGGGAAGACAGTCAGTGCATGGCACTTGTGAAGGCTGGATGCTAAGAAGCATATGCAGGATTCTGATGTATCCGTTTTCAAGAAGTCTTGAGGAAATATTTGAGTCCTCTGTCGCTCTTGCTGGCTGGGAACCTCTTCGCCCTTATTCCTAGCAATCTCCTCTGACCAGCTTGGTCGCCCCCCACCCCTCTGTAAGTGTGGCAGGAGTCAACACTTGAACCATGGGTGGAATTGTGGGGAAGGGGTTTTTCTCTGTGCCTGCCAGAGGAAGTTAAGAATCTAGAGCTGTTGGGGGGAGGCTGAGTGGGTAGGCAGGTGTGGTGGGGCGGGGGGGGAGGGTTCATCTTTGCCATCATTCAGGAAAAGCCTGCCCGTAAAGAAAGCCAACAGGGAGAAAAGCAAAATCACAAGGCCTGGGGTTTGTTTGGTGACAGGGGAGGGGGTTCTGCTCGGCGAAGATTCACCTTTAGAATATTCACATCCTGTTATGTAAGCAAATGAATTCTCTTTTTCATTTGGTTTCTGTCACCTGCCATGGGGAGTGATGGTTCATGCATCAACTCCATGTGTCTGAGGGCTCTGTTACACACGCACACACACACACACACACACACATACACACATGCAACCAGGTCTTTCCATTACATCATGAACTCCCAGAAACAAGAGTGCTCTCCCCACCACCCCAGCATCCAACACCCACCAGCCACATTCACAGTTATAAAAACGTCACTAATCCCTGGATCAATTAAAGGCAGAAACATAAGCTCTGGAGAATAACTTGCTATGGTTTCACAGATGCCAAAACTGTCTTTCTTTTCATTCCAAAACCAACTGGATCTGAAGTTCAAGTAAGTTCAATGACTTCCAGAACCCTCCCAGGCTCACCCAGCTGGATCCATTCCCTCCCTCTCACCTCCTTCCCTTTTTTTTTTCATTACCTTGAATATATTCTTTCAGGAAATGCAGAACTGGTACTTAAAAATCAAATCTTGGCAAGGTGAGTGCATTCCTTTATGCGAAAACAAAACAAAAGCGCAGAAGACTGAGGAGTACATCATTTAAAGCAATAAAAAAAAATTTATGATCCATCTCCTGATTTTTTTTCAGATACAAAATGAGAGAGGAAAAATATCTGTGTGTAATGAATTTTGCAGCATTTCTGAGAGTCCTACAAGGAAAGACAGATGATTTAGAAAGACGAACCCTTCAACTCAAACACTTAATGCAAAAGTAAAGCACGTGCGCGCACACACACATGCTAACTCTATGTCATACAGCCAAAAACATAATTGTGATGGATTCTAGAGAGAAACTAAAAACCAGAGCCCAGAAATGGGAAGCCCTTGGGTCTGTTTTCAACTATATTTATTTACATACTCTTCTGGCAAGAATTCTCAGCAAACAGACTGAAAAGGAAGTAATGACAGTTGGGGAGAAAGGAGAAGTTTCATTCACTTTGCAATGAAGAATCTGAGCTTTGCAAGGTAGAGAAAATATAATTTCCTGTCTTACCTTGGACAAATTGTTCTCTCTCTTCCTATTCGCCTGTTTCCTCATCAGCACACAGGATATGTAATTATCTTACAAGTTGTATTGGTAAGAAAAAAAAAGGACGGACAATGGTCATCATAAAAGAATGTGTATAATTTTAATTTTCTTATAAATTTTGTATGGCTAACATCAGCCACCCTGAAATCATAATAACTCCTCTACCTAGAGGGAGCTTCAAACAGAACACCTGGCTGTCCTACGTTCTTCTGATCATACCTACCTCACCTTAGCCAAGAGAATTCACCATCTGTGAAAGGAGCCACTTAGAACCAAAAACCTTTGGGGCTAGTTCATCTAACTGTGTTCAGTGCAGGCAGATACTGATCATTGAGAAACTGGCTCACACCTGTAATCCTCATTTCTCAGGAGGCTGAGATCTGAGAATCGCAGTTCGAAGGCAGCCTGGGCAGGAAAACCTGTGACTTTATCTTCAATTAACCAGCAAATGCCAGAAGTGGAGCTGTGGCTCAAATGGTAGAACAAAAGTAACTCAATGGCAGTACCCAGGCTCTGAGTTCTAGCCCCAGGACAAGTACAAAAAGAAAAGGAGGAGGAGGAAGAAGAGGAGGAGGAAGAAGGAGGGAAAGGAGGAGGAGGAAATAAATAAGCTTAGAAAGAATACCCAGCTGCTACTGACCAATCTCCCTGGGTCTTGTGTGTCCTTTTACTACAGGAAGCATTCATTGGCGCTGTGACTCTGACCACTTAGGACAGGGAAAAATGATCAAGGCTGTGTTACAGTTTTCCTCCTGTGACCAAAAGGCTTGTGAACCGAAACTCACCATCTCAATGAAAGCTTAGGGCAACAGAAACCTTCCAGGAACCAGAAGCAGCATCTCCTGCCCAGGTTACTATCCACAAACGGACAACAGATGTTCAAGCAGTCCTGCTCCACAAAGCAATTTTCAGGAAGCAATCAGGGCGAGACACCAGCCATCCAATTCACTTTTACTCAGATGAATGATGTCACTTCTCCTCAGAAAACAAACCCAGGGGCTGCAGAATCAAGGGGACCACTGACTAACCAACAGCCAGTCTTCAGGGTTCACTTTTTTCTTTAAGTGTATCACTCACACGCAAAATGTACGAAAGAAAGACAGCTGGAAGAAGGGAGGGAGGGAGAGAGAGAGAGAGGAAAGGAAGGAAGGAAGGAAGAAAGGGAGGGAGGGAGGAAGGAAGGAAGGAAGGAAGGAAGGAAGGAAGGAAAGAAGGAAGGAAGGAAGGAAGGGAGGGAAGGAAGAAGCAAGGAAAGTAATCAGAGGTTGTCATCCCTCTAACTGGGGAGCTTAATATAATTGGACAATTATAAGCCTTCATTCATTCATACATACATGCATAAAATAAATGTTAAGTGCATTCATTCATAAAATAAATATTAAATGCAAGACTGTTCTGACCACTGGGACTCAAGCAATAGGCAAGACAAAGAAGTCCTTGCACTCATGGAGTGTGTGTGTGTGTGTGTGTAATGAAAGGATGCAAACAGAACATGATAAGGCAGAAGAACAAAGGAGAGTATAAGACAGTGACAGTGGCCCCAAGGCACAGGCCGAGTGGCCCTGTAAGAGCAAGAGCACCACAGCCCAGGCGTCCAAGGTGCAGTGGGACTCGTACAGAGGACAGAGTGATGACAAGCCGGAGAGCTAAGGGGAGGAGACATGGACACACGGGTTTTACGAAAGACACCGCGACTGGCACTTAGAGTGGGGCGATTTTTATAGTGTGAGTCTGTCCTGGGTACCACAAGATGTTTCCAAGCCTTTCCCACCCATTGAACAATATCTGTAGTTTGCCAGGCACCAGAGGCTCACACCTGTCAACCTAGCCACGCAGGAGGCTGAGATCTGAGAACTGCAGCTCAAAGCAGCCCAGGCAAGAAAGAGTCCATGGGACTCTCATCTCTAATTAACAACTAGAAAAAGAAGAAGAAAGAGGAGTGGGGGGAGGGAGGGGAGGACAACAACAAGGATGACCTTTCAGTGAACTTGAGCTATAGCTCAAGTGACAGAGCACTAGCCTTGGGGAAAAGAAAAGAAAAAAAAAAACTCAGGGACAATATCCAGGCCCTGAGTTCAAGGCCCAGGACCAAAAGCAAGATGATGCTGAGATTCCATCTCACTTCCATCAGAATGGTTAACACTGAGAACACGAACTATACATGTTAGGGAGGGAGGGAAGCAGGGGAAAAGGAGCCCTTACTCACTTTTGGTGAGAATGGAAATCAGTGCATCCACTATGAAGATCAGCATGGATGTTCAAAGAGGAAAAGGCTGAAAAAAGAAGCACTACAGGATTCCAGTAAAGCACTTGTGAACATGTATCCAGAATAGCATACAACTGAGATACGATTACAGGAGCACCGTTCACAGTAGTCAAGCTGAGGAATCAACCCCAGTGCTCGGCAAGAAAAGGATAAAGAAAACATATATATATATATATATATATATATATATATATATATATTTATTTATATGTGTATAAATATATGTATATAACATTCATATAGACATATAGTGTTATATATAATAAGGTATTATTCAGTCATGAAGAAAAATCACAAAAGAAAATGAAATTACATCATTTGCAAGACAATGGATGAAACCAGAGATCATACTGTTAAGAGAAATAAGCCCAGCTGAGAAAGTCAAATCCTACATGTTCTCTCTCATCCACAGGACCTAAATATATCTTTTTTAAATGAATACCAGGAAAATCAAACAGAGCAATTGTTAAGAGATGGGAATGAGTGAGAAAAGAGCAAGTGAAGGGAAAGTGAAAATGACCGGAGCACTTCATACATGTGTATGAAAATAGAACGATGAAACCCATGACCATGGTTTAAACAGGGTGAAGGAGTCGAGAAGGAGCAATGGCTGGGGTGAATTTAATGAGGCACATGCTAGGCCTGTGTGGAACTATGGCAATGAAACCTCCCTGTACAATTAATATACACTAATAAAAAAAAAAAAAAGCCAGAGCAGCTTGTGGGGAGGGAGGAACCTCGGGGATAATAACGGGGTGTGCGTTGGGACTGCCATGGAGTGGGTGGTAAGCAGGGCCCCTGGGCTCTGTGGAGGCTCTGGAAAGAGTCAGGTTTTGACTGAAATTTTTAAGAGTTACTGGAAGCCAACAGCTCTGTTCCCATATAGGAACTCGGGCGGGCGGTGGGGGAAGAAATGTCTAAGGATGAGGATGCTCTTTCAATGAACACAAAATCTAAAATGCTAAATGCAAAAGTAGTGTGGTAGTTTAATGAGCGACATTTTATTCTTAGCGAGCACATGAATCAGAGCACATCTCATCAACTCGAGGAAATCTGAGCACATGGGGCCCAGTGGCTGCCAAGGATTTTACGTGAGCTGCACAGCGCGAAGTCCTCACGGTCAGCTTCTCCAAGTCTGTATCCTGTGCTCCACCTGGGGCAGGCGGAGACTAGCTGGAACTGAATGACTCATTCAATCACTCAAGTGGTTACAAGATCTTAGGCAAAGACTGACCCATCAGGTTGGGTGCCGGTGGCTCACACCTGTAAACCTAGCTACTCAAGGGGCTGACTGAGATCTGAGGATCAAAGTTGAAACACGGGAAGGTAGGTCTGTCAGACTGCTATCTCCAGTTAACCACTAGAAAACAATAAGTGGCACTGTGGCTCAGACTGGTAGAGCACTAGCATTGAGGTGAAGAGCTCAGGGACAGTGCCTAAGCCCTGAGTTCAAGCCCCACGGCCATCCAAAAATATATTTATATTTATAGATCCATAAATATGGATAAGATCAGTCTTATTAAAGTATATGCACGTGTGAGATGCCCTGGAAAAGCCCTTTGAACAAGTCACATACATTCTACCAAAAATGAATATTAAGAAGATGAAACACGTTCTACCTGGGGTGTGGGTATTAATGAGAGAGTGGGTGGGCCAACAGAGAGGGTGAAGAGGGAAGTGAATGGCGTCCAAATGCCTCAAGTCCCTCTCTGTGAACAGAACAAGGAGGCTTGCTGAGACTGGGTGGGGGAAGGGAAGGAGGGAGACTGACACACAGGGTGGGTCTGATCAAGATCCACGACGTATAAATAGACATGTCAAAATGAAGGCCCTGGCACAACTAATTGATGCCAATTTTAAAAACACAGAAAAGAAACCTATCTCTATCTCTATCTTTAGGATATATATGTGCGTGTGTGCATGTGTGTGTGTGTGTGTGTGTGTGTGTGTGTGTGTGTGTGTACAGGCTTCCAAAAATACATACTATGCTGCCTCTATCCAGAAATCTAACTGGCCTCCTTCAAATCCTGGGGTGCTATTAAATAAGTCAAGATTGCACAATAAGATTAGTTCCCAAAGTCATTTCTTGAGATGCACACTTGTGTGTCCAGACACACAAACATGTATGGCCACCCCACCTCTGGCCATCCATTGCGGCACCCAGAATACCAGCGGGAGGACAGGGAGTGTCCCTGGGGAACAGCTAGAAAATAAATTGCTTTCTGTCTCTCAGAGCTTGTTAGTTTGAAAATAATCCCACTTTCCCACTGATGGCTGGCAGAGTTGCAGGGGTCAGCCTAAAGCACGTCGATGTGGCTCCCCAAATGAGTCAGTTGAGAGGGGAATGTCAATTTATCTGAGCAAACACATCCACCACTTGATGTCGTGTAAAAGAGTAGCTGGGCTAAGCTCTCCTGCCATGCTTCCTAACACTCCTTTGGTAGCTCGGAAGGACAGGGAGGGGGAGAAGATGCACAAAGAGGAGAGGAAGAAGAAAATGGCGTCATTGTTGTACAATACTTATTTTAGGGTTATGACATTGTTATTATCCTTACGTAGTTGTAGGAACGGGTTTCAACTCAACATGTCAGTGTGTGTGTACAATGCATCTTGATCCACGTCACCCCTTGCATCCTTCTCCCCTGTCTCTCCCAACCCCACCGCTCCCCTCAGTTTTCCTAGTTCCATTCCACTTTTACATCGATACCTTGGATATTATGAGTACGTGTGCCCACCCTTCCTGTCTTTAAAGATATTAATTATTCCAAACGGAAAGCCAGGAGCCTGGTCCACCTGCTTATTAGCACACTTCTATGGGGAGCTTGTGCAACTTGTCTCCCCTCACCGCAGATGGGTAGAGGCCATGCAACCATGGGAATGAAATGGCTCCTAAGAAGGTTTTTCCTCCCTATGCAGAGTCTAACAATCTGTGTGTTCACTGTGGGACAGCCAAGAGAGATTGAGTCAAACAGACTGAGATGTAAGGATCACGGTTCAAAACCAACCTGGGAAAGAAAGTCAATGAGATTCTTATCTCCAGTAAACTAGCAAAAAAAGCCAGAAGTGGGAGTTATGGCTCAAATGATAGAGTGCTAGCTTTGAACAAAAGAAGCTCAAGGACAGACCTCAGCCCTTGAGTTCAACCACTAAGACCAGCACTGAATGAATGAATAAAACTTTTCTTATTCTCTGAGCAGCTCACACCTAAGCTGATCTTGAATCTGTGTTGGGTGGCAGTAGGCAGTAAAGGACTTGCACAGTAGGCCCAAGTTGTCCAACCCCTGCACAATCCAAATTATCAATGGCCCCCTTGGTGAATCTAAGAGCCCCTGGAATACATACCCCTCCTGATAAATGTCTTTGCCCCGATGAGAATTTTAGCTGCACCAAATAGTTGGTGCCAACAAACACAGTCCATAGTGAACCATGTTTTTGTTTGTGTGTGGCCTTGTATTCACCATGTCCTTTGACCTCTGAGGGCAAAAGGCCGTAGGAGTGGCTAGTGGGTCACATGGGTGAGGGTTGGGGTTGGTGTGTATGTGACAGGCCTCTTCAGTACAGGTCCTAGTCACCAAGTTCTGCGTTATCTCTGGCTGGCAAGACTTAGCATGCTCTGTTTGTGAGAACAAAGCATACATGAACTCAGGTGTGCGTGCTGGACCTCTCAATCTCCTGGCTTCTACTCTAAGGCACTTTTCATATGTGCCTGGGCTAGCAATAGTCATATGCCTGCTTTTATTTGTAATGTAGCCATTGTCATGAATTGAGCAGCTTTGCTGAGTTCTGTGAGTCCCAGAACCCCCCACCCCAAAGGTGGTCATGATGACCCCCTCCTCAAAACACACACACACACACACACACACACACACACACACACACACACACTCACCAGACAAAGAGAGAGGAAAAGGAAAAAAGGAAAGAAAATGAAACAAGAAAACAATCCAAGAAATTGCTCCAGTCTCAAATTTTGTATTGTGTAAGCTCAAATTGTCAACAGGAAAGAAAATGCCATGTATACAAGCGCCTTGGAGGACGCTGAAAACAGACGAGAATCGGCGGCTGCTAGAGAAGGAGCCGGGCGTAATTTACCACTCCAGCATGCTGTCCTGAAGATTGCTTTGCCTCTCCATCTCCCTCCTACAACAACTAACCTTCGCCTCAGAAAAGTAATAACTATTCCCTTTCGATGAAAACATCCAGTTTCCGAAATAAAATAAAACTTTCCAAAGTGATCGGGAAGAGACTTAAACAGATTATAACATTAAATAATGCCTCTCTCCTTCCCTCCCTCCCTCTCTCTCTTTCTCTCCCTCCACCCCCCTACCCCTGTTTTTCCCTTTCTGTGGTCAAATAAGAGGATAAAACAGATTGCCACCTCTTCCCAGGCCACCAAGGCAATTGTGCCATCCACATTTAATGCTCCATACTTGCAAGCCAATGCTGGAATCTCGGCAGCTTATTCATATCCTTTACCCTTCTCAATTCATTGAAAACCACTTCAAGCAAAAATCATTTGAAAGAAATTACCTCTGTGTATTACACCATGAGCAGTGAAAAATGTCCCACGTGAGACCCGATGGTCCCGAAGCAATAAAATTTTTGCTGAAGTGCAAGATGTAATAATTCAGGGGGAAAAGAAGTCCCCACAACAACAAGAGGAGGAAGGAAATGAGTGAAAGGAAAAGGAAAATCAGAGGATTCAAGAAGTCTCTGGCAATGCCAGGCATTACTAATTTGTACTTGGAAACCTGTCAGGGATGGAAATCCTGGAAGGGAACTTTCTCTCAGCTTTGTCCTCGCCAGTCCCAGGCGGAGTAACTCAATCTAGCTACACTTTATCAAAGGCAGTCAGACTCCAGGTAGCACCCAGAGCGAACCTGCATCTACTCCAAGCTATCCACATCTTCTGAACTATGCAGTGGTGCTGTCACATTTACAACAAAACCATGATCTTAGAGAGGGTAATATACACTCCAGGAAATGCCAAAGGGCTTTTTTAAAAAAAAAATTATTATGCCAGTAAATGTCTGGGGGTCATTTTCCAAGCATTGTGTCTCAATTCTTTCCCAGGAAACCTCTTGAGTTTCTCCTATTAAATTTCTAGGTTTGCTATCGCCAGAGTTTTATCAGCCTTTCCCTGGGCTGGGCATTTTTAAGGGTGTGACTAGTCAATCTGACTCTGAAAGAGAAAACAGAAGATCATGGGTGAGTGTTGGTGAATCCTGGTGGTTTTACACACTCTCTCTCCCACTGGTTTCCGATTCCTTAGTAGGGACTTGTTTGTGCTCTTCTAGACCTGCTCTGCCTACAGGCCTCCTCCCATTTTCATGAATATCTCTCTCCCAAATGCCACGGTCATAGACTCTCAGAAAGCAGGGCTCTAACTATCCTCCCCAAATGAATCTGGACTCCACAGCAAAGGTCATCTTCTGTCTCTAGGAAATGTGAGCTCTTCATTGGAATCCTGAACATAAATGTATCGGTCACTCAAGAAATTCTCCAAACCTTGAACTGGTCTTTTCTTTCTGGACTCTTCAGGAGCCTACCAGAAAGCACCATGCCCAGCTGTGCTTCTGGGCTCCTGAGCTGAGCTTCTTTTTTTTGTTTTATAATTTATTTATTAATTAAACAAAAATTTTTGACAAGGTGTTGTGTAGAAGGGGTACAGTTACATAGTAGGGCAGTGTGTACATTTCTTGTGATATCTTACACCCTGTTTTTCTTTCCCTTCCCTAGGTCAGGTAGACATATATACAATACACAGTGTACCAAAAACATATACAGTAGCCACGTGGTCTACACCAAAGAAAATTCACCTAGGGCTTTAAATGTAATGTTGACAGTAGACAATATGTCAACAACAGTCTTATATGAATGTACATACATAGCTTTTGACCTACTGTGATCCACTGAGAGGTCTATTTTTTACCTTTACATGTTAAGTAGTTGTTTGGTTTTGGATACATAATGTAGGGTCGCTGACCTACACCTGTGGGAAATACCATTTGACAAGAAGTTTTTGGTTTCACAGACCTGGTCTCTACTGTCTCCCCCTCCCCACTCCTTAACAGTCATATATAAAGGAGATCATGCCTCTTTGTTTTCTGTGTTCTAGGCTTGTCTCACTCAACATTATTTGTTCAAGTTCTGACCATTTCCCTGCGAATAACAATATTTCACCATTTCTAATCGCTATGTAGTATTCCATTGTGTATAGGTACCATATTTTTTGGATCCATTCATCTGTGGAGGGGCATCTGGGTTGTTTCCATATTTTGGCTATTGTGAATTGTGCAGTGATAAACATGGAAGTGCAAATATCTTTTTGATATGTTGGGACTTGTGGTTCAGGATAGATGCCTGGGAGTGGTACGGCTGGGTCATAGGGTAGGTCTATGTTGAGCTTTTTGAGAAACCTCCATACTGTTCTCCAAAGTGGTTGTACTAATTTGCACTCCCACCAACAATGGAGAAGGGTTCCTCTTTCCCCGCACCCCCTCCAGCATTTGTTATTGTCTGAGTTCAGAGTATAGGCTATTCTAACTGGAGTGAGGTGGCATCTCAGGGTTGTTTTTATTTGCATTTCCTTTACTGCCAGTGATGTTGAACATTTCCTCATATGTTTCTTTGCCATTTTTATCTCTTCTCTTGTGAAGTCTCTCTTTAGCTCCTTTGCCCATTTCCTAATTGGTTTACTGGGCTCGGAGGGGTTTAGTTTTTTGAGTTCTCTGTAGATGACAGATATTAGGCCTTTGTCTGTTGCTGTGCTGGTAAAGATCCTTTCCCATGTGGTTGGCTGTCTTTCTATTTTGGAGGCTATGTCCTTAGCTGTGCAGAAACTTTTTATTTGGTAGTAGTCCCATTTGTTGAGTCTCTCCCCTGTTGTGCCCCTGGGACTCTATTCAGAAAGTTCCTTCCTGTGCCTATAAGTTCTAGCATCTTTCCTACTCTGTCCTGCAGTAGTTTCAAGGATTCAGGTCTGATGTTGAGGTCCTTGATCCATTTTGAGTTGATCTTGGTGCATGGTGATAGGCTTGGGTCCACCTTGAGTTTTCTGCATATGGCTGCCCAGTTTTCCCAGCACCAGTAGATGAAGAAGCTCTGTTTATTCCATTGTATGTCCTTAGCTCCTTTGTCGAATATCAGCTGACTGTAAGAGTGCGGTTTTATTTCTGGGTCTTCAATTCGATTCCATTGGTCTTCAGGTCTGTTTTTATACAAATACCAGGCTGTTTTTGTTATGATGGCTCTATAGTAGAGCTTGAAGTCTGGTGTTGTGATACCTCCTGCATTGCTTTTTTTGCCTAGAATTGCTTTGGCTATTCTAGGTTTTTTGCTGTTCCATCTGAATTTATGGGTTGCTTTCTCTATTTCAGTGAAGAATGTAGCTGGGATTTTGATGGGGATTGCATTGAATTTGTATAACAATTTGGGCAATATGGCCATTTTCACTATGTTAATTCTGCCTAGCCATGAGCATGGAAGGTCTTTCCATCTCCTTGTGTCTTCTTTGATTTCCCTTATTAGATTTTTGTAGTTCTCATTAAATAGGTCCATCACGTCTTTGGTTAGGTTGATCCCTAGGTACTTTATTCTTTTTTTGGCTACTGTAAAAGTAATTATTGCCATAATTTCCTTTTCTGCTTGTATTTTGCTGGTGTACAGAAAAGCTGCTGACTTTTGTGGATTGATTTTGTATCCTGCTACTTTGCCAGAACGGTTTATTAGGTGCAGGAGTTTGGGGACTGAGTTTTTTGGGTCCTTCAGATATAAGATCATGTCATCTGCCAATAGGGATAGCTTGATTTCTTCCTTGCCGATGTGGATCCCTTTGATGTCCTCCTCTTGCCTTATTGCTATGGCTAGGGATTCCAGCACTATATTGAAAAGAAGTGGGGAGAGTGGGCATCCTTGTCTTGTTCCTGAGTTTAGGGGGAATGATTTTAGTTTCTCCCCATTTAATACGATGTTAGCAGTTGGTCTGTTGTATATGGCTGTTATTGTTTTGAGGAATGTTCCATCTATTCCTGTTCTCTCCAAAGCTTTTAATAAGTATGGATGTTGTATTTTGTCAAAGGCTTTTTGGGCATTGACTGAAATAACAATGTGATTTTTTATTTTAGTTCTGTTTATGTGGTGAATTACATTGATTGATTTACGGATGTTGAACCATCCTTGTGACTGTGGGATGAAGCCTACTTGGTCATGGTGTATAATTTTCTTGATCAGTTTCTGGATCCTGTTAGCTAATATTTTATTGAGGAGCTTTGCGTCTGTGTTCATTAGTGATATTGGTCTGTAGTTCTCTTTTTTTGTTGGGTCTTTGCCTGGTTTGGGAATGAGTATAATATTAGCTTCATAGAATGAGTTTGGGATTTCTCCCTCTGTTTCTATTTCGCGGAAGAGTTTGAGGAGTATTAGTATTAGCTCCTCACTAAAGGTTTTATAGAATTCATTGGTGAATCCATCTGGGCCTGGGTTTTTCTTTGTTGGGAGGTTCTTGATTACCCCCTGTATCTCGCTGTACGTTATTGGTTTATTTAGTTGATTTATTTCTTCTTGGTTCAGTTTGGGCAGTTTATACTTCTCTGAAAATTGATCCATTTCTGTAAAATTATTGTTTTTTAGTGAGTAGAGGTTCTGGAAATAGTTCCTTATGATTGTTTGAATGTCTTGTGTATTTGTTGTGATTTTTCCGGTGGAGTCCCTGATTTTACGTATATGAGTCTCTTCTCTTCTTTTTTTTTTTGTAAGTCTTGTGAGGGGTCTGTCAATTTTATTTATTTTCTCAAAGAACCAGCTTTTAGGGGCTGGGGATATGGCCTCGTGGCAAGAGAGCTTGCCTCGTATACATGAGGCCCTGTTCGATTCCCCAACACCACATATACAGAAAACGGCCAGAAGTGGCGCTGTGGCTCAAGTGGCAGAGTGCTAGCCTTGAGCAAAAGGAAGCCAGGGACAGTGCTCAGGCCCTGAGTCCAAGGCCCAGGACTGGCCAAAAAAAAAAAAAAAAAAGAACCAGCTTTTAGTCTTATTTATTTGTTTAATGGTCTTTCTATTTTCAATCAGATTTATCTCTTCTTTAATCTTTGTGATCTCTCTCCTCCTAGTCATTTTAGATTCAATCATTTCTTGTTTCTCCAGTTGTTTTAGTTTCATCATGAGGTTATTCACCTGCTCTTTTTCCATTCTTTTAATGTGAGTGCTGAGGGCGATGATCTTGCCCCTCAGTACTGCCTTAGCTGTGTCCCATAGGTTTCTTTGTGATGTATTTTTATTGTCATTGTGGCTTATGAATTCGTTAATTTCATCTTTAATTTGGTCTGTGGCCCAAGTGTTGGATAACAGTGTGGGGTTTAGCCTCCAAGAATGTGTATAGCCTCTGTGGTAACCGTTGTTATTGAGGGTTACCTTTATTCCACTGTCGTCAGATATAATACATGGGATGACGTAAATACTTTTGTATTTGCTGAGGTTCTTTGTGTGGGCTATGACATGGTCTATTTTGGAGTGTGATCCATGGGCTGCTGAGAAGAAGGTATATTGGGTCTCTGTAGGGTGGAAGATTCTGTATAGATCTGTCAGGTCCATTGGGGATATGGTGTTACTTAGGTCCTAAGCTCCCTTGCTAATCCTCTGGGTGTTGGATCTGTCTCTTGGAGAGAGTGGGGTATTAAAGTCACCCATTATGATTGTGTTTAGGTCTATCTTGTTCTGTAGTTCTGTGAGAATTTGCTTGACATATGTAGGGCCTCTTTTGTTCGGTGAGTATACATTTATCACCGTTTTGTCTTGATTCTGGATTTTTCCTTGTATTAAAATGTAGTGTCCTTTTTTGTCTTTTTGAGTTGATTTTAATGAGAAGTCCAGCTCGTCTGAGATCAGGATGGCTACTCCTGCCGTTTTGGTAGGTGAGTTTGCTTGGAAGATCTTGCTCCATCCTTTCATTCGGAGCCTGTTTTTGTCCCTTGCTGTAAGATGGGTCTCTTGAAGACAACAGTTGGCAACTTCTTGTTTACAGATCCACTCTGTCAGTCTGTTCCTCTTTATCGGAGAGTTTATACCGTTTATATTCAAAGAGATCAAGGATAAGAGTGTTTTTTCCCCTTCCATTTTCCTGTTAGGCTGTTTTTCCTCTCCTTTTTTTTTTTTCTTGTCTTTAATGAGCTGCTCTTTCTGTTGGGCTCTGGCTATTGTAGTTTCTTTCTGTGTGTGCTGTATGATTTCTGTTGGGTGGGGTTCACCTCTTAGAATTCGCTGTAGGGCTGGTTTTTTATTCACAAACTCCTTTAGATCCTCTTTGCTATGCAAAGATCTGGTTTTCCTCTCAAATATGAACTCCAGCTTCACTGGATATTTTATTCTAGGTTGGCAGTTGTTGGCCTGCAGGACTTGGATGGTGTTCTTCCATTCTCTTCGTGCGTGGTAGGTTTGTGTGGAGAGGTCTGCTGTTATTCGGATCTTCTTCCCATTGCAATAAATTTCTTTCTTCGCTTTGGCTGCATTCAAAATTTGCTCTTGATTCTTGAGATCTGAAGTCTTGATTATTATGTGCCTGGGCTAGGGTTTTCTAGGGTCTGGTCTGCCAGGCGTCGGTTACCTGGATGAGGTCCCTTGTGAGACTGGGGAAGTTTTCTGCAATCACTTTATTGAAAATATGTTGAAGCCCTCTGCTCTGGTATTCAGCTCCTTTTTCTATTCCAATTATGTGCAGATTATATCTCTTGTCTTTGTCCACTAGTTCTGGATTAGTCTGCTCTGGAGCTTTACCGTTTCTTGGAGTGTGGTAATTTTCTGGACCTTGTCGGCTGCACATCGTCCAAGAGAGAGATTCTGGATTCAATATGGTCAATTCTTTGTGCTGTGGATTCAAATGCGGAGTTTATGGATGTCAGAGAGCTATTTATGGTTGCCAGATCAGCTCTGATCGTCGAAATTTCTTCCTTTAAAGAATTGTATTTTAAATCTATTTTTTCATGCATTTCACTTCTCAGGATGTTAAGATCTTCTTTAATGGAGGTTTGCACTGTATCCATTTTTGCTTCCATTTCTTTCTTGGCTTCCTATAGGTCCTTCGAGACTTCCACTCTAAACTCCTGGAATTGTTTTCTGATTTTGTTTCTGAGGCTTTCCATCATTTCTGCTATCATAGCCTCAGTTGTTTTTTTATTCTCCATCTCCTTTTCGGTCGTACTGCTTTTTGGAGCTGGCGAGTTGGCTTGCCCTTTGATGAAATTTGTTATATTTCTTTGTAATTTGCACATCTGGAGATCTGTGGGTGGTTTCCCTGGGTTGGCTTTGTGCTGGTTCCCGCTGGTCCGTCAGTGGGAGACTTGCTTGTGTCCTGGCTCTGGGTTTGAGTTTGGCTGTTGAACCTTACTGTCCAATGGGTGAGTGTGACCTTCTCAACTGTTGCTGAGGTGGTCACCCTCACTTGTGCCTGTTTGTGCGCTCCCACGGGGGTTTGGGCAAGAGGTCCTCCTGCTGGGGGGCTAGCATGCTGGCCCACGCTGGCCCTCCAGGGGGCGCGTGCGTGTGCACTCTAGTGCTTCCTTTGGGGATGAGTTTCCCGAGTTGTTGGAGGGTGCTTGTGTCCTCTCGCAAATTTGTTGTGGGGGACGGTATGCGTGGGCCCCTGCAGGATCAAGTGTCTGGGTGCCTGTTGGTGCCCGCAGACTCTCTGTGCCTCTGCTGTGAGGGGGGCGTGTGTTCAGGCCCAGGTGACCCTGCTGTGCTGGTGTTGCTCACCAGTGAGCCTGTGGCTTCCAAAGCCTACCAGTCCCCGGGCTCCTGCTGGGGAGGGGGCGGGCCCGGTGCGGCCAGGTTCAGGCGGGTCTGCTGAGGCGTTGCGGGGGGGGGGGGGGGGGGGGGATGCCTTGGCACTGCTCCGCCTCTGTTAGTTCCTGCGTCCTCCCAGAGGTCTTAGCGCCGCCAGCTATGGAGCTGCTTTATTCCCTCTGTGTAGGGAGGGGGAGGGAGGGAGCTCTAGCTTCTTTGTACGGTTTGGGTCCCTGCTAGAGCTGGTCTCCTGTTTGGGGGGGGGGGCTGTAATGGGGAACTTACTGGTCCTGGGTTGAGTGTATGTCCCGTGCTGTTGTGGATTTTTCGGGGCTGTGGTGCTGGGGTGTAGGAACAGGTTGTTTGGTGGTGGTGGCCCCGGCTCTCCCTGTCTGCACCTCGAGTTCCCCTGCTGCTTACGTCTGATCCCAGCCGTTTGGTCCCCGCACCTCCAGTCCTTCACTGCTGCCATCTGTCTCGGTGGTCTGCACTCCGTCTGGGGTCCATGGAGCTCTTGCTGTCCGGACTCTGTGCTCCTGGCTTGACTTTTCAGTAGTCGGTTTGTTGGCACTGGGTCCCCTTTCCTAGCCTGGCCCTGTTCGAGCCAGGGTTGGCGGGTGGGGGGTGTGGTACCCCGGAGATTTTCCAGCTCCGTGCAGGTTATTGGCTCTTCTTTTTTTTGTTGTTTTTTGTTTCCCGTGTTTCTCTGTTGCTTCTGGTTGTTGGGTTTGCTGGATTCTTGATGGGGTGTTGGGTGCTGGAGTTCCCAGCTCACTATTCAGTTGGAGCAAGTTGGGGTGCCTCCCTATAGTGATGGCACCATCTTCTCTCCTAAGCTGAGCTTCTCTTCCAACAAAGGACATCATCATAACACTGGAAAGCCCAGATGTCTGAGATGACATCAACATCCAAACGAATATCTGTATCACCAGTGGATGAATTGCATTCATTATGAGGTGCAGTGGGATGCTACACTCTATGTACAAGGCAGAATGATTAAAATCCAATGAATGGGAAAGAATGCCTTTGGAACTTGTACGTAAATCTACTTGATGTACAATCAAATTTGAAAAGTAAGGGAGATTTCCAGCACCAGTGGCTCACTCCTAGTGGCTCACTCCTATAATCCCAGCTAGTCAGAAGACTGAGATCTGACGATCATGGTTCAAAGCCAGCCTGAGTATGAGCACGTCTGTGAGACTTTCCAATGAGCCAGCAAAAAGCTAGGAGTTAGTTAGAGGTGTGGCTCAAGTGGTGGAGCCCCAGGCTTCAGTGAAAAAGATGAAAAGGACAGCACCTGGGCCCTGAGTTCGAGAAAAGTAAGGTGAACCTAGGTTGATGAGTGGGCGGGGCTTCCACTGAGCCAGCCTGTCAGGTCTGTGATGGGGAAGGCCCAGTTTGCAAGGCGATGGCTTGGAATAGTGCTTAAGCACGCATGTACTCGTGTGTTTACCCCGGTTTTCATCGCAGAGGCTGACCCTAATTCTAGAGGTCAGTTCACGCTGGGAAGGCCCCTGTGAAGGGAGTGAGTGTAACTGCGTGATTCTGCCTGTCCCTTGGTGCCAGTGGGCGAAAGCAGGTAGACATGGGCCACATATCCTGGGGGAGGAATTTACGGACAGTTGTCTCTTTACAACCATCTGCTTGATCCGCACGCATTTCTTCCACCCAGAACCAGAACTCAGGTGCAAAATATATCTTATGTCTTTCTTAATAGTCTAGGACTCCAGTTCGCAAAGCCATACACTCTAGATCACGGGATTGCATGCCCAGCCAAGAGATTGCATGCAATCTTTTTGGCCTTTGCACTTGGAGCCTGGCACGTGTGAGGCGGACACTCGTAACACTGAAGCCACAACACTTGTAGCCTTCTTTTGCTTTAGGTATTTTTCAGGTCTTACTTTGTTTTGCCCAGAGTTGATCCCGGACCATGAGGATCTTTCTTCCTACACACCTCTCATGGCTGGACTTACAGACACAGGCAGCTATACCAGCTTCATTTTCGAGATAGGGTCTTACTAATTTTTGCCCAGGCTGGCCTCAAAACACAATCTTCTAAAGATCACTGCCTCCTGAGTAATCATGGTTCCAAGCATGCATTTTCCATGCTGAGTCCCTCCGATTCCCAACTAGGAACTAGCACACTCCCAATATTAGACAACTGAATACTGTTCCCTCATGGACACCATTCTAAAACATTCAGACACTTGCCAACTTTAATTTTTTCCCACCATCTATCTTGAATTGGGAGAATACAAACCTGTGGGTTATTTTTTCAGAGGTAGTTTATGATATAAATAATTTAGACTGCATGACACCCTGCCCCATGCTTTCTGCATCAACAACTGTCATAGAGACAGATTCAGGTCTTCATAGGCAGTGCTTCATCCATCTTTTTGGACTCCTTCTTCCTGCTGCAGGTGTACCATGATATAGTTAAGCAGAATAGAGACCTGTCTAGCTGGGTGCTTTCCAGTTTTGGCCATTAAAAAATGCAATGGAAGCCAGACACTGGTCGTCTCATGCCTGTCATCCTAGCAACTCAGGGGACTGAGATCTGAGGATCACGGTTCAAAGCCAGTCCGGACAGGAAATCTATGTGACTATCCTCTCCAAATAATCTGGGAGGGGGGGCGGGGAGAGGGGCACGGGAAATGTTGAAAGTGGAGGTGTGTCTCAAGTGGAAGAGTTCTAGCCTTGAGCGAAAAAACCTACAAGACAGCACCCAGGTCCTGAGTTCCAAGCCCCAATACTGGCACAAAAAAATAAATAAATCAAAATAAATCATAAGCAGGCTTATGTCGACTGGGGATGAGCTATGTCTTGAAAACAATGCCACGCAAAAGCATCAAATCCACAGACTCACCAGAGCCAATGAGAGTCCTACCATAAAGTGTCCTGAAGCTGTCCAAGCCTGCTTTTCCTTTGTGGCAGCACCCGTGAGAAGTGGGAATGCCACGCTTCCCCTGCAGCACCAGTTGCACAGGACGGTCATGGTGCTAATGTCACAGGGGCAATCCCAGCCCCTCTCTCCTCATGGCCAAGGGAGGCTACCCATTCTGCCTGCAACCAAGTCTAAGCAAACTCAGACGAAAGGGTTTCCATGAGCAAAAGCAAGGAGAGCAAGCCACATCCCCAGACATGCCTGGCAAGAGTATAAATATTCACAAAAGCTTCCTGCAGGGAAATTTCACAATCAGTACCAAAAACCTTTTAAATGCTCACCCTGTGACCCTGTTATGTACACCCTGGAGTTTATTCCAAGAAAGTGTGTGTGTATGTGTGTGTGTGTGTGTGTGTGTGTGTACAGATGAATACATGCATGGATGTGAATGTGTGCTGTGCATGTGTAGGCGTGTGTGCTGCATGCATATATTTGCATATGTGTATGTGTCTATGTGTGTATCATATACCTGTTTTCCCACTACAGTATTTTAGTACACTGAACTCATTTCAAATGTCCAACTATGGGCCCCAGTTAAATATATTATAATTCACACCATCCAAACAGCAGTACACAGCCAATAAAATTCATGGGGTAAAGGAGTAGTTTTCAAACTATGGGTCACAAATCATTACTAGAGAGTCATGAAACCAATTTAGTGGACCATGGCCAGCTTTTAAAAAAAAATAGAATCAAAGGAATAAAAGCATACAAGCATGCATTACACATGGCAAGAGTAAGTAGTTTTGTGAAAGTATTTTGTTTTCTTTTAATGCACGCATGTTTATACAGGGTCATTATATAAAATGTTATTTCTTTCTGTGGGGCAGAGACACTTTTGAAAGTTGCTATGGTAACAGAAAACTATGAAAAATATGAATATGTCAATATTCTCTTTACATGGGAAAAAATGGAGGCAGGCTGGGAGTGTAGCTCTATAGAGCAACACTTCTATGACAAGCCTGGGGTTTAATCCCCTGCATTGAAAAAAGAAAAGGAAAGGAAAGAGGAGTGAGATATAACTCGGGGTCAGGATACTCATTCAACATGTGTGAGGTCCTAGGTTTTGATTCTCAGCATCACAAGACAAAAACAGAAAGAAAAATATGAGCTGAGAAAAATCTAACCCCAACCAAGTGCTGGTGGCTCATAGCTGTAATCCTAACTACTCAGGAGTCTGAGAACTGAGGGCCAGGGGCTGAAAACCAGCTAGCGCAGGAAAATCTGTAAGACTCTTATCTTCAATCAATCACCATATCGTCAGAAGTGGAGGTGTTTGGCTCAAGGGATAGAGAACCAACCTTACAGGAAAAAGCCAAGAGATAATATGAGTCATCGAGTTCAAGCCCCAGGACCAATACACATAATACCAACAATCATACATATAGTTATATGGGTTGAGAGAAAAATTCTCTGGATAGTAGGACTTTAGAAGAATATAATTTTTCTATCTTTTGGTTATGGTCCAATAACTTCCCACAATTATTATGTTAGCAACTGGAAAAAAAGACTATTTTGCAGTTCCAATGGGGTAAGTATACCATCAGAGTTTCATCAGTGGAGTCAGAGGTAACAGAATAAATGAACTGTGATGGTCAGGAAACCATTCTCTACTGTGATAGTAAGCCATTCTCTCCTACGAAAAGTATCTTATGCAAGTGTCACGCATCCATGCATTGACCACGCTCTTGTGAAAAGCTACCTATGAAAAATAAAATAATAGTAGTTAGAGACAACCTGAAAGATGCTTTTGCTGAGCCCCAGATTTAACTGAATGTCCCCTGAGGTTGTATCTGTGGCCTTCAATCCGGGCAATTCCCTCTTGAATTGAGGTTAATTTTGCAATCACCAAGAACTCCAAGAAAGACAGGAATCACAGACAATCCATCTCAAGTGGAAGGCAAATTTTCCCTTCTTATCATCATAAAGTAAGAAGCCCAAAACCCAGGAGATCACTCACCACTCAGCGTGTTTCTGCTCTGTCCCAGGAGTAAAATGATCAAGATTCTCCAGAACTTCTCCAGGGATGAAGACTGAGTTCGTGACCAACCACACCCTGCCTATGACCAGGAACTGTGTGTGAACTCTGCTTACCTTTCTCACCCCTTTCCCCCCAAGTCTCCCATTGTCTGTACTTCTGAAAGTAACTGGAGGCAGACTCAAGCGCTGCCTTCCCCTGGCTTCCATGGGATAAGATCTCCCGTCTCTGCCCTTCACCACATCTCTGTATTTGGCATATGGGGGGGAATGGCTACAGCTAACTTGGGACTCCTGAACTTTGGGCCTGGGGTATGAAAACCCGTATTAGTGGTGTAAATTTAAAAAGTATTCTGGATTGAGGGTATAAGCTTGTAGCTGAATGCTAGGGTACTTGTCTAGAATGTACAAGATCCAGCACCACACACCAAAAAAGTAACCTGTGTCTCCATGTATTAACATTCAGAGATGACTACTCCTACTTTTTGAAAAAAAACGAAAGAGGGGAGGGGAAGGGAAGGGAAAGGAGGAGAGGGGAGGGGAGGGAAGGGATGGGGGAAAGGAAGAGAATAAAATACACCAAGGGAGAAAAATGGAAAGTCCAAGCATAAGATATCCAAAGGAAAATCAGGGAGTCCCTGACTTGAAATAAACCAAAAAAAAAAAAAAAAAAAACCCTTAATGAAGTTTTCATACAATGACCAGTGATCCCAGCTACCAAATAGCCTTTAGAACTCATTAGATGTTAAAATGCCCCAAAACTCAATACACTCATTGCCTCATTCATAATGAGTTAATGAAGTGACCGGTGAGGAATTTTATGAGCCAGGTCTTCAGACTCAGGTGATCACTTCATTACTGAAAGAACATGGATACATTACAAAGGAAGTGGGGGGGGGGGGTGAGAGCGCCTTCGTATGGAAACATAATCGCGAGTGCCTTTGTTTTAAGTTTGCTTCGCCAGAGGAGAAAGCCTGCATGGCTTGTGGCCGCTGGAATTGATCAGAGACGGGCAGTAAAATGACAGCTGCTTCTACGTCCACTCTGTTTCAGTGTCAGTACAACCTTGGGTTCAAGATGTTTATATCCTGTTGATAGTCCTAGATAGCTACACCGGAGACAGTCCGGATTAAGAGATTGCCTGCTGATGCAAGTGATAGGAAAGAAATGCTAGAACCACCTTCCCCTGGCCTCTCAGACAATACCTCTTACATAAGGGCACTTGCAGAAGGCCTGAAAGAATGGCTCAGACCTAGAGTGCCTGCCTAGCAATCTAGAAGCCCTAAGTTCAAACTTTAGTACTGCAGAAAGATAATGGCAGAAGAACATGACGACCCAGGAAAAATAAAATCACTTCTAGGCTACAAAGAGCAGCATGCTAGCTTTGCTGGACAAGGCATAAAAGGTCTGATATACATGGACAAACATATGCCCTTTTGAATGTTACTGAGAAATTTGGGGACCAAAGTAAAATGGCTTTGAACAAAGGGTTTACTAGTCACCCATTTTCCAAAGATTTACAATGCATTCATATATGTTTCCCACATTGAACAATAGTGGAGACAGTGGCCAATTTATAAAATAACCACTCAACATGAGACAAATCAGGCTGCTCAGCTACAGTTCAATGAAGATCTGAGGAGAGAAATATGCATGCTTGAGGAACATAGCTAATACATAAAAATAACTACTCAGAACACCTGGATCACTTGTCTGTATGACCACAAATACTTGGCTTTTCTTTTTTTTTTTAATGCCTAACCCAGATAATTACTACTACCAGAGGGAGGGGGGAGGGAAGGAGGGAGGAAGGGGGGGAAGGAGGAAGGGAGGGACGGAGGGAGGAAGGAAGGAAGGAAGGAAGGAAGGAAGGAAGGAAGGAAGGAAGGAAGGAAGGAAGGAAGGAAGGAAGGAAGGAAGGAAGGGAGGGAGGGTCAAAGTGGCTGACATCTATAATCACAGCTACTCAGGAGGCTGAGATCAGAGGATCATAGTTCAAAGCCAGCCCAGGCAGAAAAGTCCATAATACTCTTGTATCCAATTAACCACCAAAAAGTTGGAAGTGGAGTTATGACTTACATGGTAGAGCCCTAGGTCAAGGATAGGAACAGAGCCCAGGCCCAGAGTTCAAGCCCCAGGACTGGCACCAAAATAAATAAATAAACAAATGTTCAAATGTCTATAAAGAGACAAAGATCCCCAGACTTGCAGAAAAAAAAATAAATATAAAGTAAAATAAAATGCCTGTATTAAAAATGTCTATCTCTTTTAAATATAGGTATCTCTGTGAGGCTTTATAAGCACTGATTTTTTCCAGGGCTTCTCATATACTATCTCATCTAACTTTTCCAAGAAGTCTGCACTGTTCATACCCTCCTATTAGCGAAGAGAAAACGGAGTCACACCGAGGAGATTGATCCAAGGACACACAGCCAGTAGGTTGTTCAGCCAATACCCAGAGCCAAGCAATTGGCTCCATACTCCAGCTTGCCTTTAAGCCACTCCACATTTCCAAGGCGGTCTAAATGTTGAGCAGACGTGGCTCCATTCTTTCTTCCAAAAGCAACTTGAGATAGCTTGTTAAAATGCTGTGACCTTCCCAAGTCACTTTCTACCCATATGCCCTGGCTGTGTATTGTCTAAGAAACCAAGGCAATTTCCCACAAGGCCATCTTCATTTCTCACTAGCTGAAAAGCAAAGCAAGATTAAAAAAAAAAAAAGTCAGAAAGAGAACAGGAAGGTTGTTTGGGCAGCCTGTGTAACGGACACATACAAATAAAATGGCTTTAATAAAAGAATGGCAAGTAAGATCTATCAATTAGGTGGTATCTTTGGTAGACCGTTTAACCTTTTGTAGGGCACCTCAAGATGGCAGGGGAAGACAGAACTCTATGCTGTGGGAATTGCCCTCTGAGATCAGGTTAGGCACCTGCAGATTTTAATAAGAACGATTGGCACTGCAAAGCATACGAGGTAGCAAGCTAATTTTTGGATCAACCTAGTGGAATAGTTTTATTTTTCCAAAAATAAATTAAAATAAGCCTGATTATGTCAACCCAGTCTAAATAGAATCCCCAGAGAAATTATCAATATACTGGAGGTTTCTCAAAGCCCAACCTTGGAAGGCACAGATCTGATTCTTCTTTTAGAACTGGGAGGAGGAAGGGGGATCACTGAAGAAATCTGGTCATACAAGATGAAGAGAATGTCTTCCAGCTCTGCCCTCCATCCTGGTCTCTCATGTCTTCCTTCCAGCTCCAAAAGAAAACCTTACAGCAAAAACATGGGCCCAGGGCACAAAACAAATACACCCAACCCTTTTTCAGAAAGAAAAGACCTAGGACAAATGTCTAGACAAATACTATAAAATGCCTTCCCTTTTCTCCCCCTCCTTCTCTTCTCTTCTCTTCTCTCTCTCTCTCTCTCTCTCTCTCTCTCACACACACACACACACACACACTAAAAGGACAGATACCAGTCAACAGATGTCCTTGTGCAAACGGAAGGAAATCCAACCAGCCAACTGTCTCTGCAGCATTGTCTATACAGAAACGAGCTGTCAGACTCTGGTTGCTACTGCAATGATCCACTAGGCCAGCTCATGTGGGCACAAAAACAAACAAGCTCCCATCAAGTGAGTCAGGAGAGCTGAGGATGATCATCCATTTGAATGTGTGAGAGACAGAAAAAAATATTGCTTGGGCTGGGGGGGAAAAAAAGGGTATTTCATTGTCATACAGGTATGTGCCATTAGGGGAAATTCTTTATGTCAAAAGGGGCTAATAATAGCCTTTGAAAGTTCTTCACCTCAACCCTCAATCCAGAATATGTGATTCAGCCCCCAAGGCTCCCCAAGTTTACAGGAGGGTTTTCATCTCCTTCTCTAGTTTGGATCTTAACTGCTGTCCAAATACCTCTACATCAAAGGTTTGATGGGCCTATGTGCTATTGGAAGGTAGTGAAACCTTTAAGGGGTGGGGTCTACGGGAAGGAAGTTAGGTCACTGGAGGGCATGTCCTTGAAGGAAATATTTACCCCAACTTCTTCCCATCTCTCTACTTGCCTTCCTGAAGGTACATTGTCAAGAAAAAAAAAAAAACATTCTTTTGAAAGTACTATGTCTTCCCTCTCCTCCTGCCTTGACACCTTTCCCTCACCACCCACTCTTCATCTCAATGAATAATCCCTACAGATCTCTCACTTCCTTTGTGGCAGACTCGATGACTTGCCTACCTGATCGGTATCTCCCCCTTTATTCTTGCTAAGAGAACCCCGTTTCATTTGGGCAACTTGAGGTACTCAACTCTGGGAGGATGACTCACTGCTTGTCTACGACAGTCTGTTTACCACAGTCTGTTCTCCTTGGCAGTGACTCAGAGGTCTAAGATTAGACAGAGGCAGGCAACTGTCCACTTGGAAGTCTAATCCATGTCCCACAGCCCACACAGAAGCCCTGATCTTTTTCTCACTGCTCTTCCTCTACTCTCCCAGCTGTCTGGCCAAGGGTTTCACCTAGGACTTTTATTTCACACTCAGTACCTTTCCTGATCTTTTTCTCACTGCTCTTCCTCTACTCTCCCAGCTGTCTGGCCAAGGGTTTCACCTAGGACTTTTATTTCACACTCAGTACCTTCTCCCAAATACACCCTTGAACTTCAGCAATTCTGTGTGTGTGTATGTGTGTGTGTGTGTGTGTGTGTGTGTGTGTGTATGTGTGTGCCTGGAGCTTGAACTCAGGGCCTGGGCACTGTCCTTGAGCTCCTTTGATCAAGGCTAGCCCTCTACACTGTGAACCACAGTTCCACTTCCGGTTTTCTGGTGGTTAACTGGAGATAAGAATGTCATGGACTTTCCTGTCCAGGATGGCTTTGAACTGTGATCCTCAGATCTCTGCCTCCTGGGTAGCTAGGATTACAGGTGTGAGATACCAGCACCCAGCTCAGTGATTCTTACTTCCTCTGTACCCACTAGCCACTCCAGTCTAGCCATGAACTCTTCACCGGGTGCATCATGATAACTTCCTGAGAGTTCCCCTGCCTCTTCTCCTAGGGTTGCTTTTTCACACAGCACAAGTTCTGTATCCCATCACATCCCTCCTTTGCTCAGTTCACCAACAGTACCCCACCCATTCAGAAGTCTTATGTGCTCTGGCTCTCTACATATCACTGCCCCTATCTCTTAACTCTCTCCCTTCCTCGCCCAGAACCAGTCCTTGCAATGTCTCAAATATGCAAAAACCAGGCCTGAAGATCGTTCTCTCTGGCTCCAATGCTTGTTGCCTATCTTTCCACACAGCTCACTCCTCACTCCTTGCCATCAGCATGCAGTCTAGAAAGCCTTCTCCACCTCCCTTACTCCTGCATCTCAGTTCCTTCTCTAGCTTTCTCTCATCCTCTCTTCCTTTGTTTCACTGCATTTCCCATCACCTGACAATTACATATCTGCCTACTGATTACCTGTCTTCCCTAATAGAATGTATGTTCCTTGAAACTGCATGTAACACAGTTAAAACCCTTACTATCAGCTGAGCACTGTACTAACTATTTTGTGCATTAGATTTTTCATCATGAAGATCTTCCTATGTTGTCCAGGCAGGCCTCAAATTCCTAGGCTTAAGAGATCCTCCTGCCTCAGCTTCCCAAGCAGCTGAGACTACAAGTGCTTCTAACAGCTCCTGGCTTATAGATGAACTGAATTAGCTCACAAGAAAGTTTATGTTTCCATTCACTCTGAATGCTTCACATCTACACTTGTGTGAGGCTCATAATAACTTATCAATCAGCAGGTTTTTTCTTTGTGGGGTCATGGGACTTGAGCTCAGGGCCTGGGTGCTGTCCCTGTGCTCTTTGGCCCAAGGCTAGCACTCTGCCACTTGAGCCACAGCTCCACTTCCAGTTTCTAGGTGTTTACATGGAGATGAGAGTCTCATGGCCTTTCCTGCCCAGGCTAGCTTCAAACTGCAATTCTCAGCTTTCAGCCCCCTGAGTAACTAGGATTACAGGCATGGGCCTCAGTGCCCAGCTAGTAGATGTTTTTTGATGAATGGACAATATAAGAAATGGGCATGACCTAAGAAGGGTGTCAAGGAAATGAACTTGAGTGGTCTGAAAGGACTTTCTCTCTTCCTCTTTCCCTTATCCTTCCTCTTCTCCTCCTCCCTTTCACTCTCCCTTCTACTCTCCTTTCCTTCTCCCCCTCCTCTGCTCTTCTTCATTCCTTTCTTCCTCTTCCTTCTCCTTCCTCTCTCCTTCCCACTCTCTCTCAAATAAATTTAAAGAGCTACCTGGGAGATGGGGGAAAGAGCCCTACTGCTACATTTCCTTGTTCCTTCTTGCTTCCTCTCTTGTGTAAGAAGTTGTGCCCATAGCTGCAGCTACCATGTTGAGATTGGGCTGTGACAAGCCACCATCCAAAACCCAACAGGAAAGAGAGATGGAAGGGAAGAAGAGAAGCAGCCCGAATGGATCCTTTGTATACAAGCACACAGCTCAATCTGTGCCTGGAACACCTATCTGGATTTCTGGCTAAGTGAAATGTAAATGTCCTAAGTCACTCTTCATTAAGTTTTCTCTTGCTTACAGACAACAGAATCCAAGTTGACACAGTCTGCATTTATCAATCTAAATTGTGCTTGTCATTTGCTTCTCTGGTTCTGGGCTTACCGGCGAGCTTCACAAGATCAAAAAAGCCTTGTTAGTGACTCTCCCCTGGCCCCTAGGACCACACCTAGGAAAGAACAGGATGCTGAAATCGAGGATATTTCTGAGAACAAATATCAAATATGTATCCAGTGCCTCTCAGCTCTCAGGATGCTAAGATATATCTTAAAAAGTCAACTCTTCCTCAAGCTGTATCTAAATGAAATACTCTTTTCCCTTTTCAGATTTCCATTAGAAAAACCTTCTAGTGATGTTCATGTCGCAAGGCTCAATGTTGAATTCATTCCACATTCATCCCTCCCTCCTGTTTTAAAGCATAACTCCATCAAAGTGCTATCTTTCTCTTTTTCTCTCTCACAAATCTTTGTTTTCTTTACAAGTTCATCTTTCTGCATTCTCTACCCTATGATGAAGCTTTAAATTTGTTCTCATACCATCACATACTTGTGAGAATAACCTTGACCATGCATGCCTTCTGTTGTTGCCCTTCTGCTGATAAAATCCCAAATTTAGGTCACTTGTCTATCAACTCAGATGCATACATTCATCAGCCTATTTGCTGCTATCAATACCTGGATATCTCAGAACCCAGGAAAAATTCAACATTTTTTGTAACTGAATTTCTTATTCTTGTCTGACTATCCTGGGTCCAGAGAAGATATCAGAAACCTATCTCAAACTAGCTTAAGACATAACATAAAATACACTGTCTCAAGTAAGAATTATTAGAAACTTGGACAGGGCTGGAAAAGACTGGAGCATGCCTGGACTCAGGAATGTAAGTAACGAAAAGTTTCCTCTTTCTGCTCTCTCTCTGTCTCTGCTTATCTTCATCAAATTATTTTTATTTCCTATAAACCAGTTTTCTGCAAGTAAGAAACATGACCAGGAGCAGCCACAGTTGTCCACCTCTGATGCTTTGCAAGCCCAAAGGCCAGTCACATGACCTCTACCCTCACAAGTGCATGTGTATTCATTTCATGGTGGTGGCTGGCCTTGTCCACTAAACAATGGGCCACCCCAGTCACAACACACACACACACACACACACACACACACACACACACGCGCGCGCGCGCGCGACCTCTAGCAGGCCAGCAGGGAGGTCTCATCAGGAAAATCTAACCAGAAACATCCACTCTGGATTAACAGTAAGTGATGGACAAGTTGAGGAAGTTGTTTACCCACCGTAAACCTAACCCACTCCTCACATACAGATGCACCAGCCAGAAATGCCAGAGTGCCTGACATCCATCAGCTCTGCCTCCCCTCCAAAGGCAAGACAATACCATATCCTTTCAAATTCACCTCCCAACAATCATCCAAAAGCACCCACTTCTTTCCAGCTTCTCTGTCAGCTCTGTGGTCTAAGCCAACCCTGCGACCTTGGTCTAAGCCAGGTCTAAGCCCCCACCATACTTCAAGAACTTCAAATGTGTACTGCTTTCCTTTCTCCAAGCCACCAGATGATCAATGCAAAGTCGAAACCTGACCAGGTCATCTATCTTCTAAAGCCACTCAACAGCCCCTCTGTGTTTCTAGGACAAGCCTCCAAGTCCAGAGCCTGACTTAAAGGTCCCTGCATAGCTTTGGTCCACAGCTTCCGCTGAGTGCTCCAACTCAAGGCCACTGAGGCTATGATCAGCTTTTAATACCTGGACTGATTCAACTTTCTTCCTCACTAGAAAGCAAATACTACAAGAGCAGGAACTCACTGTTTTGACTTAGCTTTTTCTTTCCAGTACTGAGCGCAGTGCCTGGCACAATGGAATAATCCACCAGGGTTGAGAAATGGTGTCCAAATAATGTCTGTGGGTTGCAGAGCTCAAACACCAAGGTCCTAGAGTCAATAGGTCAAAATCTAAGGCCCCTTCTGTAAAGTATTTTATAATGTCATCTCAGACAAGTCACTTGTAGTTAATTGTCCTGCTTTTAGGTGCTGCTTTCCTCATCCATGCCACATAATGAAGCTCCTGCTGAGGGTTTGATAAGATGATCTTTTGCTTTTCTAAAATTTGGTTTTTTTTTTTTTTTTTGTTCTAGTACTGGGGCTTGAACTCAGAGCTTTCTACTCTCACTTGGCATTTATTTTAAACCTAAGACTGGAGCTCTTCCACTTGAGCCACAGCCCTCAGGCTTCTTGCTAGTTAATGGGAAATGAGTCTCAGATACGTCTGCCATGGCTGGCTTTGAAATGTAGTCCTCAGATCTCAGCCTTCTGAGTAGCTAGGGTAAGAGGTATGAGTCGTCAGTGCTGGACTTCTTAATATGATTTTCTTTTCATTAAAAAAATTTTGTTGGGGCTGGGAATATGGCCTAGTGGCAAGAGTGCTTGCCTCCTACACATGAAGCTCTCGGTTCGATTCCTCAGCACCACATATATGGAAAACGGCCAGAAGGGGCGCTGTGGCTCAGGTGGCAGAGTGCTAGCCTTGAGCTGGAAGAAGCCAGGGGCAGTGCTCAGGCCCTGAGTCCAAGGCCCAGGACTGGCAAAAAAAAAAAAAAAAAAAAAATTGTTATGGGGCTTGAACTCAGGGCCTAGGCGCTGTCATGGGCTCATCTGCTCAAGTCTACTTTGAGCCACAGCACCACTTCCAGTTGTTTTCTGGTGGTTAATTGCAGGTAAGAGTCCCACAAACTGTCCTGCCCTGGCTGGCTTTGAGCAGTCTGAGTAGTTAGGATTATAGGCATGAGCCACCAGTGCCCAGGTCATAAGACGATTTTAAAGCAGTTAATACAATACATAGAAAGTAGATATGACCATGCCAATTAAACTTAGCTAAGAGCAACTGAAAACCAGAAGTAATATAGCTCAAGCAATACATAAACATACCCCTGTCTTATCCAAAGGGCTCACAATGGAGTCTTTAGTACATCGCTCCATCATTTCCAAGGTGTGGGGATCTCAGCACAATGTCTACACACTGTCCAAGCTTCAACCATCACACTTCCATTTTCGACAACAGCGAAGGGAAGGACAGTTATTCTCAAATTCCACTGGTCCCAACTTCACCTCATTAACCACAGAAGCAGATGGAACACTGGGAAATGTCCTTGTTCTCCCAGAGTCTCATGTGCCCAAAACACACTGGGAGGCAAATGGCAGCTTGCATCACAGCAAGATGTGAGAGGAGAATGCGCCCACGGAGATGGGACATTGTACACCCAGGAGTATCTCTATAAAAGATTCTATGGACTGCTGGACCCTGGTGGCTCACACCTGTAGGCCTAGTTACCCCAAAGGCAAAGATCTGAGGATCCAGGTTAAAAGTCAGCCCAGACAGATAAAGCCAAGAGTCTCTTATCTCCAATTTGCCAGCAAAAAGCCAGAAATGGAGGTATGTATGGCTCAAGTGGTAGAACATCAGTCTTGAGCAAAAGAGCCAAGGCAGAGCATGAGGCCCTGAGTTCAAGCCCCAGAGCATGCGTGTGTACACATGTGCATGCACACACAGACATACACACAACCATGTGGGGGCGTGGGGGGGAGAATGCAGTCATAAAATTCAATGCATACCCTACAAAATTAAGAAACTTGAGGAAACAAGTAGGGCTGGAAAGGGGAGAATGATGAAAGAGGAGACATCAATCCCGATACATTGTAACCATAAACTGCTTTGGTGAACAGAAACTCTTCTATACAATAACTTAAAGTGGAATTGCAAAAAGGAATTTTTTTAACTAAACAAACTTTAAAAAAAAAAAGCATATGGGCAGCTAGCTCATGGCTGTCATCCTAGCAACTCAGGAGGCTGAGATCTGAGGACTGTGGTTCAAAGCCAGCCCAGGCAGCAAAGTCCATGAGACTCTCTATTTCCAATGAACCACCAGAAAACCAGAAGTGGTGCTATGGCTCAACGTGGTAGAGCTCAAGCCTTGAGCAAAAGAGCTCAGGGACAGCATCCAGGCCCTGGCCTCACAACCACTACCACCAACAAAATCATATGGGCAAATGAGGTTGCAGAAGTACCATCCACAGCAACCCACTTTGCTGGCACAGGAATGCACTGGTTGAATTTCAAAGGAAAAGAAAGAATATAAATACAATGTAACAATACCTACATATAAATATGTAGACTATGCATATCTAGTTATATGCACATAAAACCAAGCCTAGTAAAGATTAAATAAAAAAAATAAAAAAAAACACCAACCTCCCACCATAGCACCACCACAGGAACCTTCATAATCCATAGACCCAGGTCTCCAGTAATGTTGTTTCAGCTTTGCTCAAGTTCCCCTTGACCTCTGACCTGGTCATGGTCTGAGAGAAGCCTTGAGAGGGTCCTTTCTATTGTCACGCACATGCACCTGCCCCGCGGTGCGCTCTGTGGGTAGAGGTGAGATGTAGACAGTGAATGCTCCGGGTTGCTTGGGGAGTCCCCGGGCCCCATTCTGCCTGCAGAGCCTTCCATGGGCAGGTCCGGGACATGGGGACTATAGCCCAGGGGCTCCCACCTGTCACGAGCCACCACACCACGAGCTGTCATCTCACTCCGCTTAAAGTCACTGGGTAAAGTTTTAAAAAAAAACAACGACAGCCAGGAAAGAATCTTTGGCCTCACTGTAAATTCTCACATCTTAACAGAAAAATGATTCTGCGGCCGTTCAAAGCCAGAAGTATTTGCTTTTCCACGCTTTCATGCAGAGGAAGAAGTCAGCGCTATTTGGATAACAGACGCTAAACTAACTGAAGACATTCAAGAGCCGTGGCCACATTCGAACCTCCACATCTCCTTTCCTCAGGATAGTTTCACATAGGATCACTATCTCCATTCCATGTCTTTCTTTATGACTATACCGGGGCTTGAACTCAAGGCTGACACCTTACCACCAGAGCCACCCCTCCACTTCTGGCTTTTAAAAAAAAAAATTTCTGGTGACTTGGAAATAAGAATCACATAGACTTTCCTGTTCTGGCTGGCTTCAAACTGCAATCCTCATATCTCAGCCACCTGAGTAGCTAGGATTAGAGGCGTGAGCCACTTGCAGCACCCAGCTAGCCATCTGTATGATTTAAAGCATTTATGAATGAAGGGCTTGCAGATGCCTGGGACCTGAAAGGGACTCCATTTTCCTAAATCGATATTATTGCTTGGGAATGACATGGCAATCTCTCCTAAGAACTCAGAAATAAGCGTGTCCTCTGACAGGTTTTTCAGCGGGGATGAAAAACTTCAAAGTGCTTTGAAATTTCATCAGTGTTTCCATCTTCTGCACAGACCAGAGCAACTCAGGGCACAAGAAAATGTCCCCAGCTTTGTTAATAAAGCTGTAAGCAAAGGACAGAACCACACAGTCATCCCTTGGGAGGCAAGTGGTCAAACAAAGCCTAAAATATCCCCGCAGGGATTCACAATCCACGTATTGTGAAATTGTTACATTACTGCCAAATTATGAGCTCTCAGCCAAGCCACAGACACATCTCACAAGTCTAGTGACAAGTAAGCAGGAAACAAAAACATACAAGCAAGAGCAAATTAAACAGCCAAAGAGAAACAGGCCAAGGGACCATAGGCTCTGAAGTGAATGAGTCTGTGCCAAGGAGTTCCAAACTCTGGGACTGTGGATAAATTACTCACCACTTCCAAACTGTTATGTCCCATATTTCCTGTAACATGGGAGAATGAATATGACCCTGTCACTGGGTGCTTTAAGGATGAAAACTCAAAGCCAGGTATAGCCAGGATTACAGGCTCACGTCTGTAATCCTAGCTATGCAGGAAACTGAGATCTGAGGATCATGGTTTGAAGTAGAAAAGTCTATAAGACTTTATGTGTCCAATGAACCACCAAAAAGCCAGAAGTAGAGCTGTGGCTCAAGTGGTAAAGCACTAGATTGGAGTGAAGAAAAAAAAAGTTCAGAGACAATGCCCAGGCCCTGAGTTCAAGCTCTAGGACCAGTACAAAAATAAAAAATAAATGAGTAAAAAGAGTGGAACTCAGCACCTAAGCTAACAGACAGGAAGATGACCTGGTACCTGTTAACCACTGCTGGTAGCAGCAGTGTTCACTCTCTAACTTCTCAGCAATGGCATCTTAATTCACTACATTAACTGCTCGGAGGGGAAGAGGCTCAGCAGGCTGAAGGTCAGCAGCCGCTCCTTCTAATGGCACCCAGTTCCCACTGCTAGAAGCAGAAGATGAGTCACAGACTGAGCAAATGCCCTTCTTTTATTCCAACCTATGTGTTCATTGTTGTAGGCACTGCTGTTTTTTAAGACTGTCCTCTAAGAATTAAACTCAAGTTGTATCTCTGAACGGGTTTGTGCACAGAAATGAACTATTCCCATGCAGGAGATTAGAAACATTGGGGCTTGGTGGCAAGTTGCTTGGGAATAGTAACCCATCTATCCAGCAAGGTTGCACCTACATATAGGCTGGGACTGGGCCCTTTACCTAGAGGGATGGGAGCAACAAAGGTGGCAAGGCCCTCCAGGCAGCTTAGTTGAGAGGGAGCTGAGACCCTCAGAGATTCACATTTGTGGATGTGCCCTCCATTCTTTTCACCTGTCCCCCCAAATTCCTATGGTGGAATAACTAATTCCAACAATGCAGAATGTGGCTGCAAATGGAGAGGAAGTCTCTAAGGAGGGGATTTAGTTGAAAAGAAGTTTAGTGGAGGACCCTAATCCATTCTGAATGGTCTCTGTAAGGAGGGAGGGTGAGGCCAGGCACCAGTGGCTCAAACCTGTACTCCTAGGTAGATGTGGATCCACAGTAGAACATTGTCTAGCCTGCTCAAGGCCCGGGGTTCCATGCTCGGCACGCAAAAACATCTAACATTCAAGAGTCACATAGGAAATCAGCCTGCACTGAAAACAAAATAAAAATAAAGCCTTAAGAGGCCCAAGAAACCCAAAGGCTGCAAGTTTTCCAAGAAATCCCTACTGGGGAGCCTTAAAACACTCTTCAGAATGCTATAAAATTAAAAAAAAAATTACACATACACACACACAGAGAAGAAATAGATTACATGCTAATGAAAATGTGTATGTATGCCTTACATTTTATATATATATATGTATATATATATATGCATGTATATGTGTGTGTTTAGCAAAACATCAAACGATTGAATTTGGCAAGGTAGTTCCCCCCCATAAAAGAGGGATTTATTTTCATAAAAAGTCTCGCAAAATGAACCGAAAATATTAAATTACACTTAATTCTATCTTGTAGGCTTTACCTTTTAAGTGAAAAGCCTAAAATGGTATAGAATGGAGGCTGTTCTAGAATTTCTGGGCTATCTAGTTGTTATATTAAGAATGATCAAATGCCAAAATCACTTTTCCCTCTCTACTTGTAGTGAATCTGGGCAGGAAGATTTAATGTGATGAAATGAATTTCCTTGCTATTTGGAGAATTATCTTGTAAGATACACAATCCCTTTAACTTTTCCCAGGCAGCTGCTAGGGGTTGCTAAGGAAGTGACAGAAATAGAAAATACTCTAAATAAATAATTAGTGATTTCTGAGGTGGAGGGAAGAGGACCTTTAGATTTCTTTTTTTTATTTTCAGGCTTTCCTATCTTGGAGACTGGACAAGTCTCCTTTCTTGCATTTCCTCTCTTCCTGGCTTTCTTCTGTTTTGGTTTACAGAACAAATGCAGAATCTTTGAGCAGTGAGACAGAAGATTTGGGGCTGCGCTATTCATACCCACCTTGATAGAAAGAGATTGTGACCCAAGTTCTCTATCTGTGCACAAGGTGAGGGAACTCACAGTATGTCTGATTTATTCTGCTGTATTCCAGGGAAAGATTGCATTGAAACACAAGTCTTGAAGTCGACATCTGTTGTTTTGGCATCAGCATCCACTTCTTTTCTTTAATAACCATATTCTAGTTTTGCTCTGGGAAAATGCTCTGCATCTCATTCTCTGTCCCTCTAGAAAAAAAAAACAACGAAAAACTGAGTTCTACCTAGGTCCCCAGAAAGGTGGGGCCTCCAGGCTCTTGTAACCCTGGCAACAGAGACTTTTGACTGATGCCTTGCAGGACCTGTGAGATAGCTAGTCAGATGCATGAGGGCATTTAGCAAAGACTTCTGGGACAAAAATGGTGACCTTTTCCAACTGCCCTTGGGGGAAAAGAACAGGGCTGGCACTATGTGAGGTGAATCCTGACCATCAACTTGACTGGACTAGGATGTGCCTGGGAGACGCCTAAAGCCCACCTCTGTGTGAGGTGTTTCAGAGAAGATGAACAAAGAGGACACCTGCTCTGAATGTGGATGACAGGAGATAGGGGATGGGGTTTGGAGGGCAAGCAGGGAGGGGCAGGAAGGACAGCCAACAAGGCAGACATTTATCCTCTCTCTCCTCCTCCTTTTTCTTTTCCTTCCACCTCCCCCTCCTCTCCTTCCTCTCTCTTTCTGTATCTGTTTCTCTCTTTGTCCTGGCCATTGTGAGGTGACTGGCGATCTACTCCACCTTACTATCTGCTCCATAAGAAACTGAAACCTCTGAAACAGAAAAATAAATAATTCTTCCCCTTAAGGTGTTGAGACCATGTATTTGAAAACTCTGGCTAAAACACACCCACTTTATAGCCACACGGAGTAAAGTCTTAAGAACACGGCCAACCACCTTAGCAGTAAAACCCAAAAGTTGAAAATAGTAGTGTTAAACCCTAATTAAGCCACAGTTAAAAATAAAGATAAATTAAAACGTTTAAAAATGATTCCCAGCCTCACCTGAGACTTCTCAGAAACACAAGCCGCTTAATTACTTTTGGGGGTCATGTTCACTTTAGATTTTATCTGAGATTTGTGCCTATAATAACCAGAAGAATAGCAGCCAACCAAGATCTGAAGCTGAAACCAAGTTTTGAAAATCTTTTGTTTCTTTATCTTTTCCCTTTTCTATGTATGTGCCAATACTAGGGTTTGAACTCATGACCTTATGAGCTCACTCAGGGTTTCTACTCACAACTGTACTCTACCAATTAAGTCACACTTCTAGATCTTGCTTTTTGCTAGTTAATTGGCAATAAGAGTCTTATAGATTTGTCTGTCTGGGCTGGCTCTGAACCTTGGTCCACAGATCTCAGCCTCCTTAGTAGCTAAAATTATAAGCATAAACCCCCAAGGCCTGATAGAAATACTTTTTCCTAAGGTGCTCGACAGATTGTGATTTTGAATGATTTCTTCCTCCTGGGGGAGGAGAGGTGAGAGAGAGCAAAGAGACAGCAACCAAAGGGAAGCTGGGAGCTTTCTGATTGGACACTATATAAATCAATGACAGTCAGTAAGTACAGAACTGCTGTGTTTGAAACAAGGATAGCACAGTCAGGAGAGATTGTGGGGGCTTATCAATTAATATCACATCACCATGCAATTTTCAGATTCGTGGTAGATAACGTACCCATTTAAGGACTGGCTGTAGTATTTTCTCATGTTAAATAGTAGCATGGCACATTCACTGTCTGGATTCCAATAGTGACAGAAGTAGTAGGACAAGAAAAAATGTCACCTGACAATATTCTTTCTGCATCTGAATACAAATACATTGCTCCAGAAAGGGTAGAGGAGAAAAATATCCAACTGTACTTGGATATTATTTTTTAAATGTCTCAATACATCTATTTTGATATCTGTTTATTGTTTCCTGAAAGTGAACCTTTGTGCAATGCCTGCCATTTTGAGTGAGGAACAAATTGTGCTGTATTAATCTAGATTGGGAAGGAGCTTGAAGTCAGACAGCCAACCTTGCAGAACCACCACTTGGTGGCAATGTGCCGAAATAACAGGGATAGCTGAGAGAGAGAGAGGCCTAATCGTCTCTGACCCCAGCACCACTGATGTTACCGTACAGCACTGGATCAAAAGGAGGTCTCTACAGAATGAGGGCATTAACAACTAAGAAGAAGTCAGGCCCCAGTGGCTCATACCTGTAATCCTAGCTGCTGAGGAGGTTGAAATTTGAGGATCACAGTTTGAAGCCAGCCCAGGAGGACAAGTCCAAGAGACTCTTATCTCCAATTAACCACCAAAAGAAGCTGGAAGTTGAGATGTGGATCAGGTGGTAGAGAGAAAAAGCAAAAAGCCTAAGGCCTTGGGTTCAAGTATAAGCAAGCAAGCACGCGCGTGCACACACACACATACACACACACACACACAGGGAAGCTTTGGTTGAGGTGTAGTAACTGTGGAACTCAAGTATATGAAATAGCAACACTATGACAGCATTTTCCCATGAAGGAAGCACATACCGCTAGCTGTGTACAAGTGGTACAAGAAAGACCACATGGAAGAAAAGACCTCAGAAAAAGCAGAGATCTAGCCAGGCACCAGTGGCTCATGCCTGTAATCCTAACTACTCAGGAGGCTGAGATGTGAGGATAGCAGTTCAAAGCCAGCTGGGACAGAAAAATCTGTGAGACTCTCATCTTCATTTAACCTCCAGAAAAACTGATGTAGTGCTGTGGCTCAAAGTGGTAGAGCCCTGGCTTTGAGCACAAAAGCTCAGGGACAGTGCTGAGGGCCCACATCAACAAAAAAGGTATTTAACTGCAAATCTATATTCACGCACGTGTACATGTAACTATACATGATACACACACATTTGTACAGGTAAATGTACATACATATCACACATACACGCTTGTACACTGGAGCCCCATTCTCATCTTGCGCTCCCTCCCATACTCTGTGCAGCATAATTGCTGCATAACTTTATGTAGAAGAGAGATAAACATCAGTCTCAGGGAAGCCACAAGTGCCATTTCCATCTGCAAACAGTGGATATTCCCAGCATGCTCTACTCTATCCATTTAGCAAGAGACCCAGTGAGCCCCAGAGAGCCCCAGAAGTGATATTTTCCATCCAGAATAAAACAGAAAACAAGGTAGTGGGTACAAACACATCAAAGGATGTAGTGAGTGCTGAGAACATGTGTGGAGAGGTGCATTGGCTCCCTGTTGCTGCTGTAACAAGAATCCACAAGCCCAATATCCTAATACACACCGCACCACTTTATGGTTCTCGATGCCCAAGGCCTGCAATGGGTCTCAATGGGCTAAAATTAAACTGTCAACAGCTACATTCCTTCAGGAAGTGCAAGGGGGAAAAAATCTCTTTCCTTGAAAATCTCTTTCTTCGTTTCTAGAAGCTGCTCCCATTCAGTGGCTCTTGGCCCCTCTTTCTCCATCTTCAAAGCCAACAGGAGTTGACTGGGGTCCGTCTCAGGCTAACATGGCTCTCCTCCATCTTTCTCTTCCATTTGTTTGATTTCTTAGGGATTATCTGGGCTTATCTAAATAACCCAAGACCATGTCCCTTTTCTTAAGCCAGCAGGTTAGCATTTAAGAATCTTAATTCCCCCCCTGCAATGTAATTCTGCCACAGAATCTACAATATTTCCAGGTTGTGGAGAATAAGACACAGTCCTAATTGCTCTGTTAACCACCAAGAACACTGGTTGTTAATACACAAGCCTTGGAGCAAGGTGTGCAGGAAACAGAAATGATGGGCCAGCTGAGAGTAAAACGAAGAACTCTTCCCATAACTCATTACATAGAGGGTAGGGCCTCGAAGCAAGCTCGTCCTGTTGCTGCTTACATTATCTCAGTGACAAACGAACATCTACCCCACCCGTGATCATTAGATTGGGGAAAAGTTAATGCAGACCATTGGGAGAATTTTCCAGAACTTTATACAGTCTGCACAAAGAACATTTGATATCCACGCTATAAAATAGTTTCTGTAAATTAAACCTCTTAATCTAACTTTATGGTAAGAGTACTTGTCCTGTATCCTGTATTTCAGATACTCCCTGGAGTGCAACATCCCAGAAAACCAATTACCTGAAGGAATTCAGGAAAACGTGTGTGGATTAACAACAACGAACATATGTAGACAAGGTAGCTCCCGGCTGGGTACCATTATTCCCCACTTGCAAAGAAATCACAGCAGGGTTAGGAAAGGCTGTTGTGCCCATTTTAGAGATGAGAGAAAGGAGGTATACAGGCTACCTACTTGGCTATGTGTGCAAAGGAAGGCAGAGGCAGAACCCAGACTCAAACCTTTTGTTTCTTTCTTTCCCTCAACACTACATGGCACCAAACAGTCATATTGCTCTTTGACAGAAGAGCTGTAGTTATACTCAAATATCCCCTCAGCCCACCAGCTCTAAAAGGTGTAACTCCTTCCTGCAGAAACTTGAACCTGAAAGCACAAGCAAAAGTATAGCTATAGCTACAGCGACTTGCAAAGCCACACAAGACTTTTCATTGATCTCTCTCTCTCTCTCTCTCTCTCTCTCTCTCTCTCTCTCTCTCTCTCTCTCTCTCTCTCTCTGTGGTGTGTGTGTGTGTGTGTGTGTGTGTGTGTGTGTGTGTGTGTGTGTGTGTGTGTGCTGGTCCTGGGGCTTGAACTCAGGGCTTGGTTACTAGTCCCTGAGCTTTTTCACTGTTGTTCTACCATATGAGCCACAATTCCACCTCTAGCCTTTTTGGTGGATGGTTCATTGGGGAAGTTTCAAACTTTCCTGCCTAGGCTGGCTTCAAACCACAATCCTCAGATCTTAGCCTAGAATTACAGGTATGAGCCACACTGGTACCCAGCCCACTTACGTATATTTTAGAGACAGGGTCCTCACAATGTTGTCAGGGACAGCCTAGAACTAGTCATTCTCCCACCTCAGCCTCTTGAGTGCTGAGATTAACAAGCATGTGCCGCTACACCCAGCTCGGAAGAGGGGCCTTTGAATTAAGTGGTTGGGAAAGACCTATAGAAAGAGCTAAAATCTGGGCCAATCTCTCCAGATAGAGATATGGAGATACCAAGCATGTAGAGATCATGGAAAGAGTATTCCAGCGAGAGGGAATGAAAAATAAAAAGAACTTCAGTGTGAACAGCCCCCCGAGCAAAGAGCATGTCATTTCCGGTGTGCAGTGAGGACCAGGTGCAGCACCTGCCCGTCTTGTCCTGATCTGATAAGCCAGTTCATCTCAGCCCAGGCAATCCATAGCACAGAAAATGCACATGTGTAATTGCTTTCTCCTTGAGGATCAAAGTCCTACCTCTGGTACAAAAGAGACCTGAGAGAAACACAAGGAAATGTTGCATGTTTGTGGTCACACATCTTTCATAACAACTTCCCATTTGTGGTGAAGTTGTCTCAGCCCGCCCCCCCCCCCGCTCCCCAGCCCCCACACCCCACCCCTTCTGCTTGCAAAGGTGTCAGTGAGTGTTATGTACCTGTGGACCAACTGACAGCAAGCATTTGAAGGAGGAATGGTTTATTTTGCTCATGATTCATGGTCACTAAGTCCGGTGCATTTTTTAAAATTTATTTTATTGTCAAAGTAATGTACAGAGGGGTTACAGTTACATATATAAGGCAGTGAGTATATTTCTTATCCAACTTTTTACCTTCTCCTTCCTTTTTCTCCCACCTTACCCCCTCCCTGATACCCTCCCCACCCTTTCCTGAGATGCACAGCTGGGTTACAGCACACTATCTTGTAAGTATTACTGTTGTATTTGTTCACCTTTTACCCTTGTCTCTCCATTTTGATGTTCCCCTTCCCTAGTTCTGATAAACAGATGTACAATACCCAGTGTACCAGAGTCAGTTCCAGTGACAACAGGGGTAAAAGCATGGGGAATAAAGACAAAAGAAAAAGGCATAATTTCATAGGGTACATTGGAAATAACAACATCAAAGATAAACCACTCACTTCCAAATCTTGTAGTTCATTTAACTTAGGACCATCTTATGTGATCATATATATATATATATATATATATATATATATAGAGAGAGAGAGAGAGAGAGAGAGAGAGAGAGAGAGAGAGATCCACTGCTATTGAGCTATTGTGCTCCTCTGCTAGGACAATCCTAAACAAGCACTAATTGTTTCCATTGAGTGAAACCATAGAGTTTATGTTTCTTTGGCTCTGGTTCACTTCACTTAGTATGATTTTTAGCTACATCCTTATGTATCACCCTGCACCAGAATCAATTCCAAATGGATCAAAGACCTCAATGTAAAAACAGATACCCTGAAAACATTGCAGGAAGGAATAGGAGAAACACTGGGCTCCTTGGCACAGGTAGAAATATTCTTAATAAAGGCCCAGAAACACAGAAAATCAAAGAAAGGTTGGACAAATGGGATCACATCAAACTTCAGAGCTTTTGCACAGCAAATGATATACCTAACAAGTTAAATAGAAAGCCCTCAGACTGGGAGATCCTTACTGGCCATACAACAGACCAAGGCCTCATATCTAAAATATGCTTTGAACTCAAAAAAAAAATTAAGTATCCCCAAAACAAATTCTGAAAGAAACAACTGCCCCCTCAATAAATGGGCTAAAGACTTAAAAGACTACTCTGAAGAGGAAATGAGAATGGCCACAGGTACATGAAGAAGTGCTCAGCATCCTTGGCCATAAAAAAAATGCAAATAAAAAACAACACTGAGATTCCACCTCACCCCAGTAAGAACGGCCATTATCAAGAAAACTAACAACAACAGATACTGGAGGAGATGTGGCCAAAAGGGAACCCTACTACATTGTTGGTGGGAGTGTAAACTTGTTCAAGCACTTTGGAAAGCAGTATGGAGCTTCCTCAAAAGGCTAAACATAGAGCTCCCCTATGACCCAGCAAGCCCGCATCTGGGCATTTACCCAAAGGATTACAAGCAAGACCACACCAAACTATGTTCATTGCAGCACAATTTGTCAACGCTAGAATATGGAACCAACACAGATGCCCCTCAGTGGATCAAGAAAATGTGGCACGTATACACAATGGAATTCTATGCATCTATTAGAAGGAATGACTTATCCCGGTGCATTTTGTCAGAATATCATGGAGATGGAAGCCTGAGAAGGAGGCTGCTCACCTCGTGGTAGACAGGAAGCAGAGTGGAGAAAGAACTGGGAATCAGGTATGACCTGCAAAGGCATGTGTCTAGTGACCAACTTCCCCAGCTATGTCCCACCTTGTAAAGTGTCCAGACCCTCCCAAAACAAGGCAAGAGCTGGAGACCAAAGAGTCGATACCTGAGTCCATAGGAGGCATTTCACATTTACCTAACACATACACACTCTGTGTGTGTGTGTGTGTGTGTGTGTGTGTGTGTTCTTGTAAAGACTGAACAAATTCTGACACCTGGAACAGAGCCCAGCACTGTTGATCCACATTACTCTTCTACCACTGCTAATAGTCTCTCACACCAAAGCGTTCTTCTCCCACGATAACCACTGGTTATCGTACCTGAATTATCTTTTCATTGAACCTATGATCATTAATTTATACCAATTCAACACTCAATCCTCACTATGATGGTGATCCTACCACCCTCCCAGTGAGGTACAAAGGCTCCCTTGCAAAGAATCACAACACTGTTCATGACTGAAATAGTGAGTCTTGCCATCATCTTCTGTAAAAAAAAAAAAAAAAAAAAAAAACGTAAAAAGGAAACACTGTATGAAGTACTGCATTTTGGTATTATTTATATAAGCAGCATTTTTTTCAGACATGCTCAGACCGCCCCTCACCCACTCTGACCTCCATTTAGGCAGCCAAGAATTACACCAACAAGCAAACAAGATCAAAGAAGAAGAGAGACACCTCACAAGTTTTTATGAAAGAGTTTTATGAACTCTTTAAAATGTGTGCAGAATTTATTCCCAGTGACTTTTGTCTCTTTAGTTGGTCCTAAACAAGAATATTTTTCTCTCATTATATTTTCAAAAATGGTTGGTCTGGGCAAATAGGGAAACTCTAGCTCTTACAATAGCTTCTTTCCTACCAGTCTCCTTAATGAATTCTATTACTGCTTCTAATAGATTGATAGGGAGATTGTCTCTCTCAGGTTTTCCAAAAATAGAGGAAATTGCTTGCAAATAGTGGTAATTCTCTTTTCTTTCTTTCTTCTTTTTCTCACCTAATTGCATTATCTAATAATTCTCGAATGATGGTAAATAATAGTTATAATAGTAGATATTCTTATCTTGTTCTGGGTTAAAATGGAAATTCTCCCATTAAAACACTAAAGATGGTACTATTTGCTAGTATATTGTTTAAAAAGAAACATATTTATCAGATATCTTTTTTACAGGGTATCTTTTTATGTGTGTGTACTTATATATATGCATATATATGTATGAACAATACATCACATTAAACTCTCAAGATTGAGCTATCCTTCCATTCTTGGAACAAGCCCTTCTTGTTCAAAGCTTTGCAATGTAATCATTTCTAATCCATTTTTGTACTAGGTAAACTCTTTCGAGTCACTAACCATGTTTGGTTCATGTTTGAGCCCAGCTCCTACAACATGTATTTAATGAATAAATAAATAAATGAATAAATGAATGACCCATGCACTGTCTGTCCCTCTTCCCAGTTAAAATGCTAAATCAGAGACAAGATTCTTGTCCCTGAGCAGATACTGTATTTAATGAACATCTGGCTTAACTGATTCCCTTCTTTCAAGCAGTAGACCCCCTAAACGCCTCTTACTCTATAGAGGAATTATTCCTTGCAGTTTCAGTGGGGCTAACCCCACTGTACCCTGACCACAAACCCAAACCAAAGGGGCCCAGACCTGACTAGGGCACCACACAACTACTGCTCTAAGGAGGTCGGGAATGTGGCTTAGTGGTAAAGTGCTTGCCTAGCATGCATGAAGCCCTGGGTTCGATTCCTTAGCACCACATAAACAGAAAAAGCCAGAAGTGGTGCTGTGGTTCAAGTGGTAGAGTGTTTGCCATTAGCAGAAAGAAGCCAGGGACAGTGCTCAGGCCCTGAGTTCAAACCCCAGGACTGGCAAACAAAACTAAACAAAACTACTGCTCTAGGGATGGATCATTCCCAGGGCAAAGGCATCTCCAGGAATTTCCTACTGAATGTCTTTTAAAAAATAATTCCAATCAGAAATAAGGGAATAAAGTATATTCATCTAGGGTGACTACTTACCACCTTGACTAAAGTATGATGAGAAAACCTATTCAAGAAGGAAGCCCAGTAGAGCTAAACACAAGAAAGAAAAAAAGACAGCAGTCTTTTAGCCCCTGGATCCAACTTTTCTTGAAGCCCCTTCTCACCTCAGACTTTTCAGTCATATAAACTTAAAAAAAACAAACTTATTTATTGCTGGGTGCTGGTGGCTCATACCTGTAATCCTAGCTACTCAGAAGGCTGAGATCTGAGGATTGCAGTTCAAAGCTAGCCTGTGCAGGAAAGTCCATGTGACTCTTACTTCTAATAAACTACTCAGAAAAATCTGGAAGTGGTGCTGTGGTTCAAGTGGTAGAGCACTAGCCCTGAGCAAAGAGAGCGCAAGAACAGTGCCCAGGCCCTGAGATCAAGCCCCAGGATCAACAACAACAACAACAAAAGACATGTTTATTTGTCATTTCCAACATTTGAAATTATGTACATATATATTACATAAATACATACAAATTATATGTAAATATATATCTTGATACATGCTTCTTTGTTCCCTTGTAAATAATTGTTAAGTATTCTTAAAAGTTAAATGCAATTTTCCAAAGGAAAGCAATCGTTAACTAGTAAGAGTAAAAAAAAAATAAATCAACCTCCTGCTTTTAATTAATAGCAAGATTGGATGAAAGGTTCCCTCAGTGAATCATAATTTCAGATTGAAATTCCCCAGGTAGTTATAGAATGGCTTGTTAAGTGGCAGGAGCCAACAGAACCTAGAGATGGTCTCTTCGGAGAGGAGTTTCCATCTGCCCCGAGAGACCATTCATTATGCAAAAGACAACCCTTTAATACTTCCCCGCACACAACCCCTGCAGTGTCATCCACTTCAAATCTCAGGGCCTCTCCATTGCCTCAATATAAAAGTAAAAAAGTGAGCACTGATGGCTCACTCTGGTAATCCTAGCTACTCAGGAGGCTGAGATCTGAAGATCACAGTTCAAAGCCAACCTGGGCAGGAAAGACTCATGAGATTAACTCCAGTTAACTACTGGAAAACCAGAAGTGGAGCTGTGGCTCCAAGTGGTAGAGTGCTAGGCTTGAGCAAAAAGAGCTCAGGGACAGTGGCTAGGCCCTGAGTTCCAGCCCCACAACTAACAAAATAATATTAAAAATAATTATTATTATAATACACAGATAAAAAGTGAAAAATAAAAAATCATATACATATGTGTGCTTGCATATATGCTTGGCAAAACATATAAAAATAAAACATAAATCCTGCCACGATGGCTGTGCCCACCAGCAAAAGCCACCAGGTCGTAGGACATGGAAGGTGATGGCATCTTCAAGTGCGTCCTACATCCTTCTTCAGACTCCTGAAAGGAAAACGCCCTGCCCTGGCATTCCCCAAACCTCTGACTACCTAGGTAAGTGTCCTCCACCCCAGCAAGCCACTGGCAGCCCAGCAAGCCCTGGCCACTGCCCACCAGGGCCCCTGTGAGACCCCTCTGGCTATCAACCAGGGACTCAGTCCCCTCCCCTGTGCCAGTAACCACAGACCACATTCTGGAATCCGGTTTTGATTATTCTCAGGAGAGCTATTCAAGAGCTGCTTCAGGGCTTATAACCACTCCTTCAGATATAATCTTGAAATAAAAGACTATATTCAAAAGAAAAATGCATTACAGCTTTCTCTTTAGGGCCCTCTCTTCGGATAGGCATGATAGCTGGGAGGCACTGGAGGAAAACAGAGGAGAACGGCAAGAGAGGGAAAAATAGTTGGTGGGGGAAACAGAAAGGAGAAAGAGTGGGAAAAGGGAAGTGTCCTCTACACCCCTAACTCTACAGGAGGTCTTTGGAAGTCAGCAATCTGGAACCCATTCTGAAGAGGGAAACAGTGAGGCTGAAAGACAGTAACTTGCCCAAGGATAAAGAATGAACATGTTTGGGGGGGAAACTGGCAGACAGCAAGGGAATGGCTGATGTGATTCAAAAAGACTTACGTAACTGTAACCCCTTGGTACATCAACTCTACAATAACAATAAAATGTATTTTTTAAAAAGAATAAACATGTAATGATTATGAATCAGAAATGTTAATTATGGTCCAAACCATGTAACTTTGTTCTAGTAGATTCCTCCTTCTAAATAATAATAATAAGTTTATTCTAATCCAAGAACTCTAGTGAGTTCTATGGAGATAATATGGCTCCAAAGAAGGAACAAGGATTTAATATAAATAAACTGACGCCCAGAGCCCATTTTTAATACGTCTAAGATCTTCATTCAATCACCCAGCATCTGTAAGTTCAAGTTACATATAGAAATATCAACTACACGTACTTTGGGGGATATAGCTTAGAGAGTGGAATATAAGTCTAACATGCCTGAGGCCCTGGGTTTCAACACCTAGCACATGTAAGACACACATAGATAGATAAATAGGTAGAGAGACAGACAGACAGACAACTAGCATGGTAGCATATACCTGTAATGCCCATTGAAGACAGGAGGATCAAAAGTTTGAGGCCATTTAGGCCCCCAAATAGCAAGACTCTGCCTCAAAAAATAAAATGGCTTCTCCTACCTTTAGGGAAGCGTAGTTGGGAACACACAGTTAATGTGTTATGAGGTCTCTTCCTCTGCCTCAATGTCTGTGTTGGTGTCGAGGTCATGCGGTCACTGTTGCAGTGTATATCTGGGAGGTAGGTCACCCTGACCTTATAAAAAAGCTGCCTATTATAAGGAGAAAAGAAAATGGACCAAAACTCCTACCCGGTGGCCACAATCCCAGGACAGTTCAAAGAGCGTGGGCCTGGGTCTGAAGCAGGAGCCACCGGCCAGTGTCCAGTTGGCTATGCATGGCCCACAGGTGGGCTTCATTCATCCCAGTGCGCTGACCCACACGGTGCTTTTAAGAGACTGGAATCTGTAGCCAAATTGGAAAATCTGAGAGTTTCACATCAAAATCTCACTTTCCTGTGCTCTTACAGAGTAGAAAATCTGATAGCCCTGACACTGTATTCCCTGGTGGGAGAGGATGGATAGAACAGAATGACAGCGGTCCCCTCCACAAAGCCAGGAGTGCCCGCTCTGCATCTTTGCCCAGGATAACCTGGACCATGATCCTCCTGTTCATACTTTCTGTGTGGCTGGGATGATAGCTGTGAGACATGATGCATAAACTCTTGGTTGAAATGAGTCAAGGGGTCTCTTTTGTTCCAACCACAATCCTTCCGATCCCTGCCATATAGCTAGGATGACAGGAGCGAGCTGGGCCTGGTCCTTCCAGTCTCTTGCCCCAGAAATCTACTACATGGCCACGGTCAATGTCCTCAAGCTTTGCTCTGAAAGATTTGGCAGCTGTAAGTTGCAAAGCAGTCATAGCTGGGCTTTTCCCCAAACAAGACAAATAAACCAACATTATTGTCCTCTGTGGTCCAAGGTAAAGCTCACCAGAGAGCAGGATGATAGCCAAGCCCATTTGAATTTCTACTCTAAGACATTCCTTTTCTTTAGAAACCCATTCATTTTTATCAGTTCCCATGTATGCTTCCCAGCAATCCTACCAGGAGGAAATTGCTCGGGGCTACTCAGCTGAAGCTGAGGGACATCTAACTTGTAAGGAACACACACCAAGCTTCAACCCAGTTCCATGTGGCTACACAGAGAGTGCTTTTAGAATAAAGAATAAACAGGCTTGTAATCCTAGCTACTCAGAAGGCTGAGATCTGAGGATTGTGATTCAAAGCCAGCCTGGGCAGGAAAGTCCGAGAGACCCTTACCTCCAATTGAGCACCAAAAGGCCAGACGTGGAACTGTGGCTCAAGTGGTAGAGCACCAGCCTTAAGTACAAAAGCTCAAGGTTCATGCCAAGGCCCTGAGTTCAAGCTGCAGAAACCACACACACACACACACACACACACACACACACACATACACACACACACCACAGACATAACACACAGAGCAGTTGCTCTCTTGCTACTCAAAGCAAGGTCTGGGAAGAGAAAACAGCATGCTGATCATGTCAGAAATTTAACTTTTCAAGCCTCCTACAGGCTGGATCTGAACCCACAGGTCAAATCTCTCCCATTTACTCATACACCCTTCCAGTCTCAAAAGCTAATTCTGCACTACACAAACCCAATACAATCACCATGTGAGGCAAACGTGTGCTATGAAATTTCCTAGGAGCCACACTAAAAGGTGAAAAGAAGGGAAATTAATTTGATCATAGATCTCATCTAGCTTGACGTTAGTATCGGAATTTCAACCTGTCTACCAGGGAAATTGTCAATGAGCAATTTAGCATTCTGTGTATTTTGTACTTACAGCGCCATATGTCAGTTTGGACAGTTTATAGGTTCAATGGCCACATGCAGGTGGAAGCAACTGCATTGAACAAAAATGTTGTGGGTCACAATTAGCTTCTTCTTCTTTACTTTTAATTGGCTTTATCACATTCTGAATTTTCCCTACAGGCTCTCTGGTTTGCTTTGTTGCTGTCTGCCTGGCCCTCCTGCTAAAACAGAAGATCCAGGATAAGAGGAATTTCCTCTAAGTCACCATCTACTTTACTTTGTGCCTAAATCGGGGTGCACGGTCAGTACTCTTCAAACAGGTGTTGGACAAACCAGGCTCGCCTCTGTAATCCTAGCTACCTGGGAGATAGATAGAGGACTGTGATTTGAGGCTAGCCTGGGCAGAGGAGATTCCAAGATCCATCTCAACCAATACCTGTCCATGATGTCACACACACCTTATCATCCCAGCAATACAGGGAGTGTAATTAGGAGGATTAAAGTCCAGACTGTCCTGCAGAAAAAACAAAAGCCTATTGGGGGGGGGGGGGGGGAAGCTTGAAAAGGCCTGGAAATGTGGCTCAAGTGCTGGAGCTGCCTGGTAAGCACAAGACTCTATCAATCCCTAGTAACACCACCACCAAAGAAAAGTCATTGCTGAACAGAAGACTAGGGAAAGGACAGGGCCATTTTGGTACTTAATGGATGGCCATGAGGTGTACAGGAAGAAAATAAAGCACTATGAAACTGGAAGGCTCTGAGTTCAAATCTCAGCTCAGGCACTGGCCCACAGTGCCCCTGAGCCTCTTGGAGCAGAGCAAACACTGCCTGCAGAATGGAAATGCTGCTAATGCAGTTCACAGCATCCTCCAGACGCTCAGATGTGACAGCGCTCTAACACAGCACCAGGTGCCGCCTTAGCCAGCATTCTGTTAATGCCAACTCCTTCCATCCATCCTTCCTTGTCTCCAGGTACCATGAAAGACCACCGGGCATTTTCCTCCACAGAGCAGATGCTCACCTCTCCAAGCATCTTTCCCCTAGCCAATGAATCGAATCAGGCCGCATCAACCTCCACGGCCCAGGGGCTGTGCGGAGGCCACAGTGAAGCAGCACCACGGTCCCTGTGTGGCTGGAGACCATGGGGGAGGAAGCAGCGCGAGTCTGTGTCACTTTGATGAGTTCTGCAGTGGCAGCCCAGGGCCTACCCAAGTCCCATCCCTCATAAGAGTACAAGGTCTCTGTCCAAAGAGCTCATTCTGGAAGCTTTATTTTTCAAAGGGGAACAGGAAGGCAGGGTTGGAAGGGCTGAATTCACCCCAACTTTTTAATCACTGGGCTGCGACCATCTGCCAAGTAGGGTTGGCTTCTCCAAAGACTTAACACACACACACACACACACACACACACACACACACACACACACTCACACCCTAATCCATTAGTCAATGCTGCCCGGTGAGAGACTCTGATGCTCAGAACGGTTCTCCAATGTGTTTTTACATCACGTCAGATTAACAGTGTCAGGAACAAAGCAAATACCTGGATTTAGGGATCACTAAGTGTCACCCAAGGAAATGAACCTACTGCTTAACTGGAAAGAAGGAACCCGAGCCAGCTGTGTTTGACAGCAAGCAGCCCCAGTTTCTTCTTGGGGGCTCCTTCTTGGTGAAAAAACAAAACCCTGAGCCACGTACGTGCAGAATCAGTAGGCTGTGGGAAGCATATGTTGTTAAAAAAAATCAGTCAACATAAACAAATAAATAAATGGTAGGGGAAACATGTTACAATTAACTTGTAGATCTCTAATCAAGCAAATAAAACTCTATCGCATTCCTGAGTACAAAAAGGAAAGGTACCAGGAAAGTAGAGCATCATTCTATAAAAGGTTTACAGTTGGACCAAGGGTTTCAAAGCGATGGGATTAAACCAAAGCCATGGTTTTTCTTCTGCAATCTGGTGTGACTGCTGTCTGCTCTTTTCATGGAAATGAGGCAGAGGGGAGGTGTGAGGAGACTACACAACTCATGAACACCTCACACATGTGTGCGGAGCTGCCCACAGCCAGGGCTGTCATACTGGGCTCCTCCAAAGCCCAGCAACTTCCAAAGGGGCTTTCTCACAGCCAGGCTTCAGATCATCATCGTTCTCTCTGTGTACGATAGACACATCTTGGCAGAAAGCTTAATCTCAAGAGATTTTGGTTTTTGTTCCTCCTGCATTTCCAGTCAACACCACCCAGGATGGCTAGGCTCAATCACAGATGTGGAAGCAAGGAACAGAGGACCCAGAGAAGCTGCATGATCATCCTAAGAACCAAGCGTATCTCATTCTATCTGCACCCTTTGATGGATGGCTACTAAATATTGACATGGGTCCTCCCTCCATCGCCACCCGCCCTGCCCTGTACCACAAGTGCTGGCTGGGAGCAGGAAGCTGGAAGCATCACTTGCTGGCATGTCTTCAGTCCTCACGTGGCGACAGTGAGGTAGCTTATGTGCCTTCTCTTCCCAGCTCCAGTGTAAAAAGAACCTAAGAAAACCTGTCACACACTTTCCTTCACCTCCAGAAAATCCTCCAGGCACTATGACACTTTCTTGCACCAAGTAACCCTGAACTTTAAAGCTGTCTGAAATTCCCCTTCAAAATTCCCAGCGGCTGAAAAGGATCCCAAACACATGATGGAAGGATTTGATCTCCTTCCTCCCTGGAAAGGGCTCCTGACACAAGAGATGCAGATGTAAAATTAGAAAAGGGGGTGAGTGGGGAGAAAAGGCTACTGCCCTCCTAGGACCAAAGCTACCCCACCTAAAGAAACCCAAACCTTCCTACCATGAACAATTAAACAGCTAAACCCTTCCCAGACACCCTCCCCTGTCTCAATTTTGCTGTTTTTGCATTAATCATCCTAACACCTTTTTTAATTATAATCACAAACTGGAAGCCATGGCTTGTGATGTTATAAATACTGATTTTTTTCCCCAGTTAAATTAGGCATTTGCTGTTTTATGTTTTGATAGGAAGGGACTGTCTGAAGCCTCCTAAAACATTGCAATTAGTTCTTGCTGTTGAAACAGACAAGACATTAACAGACACATTCGGGTTGTTGCTGCGTTGGAATGTGCTGGAATGTTTATGCCTAAGTGTCCTCTCAAGCTTTGAAAAGCAGAAGGCGGATTTTTTTAAGTGAAAAATAAAGACCCGATTACTTCCCTCCCTCCTTATTTAGTTATATATTTCTGAAGTCATTTCTAAAACTTTTTCCAGGTAGTCCTTTAAACCTAGAAAGCACAGCTCTGGAATAGAAGGGCCACCCTGTAATCCCAACCATTTTATCTAGGGGCTCCATTGAAATAACATCTCTTTCAGCTGTGGGAGATTGTGTTTCTGTTTGACAGACTGTAGTTATTTATTGAAATGCAATTGGAGATGGGGGGAGAGGGGAGGAAGAGGCCAGTCCTCCAGGCTCTGTTTCCCAGAAAGATGGGAAAACAGGAGGAAAGAAGGAAAGAAAACCCTGAGAGGTTTTTGCCTTTGGAACTTTCTACACCGGTTGTTGTTTAAATGTTATGGCTGGGTGAGAAAGGGTAGATACTGAACTTCTAATCTTTTCCACCACCACCACCACCCCCTTCCTCTCGCACTACCAGCTGAGGGGCTGAAGGTGGGAAAATAAGCACCTGGTCATGTCCCAGACAAAGTTTCCATCTGTCACCAAGGAGGCGAAGATGAGAAAGGGCACCGGGCGGAGCAGCAAAACTCCACAGCGTCAACTGTTCCTTAAAAGCACCAACTGCTACTTAGTCATCCAAGCTCTCCATGCAAAACAACAGGGAGCGCAAGGGAGATGGAAAAGTTATTCAGGGGGACAAATACCCTAGCTTGACATGAAAGCCACAGCACCACATTCATTCCTCCTTTCCACCATCCGATGCTTTTGGTTTGACCTTAGAACACTAAAGTTGTAATCCAGCTATGCGAATGCGGGGTGGGGGTGGGGGGTGATGGATTCCTGGGGATCCTCTAAGCCCCTTGTCCAGGTAGCTCTACCGTCCTGTTCCTTCCCCCCCCCCCGTGTCCCCAACACAGGATTCCACAGTCCCGAGGGGCTGGGGAGACCCTGTTTTAGGAAACACCCCCCCCCCCCCCCCGTTGCAGGCATGAAGGAAGGCTTGGGGGACTCCCAGGCTCGCAGCTGGGAAGATTCCAACAGCACCTCACTGTGAAGGAGGCTGAGGCGGGTCCGGGACCCGGCTCCGGCTGCCCTGAAATCAAGGAGCCTCCTGGGCTTCAACCCCTGAGTGCCCCCACCCAGGGCTCTCGGAGCTCCCGTGGGGACCCCCGGGCTCCCCGGATTGCGCCCGGGAGCCGCCGAAAGCAGCCGCTCTGCCCCGGAGGTGCCCCCGCCCCGGCGGGTCCCTACCTGTACCACTCCAGCCCCTTCTCGTAGTTCCTGTCGAAGAAGTGCGGCTCCACGCCCACCGCCCGCACGTCCGGGTGCACGCGGATGGCCTCCAGCAGCGCGCGGGTCCCCCCTTTCTTGACCCCGATGATCAGCGCCTGGGGCAGCTTCTTCTCCCCGTAGTCGGGGGTGCTGGCGGGGCCGCCCCGCTCGGCGCCGCTCTCGTTGGCCGCCCTCCGGCCTGCGAGCTGCTCCTCGGCGGCGGCGGCGGTGCTGGATTCCGGGGCGTCCCTGTCCGGCGGCGCGCCCGGCTCGGGCTCGGCCATCGCCTCGCCGGGCACCAGCGGGGTCCGGAGCCAGGGGTCCCGGGCGCCGCCGCCGCCGCCGCTCGCCAGCCCCCAGCCGTCCGGGCCGGGCGCGGAGGGTCGCTCGGGGGTGTCGGGCGGCTCCCCGCGGCTCGCGTTGTCCGGCCGCGGCGGCGGCGGCGCGGGCGGCGGCGGCGAGGGGGCGCCGGGGCGCGCGGCGGGAGGCGGCAGCGAGGGTGGCGGCGGGCTCGGCGGGGGCTGCGCGGCGGTGCCCGGCGGCTCCTGCAGCGCCAAGGGGAACTGCAGGGAGCCCGAGCCGCCCAGGAGGCTGTAGCACAGGTAGGTGACGGACAGGGACAGGGTGCACATGAAGAGCAGCTTGCGCGCCGGCGGTCCCTTAGCCGAGGCGCCGGGCGGCGACGGCGGCGCGGCGAGCGGCGGAGGCGGCGGCGGAGGCGGCGGCGGTGCGGGCCACCGGGCCATCGCGGCTCCCCGATCGCGGCGGCGGCGGCGGCCCCCGGCGCGGCCCGGACATGGTTTCAGCCGCCGCCCCCGCCGCCGCCGCCGCCGCCGCCGCCGCTGCCGCCGCCGCCGCCGCTGCCCAACCGCCCCGGCAGCATGAAGCGGCGCCCCTGCGCCCCCGGCCCCGGCTGCTGTCCCGCGGCGCCCGGGGGGAGCCCGGCCGCATGGCCCCCTGCCGAGTCCCGCGCCGCCCCCCAACCCCCCTCAGCCGCCGCGGGCCAGGGGACCCAGGGGGGCGCACGGAGCCGCCCGGCCGCACCCGCTCCGTCGGCCGCGTCCCCCGCTTTCCTAGCCCCGCGACCCCAATCGCCCGCCGCCGAGCCGGCTTCAGCCGCCGCCGCCGCCGCGCGTGGTGGCGGCCCCGAGTTCCTTCCCCGCTGCTAACTTTCTGCCGGGAGAGCAGAGGCGCGGAGGGGAGCGGAGGGCGGGCGCGAGGGGCGGGGCGCGCGCCCGACGCCGCCGGGGAAGGAGGGGGTGCGCCCCGCGCGCGCCTGCGGACGGGAGGGAGGGGGGTGCGCGGGAGCCGAGGCGTGCGCCCGGACCGGGGAGCACCCCGCAAAGCCGAGGTCCCGATCCCCCTGCCCTCCCCGGGCCCCGGCCCCGCCCGCCACCGGCGCGCCGCGCGCTTTGGGGGCGCTAGCCACCGCTTGGCCCCCCCCACCTCCCCGCTCCCCGGGGAGCGACGGCGCCCAGGACCCCCGTCCTCCCCCAGGACTTTTCGGGGAAGCCGAGCCTCCCTCCCACACGCACCCAGCGTCGGTCTCTGTAGCCGCGCACTGCGAGGCTGGCGGAGGGGGACCGGGACTTTGGGGTGCCATGGAGTCTCCAGGGCTGATCCCAGCTTACCCCCGCCCCACCCTCCGGGACTCCAAGCACAACTCAGCCCACCCCCGAGTCTCTCTCTCCTCACCCTGCCTCGGGGTTCCTTCTCCATCCAGCACACACCCGCGCCCAGCCCAACTCCCATCTTTCCAGCCTCCCCATCTTCCTCGAGATGGGTGGAGCTTTTGACACCAACCCCTCGGGTTCTCAGACCCGAGCAGCCGCCTCCAGCCCAGGACCTGGATGGAGACGGTTCCACTCTGGGTTCCCAGATGTGAGCCTGTCTCCTCCTCGACACCACCCCACACCACAGGTGCAAACACCTGTGCCTGGCGAAAGGCATCGCTTCCGGAATCAACAGATCCGGCCTCCTTCTACACATCGAGCCCAAGCCCGCGCCAGGTGTGTGCGAGTGCGTGTGTGTGTCGTATTTTTTCTGCCGGGAAATGTCTCCCCTTCGTTTCCCTCTTTGGGGCGGGGAAGGGGGAGGTGCACATCAGCCGGCTTTGGGGAGACTCCGAAGTAGATGCTCTTTTCCTATGTTTGCTCAGGGAATGGAGGATGAAGCATCGCAAGTCAGCCCGGGCCCGGGCCCTCTGGCCTCTCTCCTGCTTCCTGGGAGTCCGGGCTGCCCCTGCCTGTGCGCAGCTGGCACTGCTGGGCACCCTCCCTCCACGGGGCCCAGCCGCAGCTGGGTGCCTGGCAGGTGTGCACTCCTCCCTGGCCCGCGGTGGCCGGCTTCACCGGGGGTCTGTTGGATCACATAACTAGGAACCACAGTTGAAAGAAAACGTATATGATATCTAAATATTCACGAGGTACCCAGTGCCAAAGAGGGGGAAGTAATGTTAATCAGATCCGCGGAAGGACGTTGGACTTTTCCCTGAGAAGAAGGAAAGCTCACTGCTGCACTCAGCTGGACATGGGTTTTCTTCTTCGCCGCAGCTCCAGTTCAGATAAAGATGATTCCTTTATCATCTATTTTTTATGGTACGCGGGAGACCTGTGAAATGCGGAGCCTGGTGTCCTGTAAATCATTCCATGTAACTAGGGATGGTGTGTGGGTTTTTTTTTTTTTAAACACCACACATTACGGTAATGTTAATGGGAAAGGGACAAAGAGAGCTCCAGGAAACACAAGTTCCCCTCAGCCCTCCTACTCTACCAGATCCCAGCTCCAAGGTGGTTGGCTAGGAAGCCTGGATGCTAGCTAATGTCACCAGGGCATGGACCCATCTCCCCTCCCCCTCCAGGGTCAGCCAACAAGATGACAGCACATAGTGTGGGGCCTTCCCGAAGCTCAGTACCTACCACTGAAACTTACTATCCATACTGTGCTGTGTGAAGTTGTCCTAAACATGTGTTCTCCAGGTTGAGAAGGTTTCCATACAGAGATGTTCAAACACACACACACACACACACACACACACACACACACACACACACACACACCTTCACCCCAGAGATGGCAAACTGAAAGCACAAGCAGAGCCGAAAATGTGGCCAGCACCCTGCAAAGATGCAAAGAAATAGAAATGGGTCGTCATTGTTTTAAATTGTAAAGCAAAGCAGTTATGAATCTGAAGTTTCTGTTGAAAAGAAGGAAGATCCAGAATTTGCAGCCCCTTCAGGAAGGACTGAGACACAGCACAAAGCGTCAGGGCCCCGTTTTTGCAGGGTATCCATTCACATTGCCTCACCTGTCTAGACATTGTTATTAGGAAATGTCTTAGCATCCCACCTTCCATGTCCTAACTGGGCCATGCTGAGCCTCAGTAGAGGGTGAAGTGGGCTTGTTGTTTGTGAGAGGAGCTTTGTTTCATGCTTACCAATTGCCTACTTTTTTTCCTTTTATCTGCTTTTAAAAATTATTTATTTTGTTATTTATTTATTGTTATTATAAAGGTGATGTGCAGAGGGGTTGCAGTTACATAAGTCAGGCAATGAGTATGTTTATTTTTTTCCCTTGCTCTCTCCCAGTTTTTCCCTCCTGTCCTCTTCCACCAGTTGCATACTTCATTTTCCACATAGTGTCCAGTGAGTACCACTGCTCCATTTGTTCATCCTTTGTCCATCTATGTGCCCCCCTCCATTATAGGGTGTTTGTTTGTTTGTTCTGGTACTGGGGCTTGAATTCAGGGCCTTCCAGCTTCTCTTAGCTAAAGTCGGTACAGAGGTCAAAGTGACAGAGTGCCACTTGAGCCATACCTCTATTTCCAGCTTTGTGCTAGTTAACTGATTATAAGAGTCTCATGCCCAGACTGGCTTTGAACCTCAATCCTCAGATCTCAGTCTCCTAAGCAGCTAAAATTACAGGGATGAGCCACTGGCACCCAGCCCTTTTATCTGTTTTTGATAGATGCATTTTCCAGGAGCAAGTCCTGAAAACTTATAATAAAAGAGAGACATTCTCTATGTAGGGGGAGCTCCTACTTCATCCTGCTGTTCTCTGTGGGTCTGGAAACAATATTGAAAACTGGCCTGAGTTTCCAGAGTGTTCTTCCAATAGGCCTCCAGCCACCCTCATTCTGTTTATCCTAGGAAATAGCTGACCAGTGCTACAGAGAAATGTGTATACCTGCTAATGCCCTCCCCATCTCTTCACTCATTTTTGCCCCATACTCAAGGTTTTACATTAAGTGTTGTGTCTCACAGCCTTCCAAATATATATGATCTAAATACACATTGCATTCTTCAGGTTTTACCTCTGTAGTGTGTGATGATAGAGTTACAACACCTATGCCGTTCACTAGCTAGTGGCTTTGGGAACAGATCACTTTGCCTCCCTTCAGCCTCTGTGTCTGTATATCTAAATTATGCATGATAAAACACACCTGAAATTTTTTTTTTTTTTTTGGCCAGTCCTGGGCCTTGGACTCAGGGCCTGAGCACTGTCCCTGGCTTCTTCCCGCTCAAGGCTAGCACTCTGCCACTTGAGCCACAGCGCCACTTCTGGCCGTTTTCTGTATATGTGGTGCTGGGGAATCGAACCTAGGGCCTCATGTATCCGAGGCAGGCACTCTTGCCACTAGGCTATATCCCCAGCCCTGAAATTTTTTTTTTTATAAAGAATCAGATTGAATCAGCTTAGCATAGCTAAACATACATGGCTCCCAATAATGATTTGGACCTGAACATTGGCTCAGACAGTGCATGGCTTCCTGCTAGAGAGAGAGAGTAGAATCCCTGATAAGTACCTTTCTGTTCTTGCTTCCAGTCCAGCCCCATATACACGCTGAAGTTCATGTTCCTTAGCTTCCCAGTGGGTAGCATGCACGGTGCCCAATCTTATAGCTTTCAGAGAGGTCAGCAATAGAACTTCACTCTGGCTAGTTTCAGTTTTGTGTTTCTGTTTTTCACAGAAAATTACTAGCTCTATTTATGGTGAAGAGAGTTAAGGAAAACAATTTTTTTTAATGCAAAAATAGGCTTTGGAAAAGATGGTAGAGACTATGGTAGTCAGTATGGACATAGGCCCAGTAGTGCCATTCTTCGAGTGGACCCATGGGAGAGACAAAAGATGTGCCTATGGAATTTTCAGCCAGTGAAACAGTGAACTGAACTTCTGCCCTTCCCTGCTTTGGGAGATGGTGGGAGATTTGCTCATGATTTTCCTGTCAGGCAAATTGTGGAAGAGGTGGGAAAGAAGGAGATCTCTCTGGCTCCATCTACTGGGCAATCCACCTTGAATAAGGTGACAAGCCCCATGACAAAAACAACAACAAGGCCATGTTGTTAACACTTGAGATGTAGGTCTGGGTTGTCAACACAGCCTACCTGACTGATTAAAACATACACACTGTTGATTTCCATTCATTCACCAAATGAGTTCATTCCTCCAAAATTAGAATTCCCTTCCACAAGAGATCATTCCATTATTCCATAAAGGCCATCAGAGTTTCCATCTGAGAGGAAGGGAAGCAAGACAAAGGGGAACTGATAAGGAGACAGGGATAAAGAGTGGTGGATATACCTCACGGGAGATAACACCGGTCCCATCTTAGTGTTTCTTGTTCCCATAGTTCTTTGGGCTCGTGTTCAAACACTTCTTCCCATAATGCCCTGGGTTCACCCTGGACCACTGATAAGAGCTGGGGTGGCCACATGCACAAACCATCGAGCAACCATCACGAAGCCCAGGGGAAGAGCCCTGTGCTGTGATAGCCACCCTTCCCAAGGGCTCCATTGGTCTCCTTGTTGGGGCTCCTTCCTTTCATGGCTTTACTTTCAAATAAGTAGGAGAAGAAGGGGGAGGAGGAGGAGGAGGAGGAAGGAGAGGGAGGGGGAAGGAAGAGGAAGAGAAGAATTCCCTTTTACACAAGTAGATAAATGAAAGATTGGATAGCCTGTTAACTTTTTAAGTCTCTTATCTCCAATTAACCACCAAAAAGCTGGAAGTGGAGCTGTGTCTCAAATGATAGAGTGCTAGCCTTGAGCACAAAAGCTCAGAGATAGTACCCAGGTCCTGAGTTCCAGCCCCAGGACCAACATACAAAAAATGTTTTCTCATCCGTATAGAAGAATCCATGCCTCAAATATAGCAAATATACTTTATTAGGTGTCCCTTCCCTATAGAAACCTAGAGACAAACAAGATAAACTCACACACAAATATATATGTATAATATATATTATATATATTCAATTTAAAGACCCATCAAAAAGACTGACTGTAGCCAGTCTTTTCTCACTAAAACCCAACCATTTCAATACTAGGCTCCCAGTCTTCAGAACTCTGAAAAAGTAAATTTTCATTGTTTTCACCTCCCAGTCTATCATATTGTACATGGCAACCAAGTGAAGATATCAGTCTTTCATCTCTTGCATGTTTTTTTGAGTTTTTAATTTTTTATTTAATATTAATTGATTAATTTGTTTTGCATGGCACTGGTATTAATTCGGGGCTTTGAGCTTGCTAGGTAAGTACATTACTGCTTGATCCAAATCTTTAATTCTTTTTGCTAAGTCATTTTTTTTTTTACGAGAGAGAGAGAGAGAGAGAGAACACAGGAAACTATAGCTCTAATTGCTGGCACACCCAAACTAACACATTAGTATGAAATAATCCCTTCCAAGGAAGAGGACATTGAATTTATTCCTTGTAAAAAGAAAGATTGGATTAAACCAAGGAAAGCCAGAGGGTATTTTTAATATGTACAACATCTTCCCCATTTCACTTCTAATAAGTACACTAAGCCAACTAAATTTAAATTAACTTTCAGAAGAAAAAGGATGTTTTCCCACTACAGTGAAGCATGATGTAATATTAAAGCTGGATCCTTCAAAATCAGGAACAAACCAGATGCTTCTCAGCACAGCATCTATTCAGCATTATATTCAAATTACTGGTTATTGTAATAAGACAAGAAAAAAGTAAGAAAGGGCCTGAGAAGTTGCAAAAAGGAAAATTATTACTATTTGCAAGCTATTATTGGTTGTTGGCCAAAGAAAAATCTATAATATTCTACCAACAGAAGAATTAGACAAAGTCACTGAATAAAAAATCACAAGGAATGTTGGCATTTCTGTACACAATCAGGATAAACTAGAAAATAAAAATTTTAAAGAAGATCCAATTCAAAACTACAATAAACTCTCAGAAGTAGTTGGAAATAAACATGATCAAGGGCAAGAAGTTTTTTACAAGTAGAACTATTAGCTGTGCTAATGGCCCATGCCTGTAATTCTAGCTACTCGGGAAGCTGTGATCTGAAGATAACAGTTCAAAACTAGCCCAGGCAGAAAAGTCTGTGAAACTCTTTTCTCCAATTAACCACCAAAAATCCAGACATGGAGGTGTCTCAAGTGGTAGAATGTTAGCCTGGAGCATTAAAAAAAAAAAAAGAAATCAATCAAGAGCTCAAGGCCCTGTGTTCAAGTCATGGTACCAGCACAAATATATATGTTATGTATATATACTATATATATACCATATATACATATATACTGTATATACTATGTATATATACTATATATACATATATACTATATGTATATACATATACTATACATATATACATACATAGATAGATAGGTAGGTGGATATAATGTATTACACATTAATACCTATTATACATAGTATGTATAATATATATAATTATATATGTAAAACAAACACAAGTAGAATTATGCAGATTTGTATTAGTTAGGGTACTGTGTTGTTTCTCCAGGGTTGCTATAAGGAAGTGCTTATAAACTGCTTAAAACAACAATCATGCTCCCTCTGACACTCAGGGAGAAACAACCTCTTCCAATTCCTGGATGTGTGCTGGTGGCCATGAATCCTTGCTGCTTCTTCTTTTTTTTTTTTTTTTTTTTTTTTGCCAGTCCTGGGCCTTGGACTCAGGGCCTGAGCACTGTCCCTGGCTTCTTCCCGCTCAAGGCTAGCACTCTGCCGCTTGAGCCACAGCACCGCTTCTGGCCATTTTCTGTATATGTGGTGCTGGGGAATTGAACCTAGGGCCTCGTGTATCCGAGGCAGGCACTCTTGCCACTAGGCCATATCCCCAGCCCCCTTGCTGCTTCTTGACTTACAGGTGTCTGGCCCCCAGGGATAGCCTCTCCTCTCCACACAGCCTTCTCCCCACTGCCTCTGCCTTCCGGCGACATTTTCTTCCACTTGTAAAGACATCACTCATATTCAGGCCGGGTCCCACCCTAATGATCATCCTCACTTCAATCTATTTACAAAGACCTCCTTTCCAAATCAGGGTGCCATTGGTAGACACTGTGGAATAGGACACTTTGTAGATACAATTCAACCCATAATGGACATACAGTATAGTAATAAAAAAAAAAAAACTATTTGCAAAGTAAAGATTCAGGCTTATAAAAAACGATAATGGTGAGAAGCCAGTGGCTCATCTCTAATCCTGCAACTCAGGAGGCTGAGATCTGAGGGTCACAATTTGAAGCCAGCCAGAACAGGGAAGTCTGTGAGACTCTATTTCCAGTTGTCCACCAAAAAGCAGGAAGTACAGGTGTGGCTCAGGTGGTAAAACACCAACCTTGAGCAAATAAGAGACAATGTCCAAATGGAAATAAGTGATTTACCATTGTCGTTATTTTCAATGTACCATCTGATATTATGCCACTTTCTTTTGTCCTTTTTCCCCAGGGTTTTACCCCTGATGTCACTGTTACTGATTTCCATATCCTGGGTATTGTATATATGTTTATTGGAACTAGGGAAGTGAAGGAGAACATCAAAATGGAGAGACAAAGGGTAAAAGGCAAACCAATGCAACAGCAATAGTTACAAAACTATATGCCGTATTCCAACTGTACAACTCATGGGGTGGGGAAGGATTTGGGGAGAGGGGAAGGAGGGAGAAGTATGAAGGAGGAGGTAACAAGTTTGATAAGAAATGTACTCACTACCATATGTATGAAACTAACCCCTCTGTACATCACTTTGACAATAAATATTTAAAAATAATTTTAAAAAAGAGGGAGACAGTGTCCAGGCCCCAAGTTCAAGCCCTAGTAGTAGCCCATGGACACGCACGAAGGGCGCGCGCGCACACACACACACACACACACACACACACACACACACACACTGAAAGTCTCACCATTAATCACTGGATTCCAAGTGATTTCAAGAGCAATCCCAACAGGTTTGTGTGTAGTTGGTGTGGGTGGTGCATAGTTTGATAAGTTGTCCCTAAATTTTACATGGAAGGTACATGGTGCTAACCCTCCTGTTGGGAAAGATAAGCCCTCCACTAAGAAGGCAAAGAAAGGGAGACATTAAGGCACATAGCTTACTCCTTAAAAAGCTTTATGTGTAAATGATGATGTCAATTCATATGCCAATAAAGGAAGCTGAGTTTATAACCTTCTAAACTAATCAAGGAGTCCAGGTTTGTTGATATTAAATGAAGATGAAACTCTCAAGTAGGAAGAAATATAATGATCCACTCTGAACCCCATGCTAAGTGAGAGAATGAACAAGCTTTTTAATAAATCATTGCCTGTCCTTAGTCACAAGGGGGAAGCAAGTTGTCGCCTTCCTCTGTGCATAAAACAAGTATAGTCGGACTAAAGAACTATGGAAAAAATCATATTTTATAAAAAGCATAGAATCATTCCCCTCTTAGCATCTAGGGAAGAAAAATTGCCACAAATAAAACATAAAACATAGACAACACATATCATCCGGGCACTGGTGGCTCCTATCTGTAATCCTAGCTACTCAGGAAGCTGAGATATAAGGACTGTCATGGAAAGCCAGACTGGGCAGGAAAGTTTGTGATACTCTGATCCTCAATGAACCACCAAAAAAAACAGAAGTGAAACTTTGGCTCAAATGAAACAGCTCTAGCCTTCTAGCGCAAAAGCTCAGGGACAGCATCCAGGCCCTGAGTTCAAGTCCCAGTATTGGCACACACTCACAAAAAGTAATATGACATGAATATAAATGGAGAACTATTGGGGGTGGGATATAAGAAAGGAGACAGTGATGTGGGGGTGAATTCGATCAAACTAAATTATATTTATGTATGAAAATAGCATAATGAAAACCACCACAGTAACTTGCCTTCACCTCATCTTTGAAATTCTAGATTTATTGTCAATGAGTTGATATTTTATTATGTCTTCTTTATCACTGGTATCTTTTTAAATATTTGCCTCTGTTTTCAACTTAAAGACATGCAATGCATGCACTTATTATTAATGCTGATCGTGTTAACCTTTTCTAATTTTCCTTACCAATTCTTTGACATTCCCTATACTTGAGGTATTTTGATTTGATTCTGCTTTTCTAGAATATGTTTTTCCTCAGGGGTCTGGCTTCTAGCTGGGACCAGAGTCTGGTAAGTCCCCCAATTAAACAGCATGCTTTTACATAAATGACCAAATTCTATTGTTTCTCTGGGCACAAAAGAACTCTCAAACCACAGTGACATCAAAACAAGCAAATAAATCCAAAATATTTTTCAGAAGGAAATCAACATGTGCAGAAATGCAATTGTGCCTGCCAGTAAGTACCACAATTACAAGATAGCTTCCTTTTTTATTATTATTTTCTGTTTTTGTAATTACAAAATAAAATATGAATACATATTCTTAAGTTAAACAAAGAATAAATTCATGAACCCAGACGCAATTGGAAGCTCCTCTATTAACAAATATTGAATTTACAAATTCTCACAGATATAATGAAAGCTACTTTTCAAAATAAACACACACCAAATGTGTGGCTGACAGATAATGTGGTCACTTTTACCCAAATCTTCATGCTGCTGTTCATTCTGCAAGTGATATTTGCTGAGTTAGTGCTTAGAGTTTAGATAGTCTACAAATATTATTAGCACTGTCATATCTAATGTAAGGGGGAAAGTATTGGGAATATTGGAAAAATTGTAAGATGGGACATAGGACATAGAGGTTATTTCTCATTTGGCAGTGGTGTGCGTGTATACATATATATACATGCATATATATGGATATATAAGTGGATATATATGTGCAATGAAAGAAATGAAAGGTGAGAGGACAATTACTGAGGAGTGTGAATGATTTTGAAGTACATCTGAATTGAGCAGATGAGAAGGGAATCAGAGTGCCTATGAAATCAACCATGCTCATCAGGAAGTGAGAAAGTAAAAGTACTTGACTAAGAGAGAGGAATGAAGAAAGGAAGGGAGAGAGGATGGGAGGGAGGGAGGGAGAAGGAAGAAAAGAAGGAAGTAAGGAAAGAGAGAGAAGGGGAAAGAAGAAAGATAGAAAAGAAGGGAAAGGAAGAAAGAAAAGCAACAGCTTTGAGTCAGCAGTAATAGGATCAACATCAAAGTCAGCCGCCTACCAACTTGGTGCTAATTGATGAAGAGAATTTCATAGTAATTAGGTGGTAGAGGGGCTTCTGCTGATCTTTTGTTTCCCGCATGATTCCTGGAGGGTTTGAAGCCCCTCTGAGTCAGCACACGGCCCCTGCAGATGGCAAAGCTACACAGGTATAGACTTCGCAGCTAGAGAATAATGTATGACACCAGGCAAGATTATGCAGGAAAAGACAAATACCTCCCTTAACAGGCTTCCAAGGAAGACAAAATTTATCTATTTGGAGAAAATAAATCTGCTAGAAAATATATGTGTAAGAAAGAAGAGAATATGCCTGCTTCTCAAACTTCAAAGAAATTGATTCACAATCCTGTAAGGCAGAAATGCAATTGAGGAACCACACGTTTAAATCTGTCCTGGTTACTTGGGACCTAAAAAAATATGGACTTGCAAACAACCTTTCAAAAACTAATCTGTCCCAAAATGTTAGTGCATCCAAAGTAACCACTTTTAACTGTTTGATAGTCCTTTGTTTTTTTCTGTTATCCAAAAACTTGGATTACATAATAAGTAATATTTTGTGCCCTATGTGTGCTCTGTGTGTGTGTGTGTGTGTGTGTGTGTGTGTGTGTGTGTGCACGCTGGTCCTGGGAGTTTGAATGCAGGGCTTGGGTGCCATTCCTGAGCCTCTTTGTGTTCAAGGCTAGTGCTCTACCACATGAGCCACGGCACCACTTCTGGCTTTTTCTGAGTAGTTTATTGAAGATAAGAGTTTCATGGACTTTCCTGCCCAGGCTGGCTTCAAACCACAACCCTCAGCTCTCAGCCTCCTGAGTAGCTAGGATTATAGGTGTAAGCCACCTTCCCGCCCCCCTCTGCTCCCAAATTTGTTTTGTTCTAAAGATTTGGGAGACTTTTCCTGTAAAAAAAACAAACAAAAAAACACTGTAGAGGAGAAAGGGACTTTCTCTACCCTCTGAAAGTTTAATAATTTGAATTTGTGAGATAAACTAGTAAAAGACAGATTTAATAGAGAAAAAGCATGTAAGTATATTCAGGGTATCCACAAAATATGAAACTCGAAGTGTTGGACGGTTAAGTTTATGTAGTGTCTTAAAACAGAGAGAGAAATCAAGATTTCTGGGAAGAGGGACCATCAGTTATGGAAGTATGATAAGATGAAATATATACTTCAAACAAAGGTTTCCTGTCATGCAGATAATATTTCAGGGTAACAAACCTCTGAAAAATTGATGATGAAAGTCCAGTCTGCTTCCCTGTGTGTTAATCTTGTTTGAGAAGATTTCAGGGACAAGCTTAGTCAGGTTAGGGAACTTGAGAGAAAGGTACTGTCAGTGAGTCAGGGGAGAGGGGAGGGGTCTGGGAGGGGAGGAGTGGCTGGGGTAGGAGAGGGGTTGGGGCAGGAAAAAGACAGAAAGACCTGGATTGTGAAGCTGCTTCTAAGGCCTTTCAATTCTTAGTTCTTTTTGTTCAACATCCACAGCATGCCAACATCTTATGTTGGAGTTTTATTTTCTGAGCTCCAACAACTCAAGTTCCTTTAATGACCATGGAGGATTACACCCAATGTGTCTAAAATAAAATATCATATAATCCTCCTATTGAAGGGCATATAGGTTATTCCCATTTGGATGTGTGTATGTGCACATATGAGATACACACGCATGTGCACACACACATTCACACAGCCCCCCCCCCCCCAAAGCAATGAGCCAGGTGCTGGTGGCTCACACTTGTAATACTACCTACTTAGAAGGCTGACATCTGAGAATCATGGTTTGAAGCCAGCCCAGGGAAGAAAGGCTGAGTCTCTTACCTCCAATTGACCTCCAAAAAGTCGGAAATAGGGCTGTAGCTCATGTGATGAAGGACTAGCCTTGAACAAAAAAGCTAAGTTAAGAGACAGAGCCCAGGCCCTGAGTTCAAGCACCAGTACTGGTGAAAAAAAAATTTTTTAAGAAAAAAAAAAAGAGAGAAGAAAAACAATGGAGTCATCATGTCAGGTAGTATGTACATTTCATAATCTGAAAAAAGTCAACATGTGTGACAGTATTACACTTTTACTCTCAGTTATTTCAAATATTTGTATTTTGAGAAAAATGGTGAATTTACAAGTCATTTGTAAAATAAATGCATAAAACTCCCACGTGCCTTTTAACACGATTCATCTGCTTTTAACATGATGACATGCCATGCTCATTTTATCTTCTCTCTGCCATTTTTTCTCATTCTTCCTGATTTCTGAATAGTTTGCATACAATATGCCACTTTATCTTCTAATGTTGTATAGTGTATCATCCAAAGCAAGGATAATTAATTAATCACCGATCAGCTAGCAAGTATAGAAAATTTGACTTCAACCTTAGATTTATCTACTTCATGGCTTTTATTCCAACTTTGTCAACTATGCTAGGAACATATATTGGGTGGGGGGGGGTATGCTGGCCCTGGGGCTTGAACTCGGGTCCTGGGTGCTGTCCCTGAGATTCTTTTTCTCAAGGCTAGCACTTGAGTTATAGTGCCATTTCTAGCTTTTACTGAGTAGTTGGTTGGAGATAAGAGTCTCACAGACTTTCTTGCCAGGGCTGGCTTTGAACCCATCCTCACATCTCAACCTCCTGAGTAGCTAGGGTTACAGGCAGGAGCCCAGCCCAAGTATATTTTGTAGCATTATTTTTACCCAGTGCATGATACAGTTTAGAATCATTAATTTAATTGCTATGACTGTAGTCTTTTTTACTGTGTGTGTGTGCACATAAGCACACACATGCACGCCCATGTGTGCACACTGCTACTGCACTTTAAATCCAAGGCCTAGGCACTGCCTCTTAGATTTTTTTGATTTTTAAAAATTTTTTTTAATATATTGTTATGGTAGAGGTGATATACAGAGGAGTTACAGTTGCATGAGACAGGTAATGCGTACAATTCTTTTGAACCATGCTTTCCTTTCCCTTGTTCTCTTCCAGTTTTTCCCCTCCCATCCCCACCCACAAGACACATAGTTCATTTTGCAGCATCTAGTGAGTACTCCTTTTATATTTGTTTACTTTTTGTTCCACCTTTTCTGTGCTCCCCTTGCCCTCCCAAAGACAAATAAACTAGCAACCAAGACAAAAGGAGAAGACAACAAACACAGCAACAACAACAACAACAACAAAAATCCCTATTTACCATAGCCAAAATATGGAATCAGCCAGGTGCCCCTCCGTGGACTGATGGGTTTTTTGCTCAGGGTTAATGTTCTGCCATTTTAGCCACAGTTTTGCTTCTGGCGTTTTGCTTGCTCTTTGAAGATAAGCGTCTCATGGGTTTTCCTGCACAGATTGGCTTCAAACAGTGATCCTCAAATCTCAACCTCTTGAGTAGCTAGGATTACAGGTATGAGCCACTGGTGCCCAGCAATTTTGTCTCTTTTAGTAAAGGGAACCCAGCTTTAACTTTCCTTTGTGTGTCATGCTTAATACTTTTGTAAAACAAGCCATGGTAAATCATCCACTAGTTCGTGTGACCTAATATTTCCTCAGGATTAGATTGATATTATACATTCCTGGATGAACTATTGTAAAAATAAAATCACCTTTATTGGTGATTTTAATTCTGCTCATCCGATAAAGATTTCCAGTTTCTCTGTATAATTACCATTATCCCCTGCGACTACCAAATTATCTGAAGGGAGACACTTTAACATCTTGAAAATATTTAGATCCTTATCACACATTCATCTCCAAATAGAACATCTTACTGACGATTCCCTGAAGGAGTCATTAATATAGTATATTGTGTTATTTTTATACTTTTTATTTTGATATAATAATTTTGAAACAAAAGTGATATTCCCCCAAATCTACTACTCACAAGTTATATTTCTCTAAGATTCCTGTTACAGCTTATCATTATCAGTATCATTATTCCAACTCTATAAAAATTCTCATTCTTGGTCACTTGCTGTTTTCCTTGTTTTGCTGAATTATTTCCATTCATTTTCTTGAAGCCCACTGGGCTTCCATAATGGTGATGGGGAATTCTTTGCCAGGCAGTTCATCCATCTCCATGTCTTGGTTCATTTGGTGACGCCCTATTACTCTTGCTCTGATTGTGTCCGTGTCTGTGCATTTCAGTAAGTCAGCACTCATCCAGTCCTCAAGGACTGTCTGTGTTAGAAAGCTTTGGGGCAGGTGTGATGCTGGGACACTCCAGAATCCCAGGGCTACTCACGACAGTTTGCTGTCCAGTGGACAGCAGTGGACTGTCCAGTGCCTGGGGTTGCTGATGTCTCCCATCCAGTAGGGGAGGACCTCAGACAGTGTCTGCCACATAAGCCTGAAACCTAGCGCTATGTGGTCTGAGCTGGATATGTCTAGAGGCTCAGTGCATTGATGGTAGCATGAAATAATGAGATACGGGGTCTACCAGTGCAGGGCAAGGTCTTGCTTTTCTGGCCTTAGGGGTCAAATACCAACAAAATGCTGTGCTCACTTCCATCTCCCTCTCTTTCCCCCAAGCAGCACTATGCTGTTTGGGGCAGATGAGGAGGGGGATGTAGGCATGCAAAATTATCCTTCCTTGAGTAGGGTGCCAGTGGTTCACACCTGTAACCCTAGCTAATTAGGAGGCTGAGATTTGAAGACTATGGTTGGACGCCAGCCAGGGTAGGAAAGTCCATGAGACTCAATCTCCATCTAAACTCCAAAATAACAGGCAAAAATGGAGCTGTGGGTCAAGTGGTAGAGCACTAGCCTTGAGCAGAAAAGCTCAAAGACAGCACCCAAGCTCTGAGTCCAAGCCCTAGAACCAGCATGCACACATGCACATACACGCGCGCGCGCACACACACACACACACACACACACAATTTATCCTTCCCATCTTCTTCCATGCATCTTTTCTCATTACTGCCCTACACCCATACACCCAAGTGCTTTGCCTTCCCTCCTGATTCCCTCTTTCCTCTTTGGAAGGCATTTTTCATGTGCAATTAATTGAATAAAGTAATGCTTCTATGGGCAGACTACTGCCGGAACTAGTTCTATCATTAAACTTGCAAAATTTCGCCAATTAAAATTTCTAGTTTTAAAATAAAATCTCACCATCCTTCAGAATGATGATTTGTGCTCTGAGGAGAGACATCTTGATAGTACCTGATTATCTTTCTGCAACATTGAGAACGTTGTTCTACATAGATTACTGATACATTTGCAGTATAAAATTAATTACCCTCACCCTATGCTACTCCTACAATCCTCCCAGTTCCTTCCTTGCCACATGCAGATTTTCAGATCCTAACAGAGGCTAAAGAAGAGTGCTAGGAGACTCTGATTGCCCAAGTAGACAGCTGAAGGAGATTCCTTCACTCTTGCTGGATGGATGTCCAAGACTGTCAGATTACTTGAAATACATTTCCACTCGTGATTCTACTGTTACAAGTACAGGCTTCCAAGTGTTAAGTCAGAAAAGCTTTTCCTGGTTTCTAACACTGTTGAAATTCTCCATGGCCTCTTGGGTTTTTATACCTATGTAAGTGCAGGGAACACTCATCAGAGGCTGCTAGCTTCCTGTCATCATCATTCAAGATGAAGTAGGTTCTGATGATTTCACTCCAGTGCATAAAATCCATCAAGGGCCTCCAATCACATATCATGGAAGGTCCAGTCCTCACAGAAAACCATGTGAAGCTGGGCACCAGTGGCTCACACCTGCAATCCTGGCAGCACAGGAGACTGAAAGCTGAGGATCACAGTTCAAAGCCAAACCCAGAAAGAAAAGGCCCATGAGGCTTTTATTTCCAATGAACAAGCAGAAAGCTGGAAGTGGAGCTGTGGCTCAAGTGGTCAAGCACTTGCCCTGCACAGAAAGCTAAGCTCTGAGTTCAAGCCCCAGTATCAGCATGTGCGTGTGCGGGCGGGCGTGCACACACACACACACACACACACACACAGAATATCATGATTAATTTAGGGTCCCAACTTCAGAGTTCCTTCCTGCCATATATCTCTAACTGGAGTATCAGTCTCTTCCTCAACCTGCCCTGTAGTTTTTCAGAACCTGCTGTTTCTCCTCCTTCTGCCCCCTCTACCGGAAAGACCATCACTGTCCCAGCTCAGTGGCAAATTCCCATTTACTATTCAAAGTGGAACAGAAAAAGCATCTCCTCTTTCTACCTTTCCCAGATGCCCTCAGAAAATTAATTACACTATTCTCCATAGCCCTGTAGACCATGCGAAAAAGCTTCACTGTTGGGATCCAGCCTTTGGAATTGACGGGGGACTTGACGTCCTTCCCCCAAGCCCTAGGGGAATGCGGAAGCAGGCTACGGTTCTCTGGGTCCGGAACCAGAAGAACCGGCTTTGCACCCAGCCCCCAACTCTCTCGCCAGCCCAGGCGCCTCCCTGTGACGCCCTGGCTTGGCGCTTTCGAGTGACGTTAGCTCAAGAGGGGATCAGGTGATAGCTCTCAGCCTATCGGCGTCCTGGCCGATGGCCTTCTCTCGCTATCATTTCCCTTTACCCCCGCCTTAATAAATCAGATTGCTCTGGAAGCCTTCTCCGAGACTCGCTTATGCCTGGCTTTCTTTACCGGTAAGGAGGTGGGCATGCGTTCTCATTAGGCCGCGCCCACGTGAGGTCGGTGCTGACTCCCCGCTCCATCCTGGCCCTACCTGCCGGATGGGTGACCAGGAGAGAGGGTGAGAAGGGGAGGGGTGAGAAACGTAGCTGAGCCTTGATCCCCACGCTGGAGGGGCGACACGAGCCCGACACTTCACCATATCTAGATCTTACTCTTTCTTTATTATGGTTGTCTGTTTCTGTCCACTGTATTTCTTTGACTTGTAGTGAGCTCTTATCTTCATATTTACTCAAGAACTCTCACACAAATATGTCTAGTGACATCTTTTTGTCTTTCTTTAAGTGATGAAATGAATAACAGAAAATTATAAATACCAGGAATATTTATTCGAAAGAATATTTCTAATGTCTTCATTTCTTTCTTTAAAAAAAAATCTGTAACTACCAAACTTTACATTTTACCCCTGAAGTTTTGTCCTTAAAGTTTTCATATTTTCTATTTTAATATGCTATATCTTCATTTTCATTAGCCTAAATTCATTCACATTTTTTCTTTCATTGTGACAGTCCTGGAGTTTGAACTCAAGGCCAGCGCGCTGTCACTGAGCTTGATTGCTCGATGATAGCACTCTACCACTTGAACCACAGTTTTCTCTTCCTGCCTGTTATTTTGGTGTTTCAATGGAGATACAAATGTCATTAAAAAATGGGCTGGGAATATGGCTAGTGGCAAGAGTGCTTGTCTCTTATACATGAACCCCTGGGGTCAATTTTCAACACCACATATACAGAAAAGGCCAGAAGTGGTGCTGTGGCTCAAGTGGCAGATTGCTGGCCTTGAGCAAAAAGAAGTCAGGGACAGTGCTCAGGCCCTGAGTTTAAGCACCAGGACTGGCAAAAAAAAAGAAACAAACAAACAAAACAAGTGGCATAGACTTTCTTGCTTTGGCTGACTTCAAAACACCACCTCAGATCTCAGCCTCCCAAATTGCTAGGATTATAGGTGCAAACCATGGGCACCTGACTCTGTTGTTTTTTTAAGTATAGTGACTTTTACTTTTATATTTCAAATCTCAAATCTGCTGTACCTTTTTATTGCCAGTCCTGGGGCTTGAACTCAGGGCTTGAGCACTGTCCCTGGCTTCTTTTTGTTCAGGGCTAGCACTCTATCACTTGAACCATAGTGCCACTTCTGGCTTTTTCTATATATGTGGTGCTGAGGAATCAAACCCAGGGCTTCATGTATACCAGGCAAGCACTCTACCACTAGACCATATTCACAGCCCCTGATGTACCTTTTAAAATATTATTTACCTTAAAATTTTTTAACTAATCATTTTAAGTTTAAATCTTTTATTCCACTTTTTTCAATCCTGGGATCAAATTCATGGCCTCCTACAAGCTGGCAGCTGGCACTGAGCTGTATTGGGGTCTTGGCTTCTCAACTTCTTTTGTGTGTGTACTGCTAGTGGGGTTTGAACTTGGGGCCTCACAATCTCACTTGGACTTTTCTCTCAAAGCTGGTGTTTAAAAAACATTAAAAAATAATAAAATATATAAAAAATAAAAATAAAAAAGCTGGTGTTTTACCACTTGAACCACACCTCTACTTCTAGCTTTTTGCTGGTTAATTGGAGATAAGCATCTCATGGACTTTCCTACGTAGGCTGGCTTCAAATCTCAATCCTCATAGACTCAGTATGCAATAATTGAGTAGAGTAAAAACTAGAATAAAAAATGACTGCACTCATAAAAATGCAAAATGTGTAAAGTCGAAAAATGTACTACCTCGTCTTTACCTTCCTCATAACCGAACAGTTTGTGTTTCTAATTCTTTTGGTGATTACCATTCTATCTTTTACATTCTGTGCATGTGTTTCCTTTTCTAAATTTACCAGCTTTAGAGGGGGTAGAAGGGAAGGATGGGAAGCTAAGTCAGGTCCTCCAGTGCCGCCTTTCCACAGACACACCCATCTGAAAGGCTAGCTCACAGTCCAGCCAAATAAACACCAGGGAACAGGCACTCAAATGGGGGTGGGAGTCAAGGTAAGGGAGGTAGACCATTGAAGAGGGTGGGGGGAGGGAGAATGCAGGCAAAAACTCAATGTCTATTATAAAATTTTAAAAATGGAGGAACAGGGTGGGGCTGGCAGAGATGGGGAAGAACGATGGGAGTGCTGACATGGAGCAAGATGCCCTCTATTAGAAGCTGCCCTGTTGCCTCCTTTGTACAACTACTTAAAGATTGTATACACTATTAATATGCTATATATTAACATAATAAATTTATATAAGATATTTATATAACACATTTGGTTTTTACATATTTATTTTCATTACTTTATTGATATAATAAAATATGTCTGTCGTTGCATTAATTATTCGATATTACATGTTGTATGTGATATAGTGTGTATAATTATTATATATTGTATTATATTGATATATATATATATTCTATAATATACACTGAAGACGGTGGAAAGGAAGCAGCTGCCCACACCTCGCCTCCTCTCCCTACAACTTGAGGAAGGGAGGAGGAAGTGAGCCTAAGCCTCAGGCTTAGAGCCGAGTATGAAGTTTGTCGCTGCAAAACTCAGTACTGAGCAGAGCCTATGTCCTGCACCCCCAAGCCAGTCCCGGTGAGGTGTGCGGCTGAGCCTTGCCTTGGCTGTGAGGCCCACTGCCTCCACCACTCCTCCTCCACCTTGGGCACCCGAACAGGGAGCAGAGTCCACCCAGGGACAGGAAGCCACGGCGGCCAGGACAGGTGCTGGCCTTGAGCTGCCTGGCCGTTTGAAGGATTCTCCGGAGCAGTCCCCATGCCAGGGGGAATCCTGCAAGTGCCATTCTATCAGACATCCATTCCAGCCAGCATCACCCGCGGTGCTCATCATGGCCTTGGGGCCCAAGACAGTTCTCAGGCCTACCCAGGGCTGGGGTGTCATTCTCAGCAGGAGCTGGCTCAGGGTGCCCCACAGCCGTACAGAGATGGTAGCCACAGGCGTGGCATGGCCACCCTGGGGCCAGTGCCTCAGTGGAGAGGCTGCCCTATGTGGAGCAGAATTTTCCAGTGCCCAGCTGTGGGCTGGTGGCTGTGGTCAAGGTGTCCGGGCCTGCCCTTGGCCCAGGGAGATGCCAGTAGGGACTGATAACCCTCTTCCGTAGGGCTGCTCAGCTGTGCACAGCCCACTTGCAGCCCATCTACATTTAGGGCTCCATCTACTGTTGAGGTTCTGTCATTGAGTAGCGGCCCAGTGAAAACAAGCTGCCTGCTTGGAATTTCTGCCAAGAGGAGGAGAGAGCAAGGAAAGAATAAACGCCCAATTTCTTCATATCCCAATAACACCACACGGGCACCAACAAGCACCAAGGGCTCTCAGAACACCATGACCTCACCAAGAGTCACAATAAAGTGCCTGAAACTGGAACCAGCTTGAAACAGAACCAAATAGCACGTGTCCCTTCCTATAAAGAACTTGCAAGCTTGTAGGCCAATTAGATCACTGAATTTACATGGCCAGTGGGCTGCTGGACACTAAACATATAGAAAAGATGTTTCTTAGATTATCTAGCCACCATCTGACTGTGGGTACTTGAAAGAACCCAGCCCTTGTTTAGCTGAGCTCTTGCAGATAAGGACCTCCCAGCTGATCCCGGTCATATACTCAGTAAAGAATTGTTGTTGGAGAGCATTTTGTTCGGGGCAGGGTGGGTTGTTGGTTACACAATAGAAGCTATCTACAAGCTGGGCACAGTGGTGCATACCTGTAATCCTAATTGGTTGGATGTAGAAGAATTGTATTCCCAGGCTAAACAGGGCAAAAGAGTAAGACTCTAGGTTATTTTTTTTAAAGCCAGACACAAGGGGCTCATACATGTAATCTTAGCCACTCAGGAGGCTGAGATGTGAAGATCACAGTTCAGAGCCAGCCCAAGCAGGAGGGTCCGTGAGACTCTTATCTCCAATAAACTACTCAGAAAAGGCTAGAAGTGCTGCCGTGGCTCAAGTGGTGGAATGGCTAGCATTGGCATACACTGTGAAGGAAAGGAAGCAGGCAGGGAAATAGACCAACTGGCAAAGGTTGGGATCTAATTTAGCCACTGTGGTCCAAAAGCCTTTTTTTTTTTTTTTTGGCCAGTCCTAGGCCGTGAACTCAGGGCCTGAGCACTGTCCCTGGCTTCTTTTTTGCTCAATGCTAGCACTCTGCCACTTGAGCCACAGCGCCACTTCTGGCCATTTTCTGTATATGTGGTGCTGAGGAATCGAACCCAGGGCCTCATGTATACGAGGCAAGCACTCTTGCCACTAGGCCATATCCCCAGCCCAATACCCTTAAGAGCCTTCTTGGAATAGCTGAAATTAGCTCAGATTTGAATTGACAAGGAAGAGCCAACTGAGTAGAGGCCCAGAGACAGACTACTCCAGACAGAGGTGACATGCGTAAAGGCACTGGGGTGGAGCTAGGTGTCATATAAAGGGACCTGAAGAGGACTAATGAGAGTCGGGAGCCAGTGGCTCACACCTGTAATCCTGGCTTTCTCAGGAGCTGAGATGTGAGGATCAGGGTTTGAAGCCAGCCCCAAAAAGACCGTCTGTGAGAATTCATATCTCCAATGAACCACCAAAGAGCTGGAAGTGGTTTTGGCTCAAGTGGGAAGTGTGCCAGTCTTGAGCAAAAGAAAAAAAATTTTAATTAAAAAAATTAAAGCTACACAAGTATGTAAGGTCCTGAGTTTAAAAAAAAAGAAATGAAAAGAAAAAGAAGACCAATGAGAATCACTGAGGCACACCCAGAGAGAAAGTGAGCAGAACGAGTCAGCAAAATAGAGCATGTGGAAGGACTCAGACTATAATTAATGTATTAATTACCCGGATAGTTTGGAGCCTGTCTCATTCCTGTCCCCCGTATTTGTGGAGTCAGAGTTTTCAAAGGATTCCTCTGGGAACCATTCCTCTTCCCTCTGGCATTTCGGGTGACAACTTTCCACCATCAGTTTTCTTCATCAATCAGTTTCCATCTGTTTCTGTATTCTAAGATTTCTTCAAAATGTCCTTCTCCAGCTGCCTGCCTTCCTAGTTTCCTAGCATTATTATGGATGTATTCTTAAAAAAAAATAGTATAACAGATTCTTAAAAACATTTTTAAAGGAACATGGTATGTGCCTGTCCTCAATTCACCATCTCTACTTGGAAGGCTCTTACTCATTTTCAACATTGTAGCTCTCAACCCATCTCCATCTATTTCCCCAAATTCTGTTATCCGGTCCTTTCCTCTCTCTTCCTTCTCATTTACAGCTTGTTTTCCTTACACCTCCTGAGGGGCAAGGTCTCCCTAGGATGTTTCTTTCTCTATCCAATACATATTTATTGAGTACTTTCTTATCTGCAATCAAAGTGAGGCCCTACCCATTGCCCTTGCAGCTTCCTGCTTTTCTCCATTCCAGTTGAGTCTGGCTTATCAAAAACCTGTTGAGCCCAAAGTACATTACACACACACACACACACACACACACACACACACACACTACATATGAATATAAATAACATACATGGGTAAGATGTTATCTATGATAAGTGAACATAACAAAGCCAAGTGACCATGGCTCCCACCTCTAATCCTAGCAACTTGGCAAGTTAAGACTTGGAGGGTTCAAATTTCAAAGCTCCCCAGAGGAAGAAAGGTCTATGAGTCTCTGTCTCCAATTAGCCAGCAAAAACCCAACCTGGAGAGCAGCTCAAGTAGTAGAGTGCCAGCTGTGAGCAAGAAAGCCAAGCAAGAGAGTCAGAGGCCCTAAATTCAACCTCAAATACTAGTATACACAATAAGAGAGAGAGAGGAAGGAGAGGACTCAGTGGAACAAAATAGACTGCATGAATCTTTTGGCTTATTACAATAACCCCCCACCTTGTACTATTGATGTACACTAGTTAAAAACAATAGTATACACACACACACACACACACACACACACACACACACACATACATACCTCATGCTGGGACATGGGGAAAGGTACTACAAGGATTAATTTTTCTCAGTGCCCTAGGCTTTACTGGATGGTTTACACATGATTTATTACCTGTGATATCCAAGAAATTATGTCAAGATTTGTATTTGAGTGCTGCTCCATGGTTTCTATTTGTCTGTGTATCTGAAAGGCTTATTGTTGATTGTCAACTTAACTGCACTGAGAAGTTTGGTAAAGCCACAAGTGTGAGAGGGGAGAAGAAATTGACCTTGGCCCTGATCACCCACAGGCCAAGGGGTCAGAGGGAAGGAAAGGAGGGAGGGGAGAAGGAAGCCTGAAAATGTGGCAGGTTTCCTCTCTGCTTCCTGGCCACCATGATGTGAGCAGCTCAGCTTCACCACACTCATCCCTCCTCGATAGACTGAAACCTGTGAAACCCAAGCAAAAAACAATCCCTCCGCCTCCGACCCTGCTTTTCCTTAGTGTTTGTATCAGCAATGAAAAGTCCAACTATCATCCACCTTGAGTCTGGGGTGCCCTAAATCATTGTCGCCAGGGAGGGGGGTCATGAGAAAGAACGACAGAGAAGGGGAGTTTGATCAGCATACATTGTACTCAGGTATGAACATGTCACAATGAATGCACCTTTACAACTAAGAGATGCTAATAAACATAAGGTGGGAGAAAAGAAGAAAAGGAAACTCTATCATCTGCATCAACAGCTCCCTGGGCAATGAACTAGGTGGTCCTACTAGTTTTCTGTTGCTGTTATAAAAGAGTATGGTAGGGCAAAGAGGTGATATGGTCCAAAAATAAATGTACTCTAAAAAAGGTTTTGAAAAAGTAGAGGAGATTAAAAAAAAAGTAGATGAGATCTCAAATTTGAAACAAAAGAATGCAAAATATAAAGGAGAATAAAATGTACCTTCTTTAGAATAAAAGAGACTTGGCTGGCAACAGCCCCTGTGCCAAGGAGAAGAGAACTTCTGGACCACAGAGAAGAGAACCTTTACCCTTCACATTTCCATTTGCAACATCGGCAGACACATGAATGTAGCACTTGCTTGATTTACATCTGCACGTAAGTTGAAGCGCTATGGGGGCCAGAGCAACACCTTGTATTTTCTCCCACAAACCAGTGGTGACTTCAAGGTTACAGAACTTGCTACACTGTCTTGCTGTTCCTTTGTGATGATTTCTCCAAGAGAAAGAGAGCCAGCCATATTCTCAACTCCACCCTTTGGCCATGGTATGCACCATGGACCATGCCACCATGCTCCCATTTCTCAAGTCTCTTATTGCCCTCTCTTTTTTTGGGGGGGGGCATTTGAACTCAGGGCCTGGCACTAGCCAGGGAGGCACTCAGCCATGCCCTCAGCTTCTTTCTAGCTTTAGTTATTTATTTTGGATAGGATCATGATGTCCTTTTATGCCGAGGCAGGACATAAACTGTGATCCTCCTAGCTAGGCCTCCAGCGTAGCTGGGATTACAGGCATACACCACTCTATCCAATCCAACTTATTTGATGAAGTGAAGTCTTCCTGGCTTGAAACTGCCAGCTTCCTAGATCCTCCTCCCAAGTAGCTGGAATTATAGGAGCAAGCAACCATGCCTTGACCTGACTCTTATTTACCATCTGCTCTTAGCAGTCCTGCTTTCCCCAAACTTGTTTTCCTCCCCTACTATAATGGATGCTCCTGGGGACCTAACCCAGTCCCTTCACTGGCCATAGGCTAGTCCTTCACTGGCAGCTAAATTAAAGCCACTGTATCTTCTCAGTAGCTCCTGTCCTAGTGGGAAGTCAGTGGTCAGTGATGATGCCAGCATCAAAAGCCAGCGGCCTGGCCTCGAGATCGACCAGCGCCCTCTGGGCCATCAGCTGGCGGGAGGTCACCCGTGAGGACCACACCCAGGCTCAGTGTTCTTCTATCTTCTCCTCCTGTTTCCTGGCCAGAGAACAATTCCTTCCACAAACACACACACACAAAATGGCTTAAAAAATCTTCATCCTAGAAGCTGACCTGTCAAGATGACTTTAGAGATTCCCTGCATTTATTCAGATAACTGAAAAACAACTTTTCTGTCGGGCCTCTAACCTCCTGCTGTGATGGAGAGTCACATGGCCTCACTCAAATGTGGAGGTTGTCCCTGGGGCTGGCCTCACAGCAACTCCCTGTAGTCCTGAATGAATTCTTCTCCTGACAGTAAAGGCAGACAAGGAAAAGGTTGTCACCTGCTCAGGCCTCCATCCCAGAGGCCGAACTGGCATTTTGTAAGGCCAAGTTCTTTGTCTGACCTGATACAAAAAGTTAACTTTTTTCCAAAGGCTTTAATAAAATCATAAAATCCACTATAAATAATACTCTATGCAAAAAACCACCAAAATCAATCTCATATTTGTTCTCCCCCTGTGTAGTAAAACTAATTTGTTTAAGGATGGGACCTGGGAAGGGGAAGGAGGGCTGTTTTTCAACACATTCCAACTTCAAAGCCCTGGTTCGGTATCTTTTCCTAACTAGAGCCCGCAGTCACTCGCAAGGAAACAAGTCAGAAGAGGCCTATATGTGAAGACTCCATCGAGATAGTAACTAAATGCCTGCAACCCACGGGATGATTACGAAATGAGCTCGCATGCAAATATTTGCAAACACCAGTCCCTTGTCACCTCGACCGCTGATGCTCTTCATTTAGAGGATTTGAAAGTGCGGTGAGTTGGAGCGGTGGTGAGATTTGGTTGAGGTGTGATGAGGGTTGGAAGGCCAACTTGGGAGCTGGAGAAGGAGGGGACCGACTCCTGTCCTGGTCCTCACAGGGTGGCCCGCGGGCACCGCTGCAGTCCAAGTAACCTTGCAGTGTGGTCTCCAAAGGCTTATATGGTAGAGACTTGGTTCTCAGTCTGTGGCTCTGTTGCCTTGAAGGGGTGGGACCTGGCAGACTGTAGAATGAATTGGTGTGGCTTTTTGTGTCCATTTCCATTTAAAAAAAAAAAACAAAAGTAGACTCCATTTCCCCACCTCCAGCTACTCTGTTTTGCCATAAGACCTCTGCCCTGTCCCTCACCCCCATGTGGTCCTGCCATGATCTCTGCCCTGGAACCTTCTCAGAGCCCAGCTCAGGCGGGCACCACGCCCTGAAATCTCCAGACCTCTGAACTAAGTAGCCCTCTTTCCTGTCTAGCATATTTAGCCTGGGGAATTTTGTTATAATAACAGAAAAGCGACTATGGCGGAAGCTAATGAATCTCTCAGTACTGTCAGGCATTCCTCCACCCGGGGAGCCCCCTTGAGGGCAGCTTCAGGAACCAGCTTCCCAAACGCACTCCAGTGCACAGGCTCTGAGAAGAAAGTGGTACTGCTTGGATGCCTGGGAGGTCCTCCCCCTCCCCCAAGTCCTCCGACTCGCAGCTCTAGGACACTGCACAGTGTCCTCCTCATCCTTTGCCCGCAGTGAAGGTTTGCTTTATTTTGATTTAATTTAGTTTTATTTTTTTGGAGGTTGTGGAGCTTGAACTCAGGGCCCAGCCACTGTCCCTGAGCTCTTTTGCTCAAGCCCAGCACTCTGCCACATAGAACCACAGCTCCACTTCTGTTTTTGAGTGGTTAATTGGAAATAAGAGTCTCATAGGTGCTTAACCACAATCCTCAGATCTCAGCCTCCTGAGGAGTGAGGATTATAGGTTTGAGACACCAGCTGGCACCCAGCTAAGCTTTGCTTTACCAGGTGCCTCTTCTTCTTCTGTGATGCCACCATCCTCGCGACGCTGAAGCTGGAAACCTTGGCTTTGGGCCCCAGTCGTGATCTCAGGGCCCACACCACCCATGGACTTTATGATTTCTCATTCTGTGCAGTTATCACTTCTACACAGCTCACATCATCACCCATGCACCTGGCCACACCACTACCTCGGATCTACGCTTTGCTCTGAGTGTCTCCTCATGGGAGACTTTGGGGAACCCTTCTCCCTTGTCTCTGTTCCCAGCAGCCTCCCCCTCCTACCACCACCAGCTGATCTTCCTTTATCCTGAGAAGCACATGATACTAACTGTGATGCTTCCTTTGCTTTGCCTTGCTTTGTTTCCTGAGATGAGCAACAAGAAAGGGGAAATGCCTGTAAACTTGCAGTTCAAAGACCCTTGTGTGTTGGAAACCATTCTCATTTGCCTTTTTTGTCCCATAAAATGCCTTCTAGATCACATTTGGTGAGGACCACGTCTGTCTGGAGAGTTTTCACAAAACCTCTTTTATCTTCCTCAAATTGATTGGCCCCTTTCTCCTACTTAGTTCTTCTCTCAAGAAATGAAATTTCCACTGGGTGGAATCTAATACAGTTGAAAACGTACAGGGGACACAACCGGCATTTCTTTGTCTCCTGGTTCATTTTCCTTCTGACTTAGTCTACTTATTTTTCATATCTCTCAGTATTTCAAATAAGATAAATTTGTGTCTGACTAGTACCATTAAAAGAGCAGGAATCCTCTCTCCTTAACCACTTCTGAAGAAAGCAAGTCTCAGCTCTAAGCTAAGACACTCCCTAGTCCTGTCCTGTTCCACACCAAGTGAGCCATGGAAGTTCCAGGGTCTGGGACAGCTTTGACTAGTGAGGAACCCCAGATACAGCCAGAAAGTAGAAACAGCATGGAGTATAACAGTCAAGTCATATCTTCATACCTGGTCTTGGATTTGATAGACAGATCATGAAAGGCTTAATCAATCCCTTTCATCAGCACTCTACCACTTTGAGCCACAGCTCTACTTACGGTTTTTGTGGGGTTTTTTTTTGTTTTTTGGGTGTTGTTTTTTTGCCAGTCCTGGGCTTTGGACTCAGGTCCTGAGCACTGTCCCTGGCTTCTTTTTGCTCAAGGCTAGCACACTGCTACTTGAGCCACAGCGCCACTTCTGACTGTTTTCTATATAAGTGGTGCTGGGGAATCGAACCCAGGGCTTCATGTACACAAGGCAAGCCCTCTTGCCACTAGGCCATATCCCCAGCCCTACTTATGGTTTTTGAGTGAGTAATTGAAGGTAAGAGTCTCACGGGACTTTTCTGCCCCAGCTGACTTTGAACTGGGATCCTCAGATCTTAGCCTCCCAAGTAGCTAGGATGACAGGCCTCAGCCACTGGTGCCCGGTTCAGTTTTACATTTTTAATACTCTACAGATATTTTTTTTAAATTTCATTTCCATGAAGTGAGAGAAAAGTATAATGTAGCTCTGATGTTGACTTGTCCCTTAACCTGGGCAAATCCTCAGGTCCTCTCCACTAGCCGTGACAACTTCTCCTTTGATCTCTTCATCCCTGTTTTCCCACAGAACCCTGTTGTCCATCATGGCCAGGAGTTTGAATCTCATCTACCTATGGCCCATGGAAGCTCTTCTCTGGTTTTCACAAGCATCATTGACACCCTAGCCTCCATGAACGTGTCCGTCATCTCCTGCCTCCCGGTCCACTGCTCGACCCTCCATCTCCCCCACCCCCGCCTCCACTTCCCTATCTGCAGTGGCAAACATAGCGAGGAACTGCACCTGGGCCACTTGGTCTTTAACTAGTCAGTCCTTTATGACTTCCCTTGTCCTTGATCCTCCTCTGGTTGACTACATGAGACTTTTTAAAAAGATTTCATACATACTCTACTCTGTGATTGTGTGTGTGTGTGCGTGTGTGTGTGCACGTGTGTGTGTGTGTATGTGCGTGTGTGTATGTGCATGCGCATGCGCACCAGTACTGGGGCTTGAACTTAGGGTCTTGAGTCTTTAATTAAGATTTATTTTGCTCAAAGGTGGTACTCTACTAATGAGTTACACATCCACTTCTGACTTTTTGCTGGTTAATTGAAGTGAAGAGTATCTTGAATTGGTCAGCCCAGGCTGACTTTGAACCTTGGATCCTCAGATCTCAGCCTCCGGAGTAGCTAAAGTTATAGGCATGAGCATAAGCTCCTGGGTTAAACTCAATCCAGTCTCATCAAGGTCTGTATCTCATCCGAATCACCAGAACTTTTATCTTAGTCCATATTCAGTTTACTTAGCTCACTTACTGATCTGGAGTACCATGAGGTGGGTAGATTATAAGGAATAGAATGGTGTTTGGCTCTTGGTGCAGGTGAAGGTGACTGTCAAGTCCATAAGCCTAGCATCTACATCTGGTGTGGATTTCATGCTGCTTCTGAGTCTTGAGGTCATACAGGATGTCAAGTAGCAAGATGGAGCAAGATTAGGGGCTTGCCCCTCTCCTCTTCTTTCTAAGCCACTAATGTCATCTCAAGAGCCCATCCCTCCTGACTGTCTAATTTCTAATTACCTCCCAAAGGTCCTGTCTCCAAAAACAATCCCTATATGACTTTGGGGATTCACTTTCACCATGAGGTTTGGAGAGAAGAGACTCCTTAACCTTAGCACCAATGGACAAAAATAGCTACCAATGGCTCAGGCCTGTCATTCTAGTTACTTAGGAGGCTGAGATCTGAGGGTTGTAGTTTGGAGTCATCCCTAGCAGATAAATCCATGAGACTCTTAACTCCAATTAACAACAACAACAACAACAAAAGAGTCAAAAATGGAGAAGTGGCTCAAGTGGTAGATTGCCAGCTTTAAGAGATAAAGCCCAACAAAAGTTTGAGACTCTCATGACCCAGTAACAGCACACACGTGCACGTGCATGCGCGCACCCCCCCCCCCAAACACATCATATCTTTCAGGGACCAAGTCCATCCAATGGAACTTACCTTAGAACCTCTCATATCTATATTAAATGTGTATTTGTGTCTGCCTTCTCTTTTCCACCTTTTTGCTTAAGGCAAGATATTTCCACCGGTATTAGCTAATGATATGGAAATGGAAATGGACATCGTGCACCTCCCAGCATCCCTGCCCCCCACCCTGGCTGTTTGTCTCCTTGTCTAGTTTCCTCTTGACTTGTTATCCTTCTGTTTAGGGAATTTCTTTATTTATCGGAAGGCTGGGACCTTAGAGAGAGACAGACTAATCATCTATGCCCCTTTCCTCTAAAATAGAAGCTGAGGCCACTCAGGGTTGCAGACATATTTGTGTAGGGCTCTGGGGTCAGTGGGAAGCGTGTGTGTACTATAATAGGTCAACTCTATTCTAGGACTACAAAATGGATTAACTCAAAGGGAGCAGAGGCAGGAAAGTATTGTAGCTGAGGTACAACTGATGCAGTTCTTAAAGAATTAGCCAATCACTAGATAAGGTGGCAAGGTATCTATTAAATATGTGCTAAGTCAGGGAAGGAAGAGGCATAGCACACAGAGAATACAATGGATGGAAAAGACTCATAGCAGTCCAGTAGCTCAATCTCTTCAGGAAAAGCAGAGATTCAGAGCAGCTCGCCCAAGGAGAAGGAAGTGAGCAGTGGCAAATGCTCATGAATCAAAATAACAATGAACCTAAGGAAAATAAAATGGGAAAAGCAGAAAATATTTGGCTTAGCTCTCAAAAATTAAAAAAAAAGAACAGTAAGTCAAATTGACTTCTAAGAGTTGTTTCCCCCAAAGAGAAAGTGTAATATGGAGGTCAGATCTGGCCAGTGAAAGAGGGCAGAAGCTGACTCCATCTCCACTATCTCCCCAGCCCACCTGCTCAGAGGCCCAGGAAGATTCCTTCTCACTGTAAACAATAGTGCCCCTCCCCAATTCCCAGGCCAGTTCTTGATGGGAGTGCTTGGATTCCTACAGGAAGGGAAGCCCCATCCCCAAGTAATGGGAGTTCCTGAACCCCAAGAGACAGGGGTGGGCACATGGCCTATAGGTTACTGAACCTGTCTGTCAAGTGTTTGGAACAGGGAGCTTCCTGTGACCCTGCCTCCTGACCTGACCCTATTTAGGGTCAGGCCAGCTCAGGCGCCCTTATGCCATGCCACATGAGTCTTGTGTCTGTTGTCCCCATGGCATCCCAATTCAGCTCTTCATTGGAGCTGAATTGGTTTGTTGGTACTTGGAAATCCTCCAGAAGTAAGTTTCTGTGCCACTGTCCTGTTCTGTGTTATATGTTTTTTTGAAACCTGGGAACCGTCCATCCAGAACTTCCCCCAATAAATTCATCTTTTTACTTGAGACTGTCTCTGAGTGGTGGACTCTTACAGGGATGGGGGACACCCCCCCCCAGACATCATTACAAAAGGAAAAGAGTATAAGAGAGAAAAAGAGAAAAGGGGGAAAGAAGAAGGAATGGAGTAAAGAGGAAGCTCTTATGAATTCGATCAAGGGAAAACTGGAACTATATAGGAAGGAAATTTACTAGTAACATATCTACAAGGTGTGAAAGGTTTTCTATGGTTGGACTGTGTGTTGGAGCTAAACAGCTATGCAAAAGGCAGGACCTCTTGGCCAGGTGCTGTGGTTCATGCCTGGCTTCCTAGCTGCACAGGGGGCTGAGATCTGAGGATCGCCATTGAAAGCCAGAATGGACAAGAAAGGCTGGAAGACACTTAGCTCTAATTAACCACTGAAAGCTATAAGTGTGGTTCAAGTAGTAGAGTGCTAGCCTTGAGCAAAAAAACAAAAGCCATGAGAGTTCAAGCCCCAGTACTGGCACCTAAAAAGGAAAGGAAAAAAAAAGATATGACCTCTGCCTTGAATGAAGAAGGCCTATATAACATGTGAAATGGCACAGATAAAACATAAGTAAACTGAGATGTAGAAACAAGGTGAATGTGATGTCATGTTCAAGTGAAAACCTAGAGAAGAAATGTGCCAGGCAAAGAGTGGGTGGAAAAGTAATCTGTGTGGAACTCCAGGCTGTGTGAAGGAGAATCAGGTTCAATTTGTAGGCAGGTTCACAGGGCTGGAGCCAGCTAGGGAAGCAGAGAATTGCAAGGCTAACAGGTTGGGCTGGTGGCCATGTGAGAACCACTTCAATGTTCATCTTGGTTCACAGCATGGGAGCTTCGAGTCCACTGTCACATGGCTGGACTCATGGTAAGGCAGAACAGCATGGTAGGCAACATGGGGCAGGGCCACAGTTGTTTCTATTCATGATGGCCAGGAATACAGCAATGGACACAACAGGAAGAGGCCCAGACAAAGATTCTCTCCCAGTGACCTCAAATACATTTGGACATGATAAATTAAACATTCACACAGTGAGACTACAGGAAGTTATTCATACGAGCGGATCACAAAGGCTCAACAGCTACATGCATATGATCTGATAAAATAGTATTTTTTGAAGTGAATTCCAAGAAATGGAAACGAGAGATTTATTGATGTTGCTGCTGCTGTTTTTGTTGTCATTTTTTTCTTATCTGTTAGCTTGTCTGTCTTTGAAAGGGTAAGGGGGGCACAGAAATGGAGGAACAAAAGGTAGACAAAGGCAACGGTGGTACTCACTGGACACTGTGTGGAAAATCCACTGTGCAACTTATGGGTGGGGATGTGAGAGGAAAACTGGGAGAGAGCAAAGGAAGAGGTGACATAATTCAAAAAGAAATGTCCTCTTTCCTTGACTTACATAACTGTAACTCCTCTGTATATCACCTCTACAATAACCATAAAATATCCTTAATTTTTTTTAAACCATCAGTGGATTAAACCAGAAAGGCCAAGTCCCGATGGCCCAGTCACTTCCCAAAGCCTCACTTCTGAACATTTCAGTACAGGGGTCCTTTTGAGGGACCCTTTATCCAAACCACAGGATCCAAAGGGAAAAGTGGATTGATTCCAGAAATATTTCACTATGTGTGTTGGTACTAGCCAGTAATCCTAGCCACACCCACAAGGCAGTGGGAGGAGATTCATGAGTTAAAGCCAGTTTAGGCATTTATCAAGAACCTTACATCAAAAAAACAAAAGATCTGGAGGCAGAGCTCAAGCGGTAGAGTCCTAGGTTCAATTCCCAGTACAGACCATCAACATTACATATATTAGAGCCTTATATATACTAGATAGAGATAGATATTAGAATATTGCATATGTTGGACATTATATGTACATATACTTGTATGCTTATATATTTATATCTATACATGTACATATATAATTAAAGGTTGCTGGGAAGTGGCTCATGCCTGTAACCCTCTCAGGAAGCTGAGCCAATCCCAGCAATAAAGTCTTTGAGTCTCCATCTCCAATTAAGCAGTCAAAAGTCAGGCTGGAGACATGGCTCAGGTGGTAGAGCACCACCTGTGAGGGAAAAAACAAAACAGCTGAGTGAGAACCCAAGGCTGGAGTTCAAGTCCTAATAGTGATATAAAAAAAATTAAAAATCAGGTTAAATTTGATAGACTCAAGTCTTCCTAAATGAGGAGAGCTGAGGGAATGACTTTAATTTTTGTTTTCATTTTGCTTTGCAAACTTGAGGGAAATACATTCGGAAATGATGGCCGCCTAAACAAATGACACTGAACTTGCTCTTTGTCACCAACCATCAAATTGGAGCTGGGCCCCTCCCCTGCCCCAGCATGTCCAAAAAAGAATTGGGAAATCAGCTCCAACTCCTCTACAAAGGGGCTGGTTCCTCCTCAGCCTAATAAGGGAGGCAGGTGCAATATAATGAGAAAAGGGAGAAAAAAAAAATAAAAACCAGAAAGCCCATGCTATAACTGATAGCATTCATTCTGCACTCCGCCATCACATCAAGAAATTTGTTGTTTTTTCCTCCCCTCTCTCTTCCTCCCCTGCCAACTCTCAGACTCCAATATTTAACCCAGAGGAAATTGGAACTGAATTATGAAGTCCTTTCAAATCCAGACATTTGACACATCTATTACAGAAGCATTATAAAAAGCACACTGGCTGCCTGTAAATTTTATAATTATGTTAATTCACTCACAAAGACACTCGTGCATGTTTTTTTTTTTAAAGAAATGGTTCCAGCTCTGATCACAGGGTTTGTTTTGGCCGACTATGGGGATGTCAAGGATACTTGCTGTGTGTGTTGACCTCTTTCTTGGCCCAGGTAAGGAGAGAGAGCAAAGCACTGGAGTAAAGATGAACATAGGACACTGCAGGCGAAAGTTCACCAGACATGTGGGCTACAAGGCACCATCTCAGGTGATGTCAACTGATAGTGAGCTTTCTTATACCTCTGGGCTCTACGTCAGAGTTTGCTTTTTGTTGGATGTGCAACGCTTAATGGGAAGATCAGGGTAGATCACCAAATCATTCAGACCACTCTCAAACCTACAGTTGGCCCTCCCAAATCCATCCATCCATTCATTCAACTAATATTTATTGAGCATATATTGTCTAAGGCATTCTCCTTTGGAACTTGATACGTTCCTTAAGACAGCCATCATGAAGGCCCTCCTTTCATTGACTGATTTTACATCCTAAAGGAAGAGGCCAAGCAATAATGCAAAATAAGCAATAAACACGAGTAGATAAGTTGCACAGTACTGTACATTGGAAGGTGAAAACAGATATGTAGCCAAAGAAAAGTATGGGAAGTCGGGGAGATAATTCTTAGTGATGAGAAGGGGATGCAGCTACAATTTCAATAAGATATCAGATCACTTTCAGGGAGAAGATAGTGCCTGCAAAACAATCTGAAAGGTTGAGCCATTGAGAGCTGTAGAAGGAAAATCTGTTGGTTTGTTTTTCAAATGTTTCCCTCCAAACCAATGAGAACTTCAGTGAAGCACAACTCCATCTTGAGCGTCTGGGTGATTTCCTTATGTTCCACCCATAAGCCACATGCCTTAATCTGTTTGTTTTCTAATATTCTGCCAAAAAAATCATTGCACCCCTGTCATTCTCCCCTCAATGGCCCAGGAACCTCTCCCAGAGCTCTCGCTATATTGTAGCCCCTGCTTGGGTGTTCATCTTACATCGGAGTTCCTGCAGAAGCTCAGAAACTCGGGGAAGTGGGGACAAAGCTGACTCTGCTGCTTTCATCATTCAGTGAGTTGCTTAGGTCCACAAGTCTCTGTTTTGTGATCTGAAGGAACTGAAGAATGAATGAATAGATGGATTCTGGAAGAACAGCTATGGGTTGGAGACTGCATGCAGTAAGCACATAATTAAGGTGATGACTTTTCAATGGCACGCAAATCAGTGCCACCCATTCTAGTGTATCAGGGTTTCTCATAGACCCCAGTATGTGTAAGTGTGTATTGGAAAAGTAATATACTCAGAAATACCCAGGAACACATGCCCCATGCTCTAAGACAGAACTTGTGGTCTAGCTGGGAAATAGCCAACCATCCATTCATCCATTCCCAAAATCACACACACACACACACACACACACACACACACACACACACACACACACACACAGTGGAGGGGAGAGAGAGACACAATTTGAATTTTCTGTCCAGGCAAGATATGATTCTCTACACCAAAAGCTTCATGAAGCAAATAAAAACTCTAATCCCAAATGCTTTCCAGGGTAGATAAAACATTGCTTATGGCATTACTGTTCACCACCGCCAAAGTATGAAATAGCCTAGATGGATGAATGGATCAAGAAAATAGAGTATATGTACACAATGGAATTCTACTCATCTATTAGAAAGAATGATATCATACCATTTGTGAAGAAATGGAAAGATTTAGAAAAAATTATGGTAAGTGAAGTAAGTCAGGCCCTGAGAGACACGGGATCCATGTGGATCACAAAGTCACAGGTGAATATGTTGGGTAGTATGCATGTGCATATACAAATGTATTAATGGAAATATGGTAGATTCAAAGACAATCTCAAATAATGTCATTCCTTAGAGGGCCCTAAATACAAGTTCTGCAAAATAAACACCAGGAAGTTGGTACTCCTAAGGGGTAGTGCCAATGGAAATGGGGGTAGAAAAATAAAGAGGAAAAGAGGGGGAGAATGCAACCAAGAATCCAATGTACATCCTATGAAATTAAGAAGAGGGAGGAGAGGGGTGGGGAGGGGAGAGGTGGGTGTGAATGTTGAAAAGGGTGACATCAATCAAGAGAGATTATATTCATAAATGGCTTTGTTAAGTAGCAACTCCTCTGCACAACTACAGAAAGACAATAAAAATAATGAAAAAGGAAAGTTTAAGAAAAACATGATATACAAAATTAACGAGATGAGTCCCAGGTTTTTTTTCTTTTGCTGTACATTAGTCTCTGTGCATTAATGCTTGGGATCTATAAGTGCCCAGCTATTGTTGGGGTGCCATGAGAAACTGTGGTTAGACTCAGAGATCATCTCCAGTTCTCTAGGGTTGAAAGTCTGTGTGTAGAAACAATCTTTGGGTTGTGTGCATTCTTGGTTTGTGCTGGTTTGGATACAGATAGTAAGAAGTAATCCTACTTTATATCCAGGGTCAGTAAACTTCTAGTTTATGGACCAAGTCTATTCACTACCTGTTTTTGTGACCCAAATTTTATAAATAAAGTTTATGGTTGGCCCTGTCCCCATACCATAATGATCCCTGGGACTTGTTAAATAAATGTCCCCAGCCCAACAGATAATCTGGTCTATTGCCTACTTTCCTAGTAGGGAAGTTTATGAACAGTCATTTGCAATCTACAGCCTTCAGGCTGATTCTGGCCCACTGCTTGATTTTTGCCAATAAAGTTTTATTGGGACACAGGATTGCTTCCTTGTTTATGTGCTGTCTGGGTGCTTTCAAGCTACAATGCTAGATGAGAAGTTGCAACAGGAGCCCCCTCCCCCCAAATTAAACGATGTCGTGTCTAGTCCTTTACAGACATGGTCTACAAAAAGGAAGATTCTGAATGTACCCAAGAAAGCTAGGAGAAAATCAAATCCTCACTGAGAACAGGAGGCAAATGCTTGCAATCAGAGGACTCTACCAAAATTAGACCTAGAAGTAGCGATCTTATGGTGACAGCTATCCTTCATCACCTTGAAGTCATGGTGCTACTGTGAAGTAGAGTGGACTTGTACTAAGAACTTGGGGACAGGATCTCACTGTGTAACCCAGGCTAGCCACCATCCTGCCTCAGTCTCACAGATGTGATTTGAAATGAGATTTCAGACATGCAATACCACACCAGGTCTCAATCTTGTCATCTTGCTAGTATTTGATTTTTAAGTTTTGATGTATTCGTTTTAGAGTGAGCTACAAGAATAAGAGGTCTGGGGCTGGGAATATGGCCTGGTGGCAAGAGTGCTTGCCTCGTATACATGAAACCCTGGGTTCGATTCCTCAGCACCACATATATAAAAAACGGCCAGAAGTGGCGCTGTGGCTCAAGTGGCAGAGTGCTAGCCTTGAGCAAAAAGAAGCCAGGGACAGTGCTCAGGCCCTGACTTCAAGGCCCAGGACTGGCAAAAAAAAAAAAAAAAAAGAATAAGGGGTCTGGATCAAGAACATCTGTAAATATTTTATATAAATCTAAGTGGCATCAGAGCTTTGGAGGTTTAGCCATTTGTAGGTTTGAGGAATATAGGTGAAGTGTCTCTTCCTCGACACCCTGGCACCCTGTGCCCTGCTTTCTCTGTGTCTTCTACAAGGGGGTCAATATCTCATATATCTCTCTCCATCTATCTGTCTCCATCTATCTGTCACTGTCTTTGTTTCTGTCTCTCTGTCAGTCTGTCTGCCTCTCTCCATCTCTCTCTGTCTCTCTGTGTCTCTGTGTCTCTGTTTCTGTCTCTGTCTCTATTTCTGTCTCTTGTATGTCTCTCTTCTTTTCTCGCTTGGGGCTTGAACTCAGGGCCCGGGCATTGTCCCTTAGCTTTTTTGCTCAAGGATGGCACTTTCTCTTTAAAGAGCAGTGAGCAATGTATGTACTCAGAGATATAAATTTTCCTCTGAGTACTGCCTTTGCTGTGTCCCAAAGGAGCTGGTACTTTGTGTCCTCAACTTGGTTGAAGCAATCCAGAAATTCATATGGAACAATAAAAGACCTAGAATAACAAAAACACTCCTAAGCAGAAAGAACAGTGCTGGAGGAATTACAATACCCAACTTCAAGCTGTATTATAAAGCTATAGTAATAAAAACAGCTTGGTATTGGCACCGGAACAGGCCTGAAGACCAATGGAACAGAATTGAAGACCCAGAATTGAACCCACAGAACTACGCCTACTTAATCTTTGATAAAGGAGCTAAAACAATAGTATGGAAGAAAGATAGCCTCTTTAACAAGTGGTGCTGGCAAAACTGGCTCAACACATGCAACAAACTAAAACTAGATCCTTATATATCACCCTGCACCAAAATCAATTCCAAATGGATTAAAGACCTTGAAATCAAAACAGGCACCCTGAAAACACTAAAGGAAGGAGTAGGAGAAACACTTGGGCTCCTTGGCACAGGACAGAACTTCCTTAACAAAGACCCTGAAAGGCTACAAATCAAAGAAAGGTTGGACAAATGGGACTGCATCAAACTGCAGAGCTTCTGCACGGCAAAGGACATAGCTCTCAAGATAAACAGAAAGCCCACAGACTGGGAGAAGATCTTTACCGGACATTCAACAGACAAAGGCCTCATCTCTAAAATATATGCAGAACTAAAAAAAATTACCTTCTTCCAAAACAAAACCGCAAAGAACCAATAGCCCCTTCATCAAGTGGGCTAAAGACTTACAAAGAAACTTCTCTGATGAGGAAATGAGAATGGCCAAGAGACATATGAAAAAATGCTCTACATCACTGGCCATAAAGGAAATGCAAATCAAAACAACATTGAGATTCCATCTCACCCCAGCAAGAATGTCATATATCAAGAAAACTAATAATAACAATTGTTGGAGGGGATGTGGCCAAAAGGGAACCCTACTTCATTGTTGGTGGGAATGTAAACTGGTTCAGCCACTCTGGCAAGCAGTATGGAGATTCCTCAGAAGGCTCAATATAGAACTCCCCTATGACCCAGCAGCCCCACTTTTGGGTATCTATCCAAAAGACCACAAACAAAATCACAGTAATGCCACCAGCACAACAATGTTCATCGCAGCACAATTTGTCATAGCGAGAATCTGGAACCAACCCAGATGCCCCTCCATAGACGAATGGATCAGGAAAATGTGGTACATATACACAATGGAATTTTATGCCTCTATCAGAAAGAATGACATTGTCCCATTTGTAAGGAAATGGAAGGACTTGGAAAAAGTTATACTAAGTGAAGTGAGCCAGACCCAAAGAAACATGGACTCTATGGCCTCCCTTATTGGGAATAATTAGTACAGGTTTAGGCAAGCCATAGCAGAGCATCACAAGGCCCAATAGCTATACCCTTATGAACACATAAGATGATGCTAAGTGAAATGAACTCCATGTTATGGAAACAATTGTTATATCACAGTTGTAACTACTTTCAATGTCCTATGTGTATGTGTAGTTTCTATTATTGATGATGTTCTTGTATCACCTTCCTATGGTTGTACCTACACTATCTCTGTAATCTTATCTGAGTATATTGGAAACCGTGTTTACTGGTATTGGAAGTAGGAAATTCAAAGGGAATACCAAATTTGAGAGACACAGGGTAAAAAAAAGAGAAATAACTACAAAAGCAATACTTGCAAAACTCTTTGGTGTAAGTGAACTGAACACCTGGGGGGGGGAGGGAAAGGGGGTGAGGGAGGGGGGCATGAGGGACAAGGTAACAAACAGTACAAGAAATGTATCCAATGCCTAACGTATGAAACTGTAACCTCTCTGTACATCAGTTTGATAATAAAAATTTGAAAAAAATAAAATAAAAGCAAAAAAAAAAGAACTAAACTTACGAAGGTGGTAGGCAAAAAAAAAAAAAAGAGCAGTGAGCAAATGCTTTTAGGTGAATGCTGTGCTGGCCTCACATCTCTGCCATTTTATCAAAGAAGCAACCACAGAGAAGGCATAAAACTGAGCCTGGTTGTGTTCTACCAAAACTGTATTTGTGGATGCTGACATCTGAATTTTGTGTGTCATTGTCATGTTCCACAAAATATTATAGTTTTGCTTGAATTTCGACCATTTAAAAATGTGAGGATCGTTCTTAGCTTGTGTGGAGTATAACAAAAAGTCAGGAGATTGGATTTGCCATAGTCAGCTAATCCCTGTCTTCTGCTACCAATGAGCCTACCTTTCTTTCTTTTCTTTTTTTTTGATGGCAGTAGAGTTTGAACTCAGAACCTTACATGTACTAGACAAGTGCTCTACCATTTGAGTAATACCTCCAGACAATTTCACTTTAGTTTGCTTTTCAGACAAGGCTTCTTGCTTTTGCCCAGGACTGTTCTCAGACATCCATTCTCCCATCTCTCCTCCCTGAAAGCTGGGCTTACAGGCACACACCACTGAACCCATGGCCATGGATGTGTTTATCTAATTAGTAAATTATACTGTGCTCCAGTAGAAACCTGTTTTTGGTCCTATATGTGTTATACTATTAAATCATTTCACCTAGACATGACATCCTATCATTTAAAACATGGTTCCAGAGCCAGGTGCAGGTGGCTCACACCTAGCTACTTGATGTGTGTGGTTGGGGGGCGGGGAGGGGATGAGATCCAGAGGATCACAGTTCAAAGCCAACCCTAAGCAGAAAAGTCCACAAGACTTCCTCTCCAAAATTACCAGCAAAAGGCTAGGCTGGAAGTGTAGCTCAAATGGCAGAGTACCCGCTGAGCAAGCAAGTTGAATGAACACATGTGAAGTCCTGGGTTCAAATTCCAGTACCACCCAAACAAAACAAAAACATGATTCTTGCCATTTATGCCCACACTCCTCCATGAAGTATATGCCCAAACACAACAAACCAGCCGCTTGTTTTCCTTCTGTTATTGTCATCATCCAAGCTATCACATCAGTCCACAGTGCCCTCGCCCTCATCTTCCACCTGCCACAGCTTTGAAAAGCTCTCCTCACCTCCCCGCCCCGTACAGCCTGGCATGAGAGCGGCTTGCTGGATGCCACTCCATTCTCATGCAGGGCTCCACGCGTCTACTGTAGATGGCACTTAACGATGTGGAATTCTAATTATTTATCTAAGTGTTTTATTGCTCTGATCACCTGAGCTTTTTGAGAGCATGAATTAGAGCAATTCATCTCCATCTCCCTAACAGCTAATACAGTAGCCTGCCACCCACCAGATGCTCCACAAAGATTTGTTTAGTGAAGGTTCTAGCAAGAATTCGCCATAGAAATCATTGTTCCCCCCCACCACCCCAATTTATTGGGATCTTCCAACTACTGGCCTGACTTTTCTGTATATAGGATCCAAATAGGTATACCTATTTGGATGTATTTCCTCCTCCCATTTGGTATTTTATTAGGTTACAACTCCTTAATTTCCCCCCATAAAAGTACCGCATGTTCAACAGTGGAATGAGTGATAGACACTAGAGACAGGCTGAGGGAGAAAATAGCTAGGTGCCTTATTAGATTGACTGTGCCTTGCAATTATGCTATAGCATCCTAGAGCTCTGCACCAAATTTCTATTAATGAAAAGATGAACACAAAGTGTTGGAATTTTTTAATTTTGGAATTCTGCTTTATCTTTGTCACTGAGTAGTATTGGGGCAGGCCCTTCCTTGGTGGTATGGCCAGGACACAAATAAAAGTCAGAGGCCTCCCCAGGGACCTGACTGTGCTTCTCTTCTTGGCCCAGGTGGAGAGAGAGAATGCCTTTGTTTGCAAGTGGATGGTTTCCAAATTTAGAGAGTCCTTAATGACTCTTCAACTGCATTACATCCTCAGGATAATTAGTAATCTTGCTGCTCAGGCTGTTCGGTACCAATCAATCAAAGTGGAGGCACAGAACTTGCAATAAATCCAGAATGGGAACGGATTTTCCAAGAGAGGACAAGGGATCGCCTTCCCAGGTCTATAAAAGAAGTCCATCCATCTGGGAGATTATTGAGAGGGGCAAAAATCAAATAAACAAGAGGCATTTTGTTAGCGCTGGGGCCGTAGCCATTTGTTGCTGTCTTGTTGTGCTGGTGTTTGTTGTTTTAATGGGTGTACGTATGAGGTAGAAATGTCTTTATGAGGAAATATTACAAAGAAGAAAAGCAGGGGAGATGCTGGATTTCTGTGCAAACTGGGCGGGGGGGGGGGGGGGCGCCATCTTTTCCAGCAAAGCGACCCAAAGAGACTTCTAGCAATGCTCCTTGGGATTGTTCCCACGCTATTGAAGGAACAACACTGGAATCCAAGCCAATACAGAGAAAACACAAATAAATACAGTATGCCATTAGAGGGTGAGCCTCTGATCTCAATGAAGAGGGCAAAGTCAGTATTTGGGGTCGGCTACTGTGAGCAAGAGCGAGAAACCTACGTACAGAGAACCGGTTACCTGTGGGATTCAATACCCTGGAAACAAAGATGAATAAACCTGACATTGGAGTGAATGGAAGAGAAGGGAGTAGAGATAGGGTGTGGACACACGTCCTTGTAAAATTTCTTGTAAACCTGAGAGGGAAACTTGCAGTCATTTGAAGTAGGATCCTATAGGCTTTTGTTTCTGTAAATTGGGTTTCTATTTTAAAAAAAGATAAAAGGAGTTATTAAAATTCAAAGGGGATTTTTGATGTCAACCACGGATCAGTTTTCTTTATAACTTTGACTTTTCCATTGGTGTCACTGAATGTCCATATATTGAATTATACAGTGTCTATTTTGGAATCTATCTTATTTCAGGAGCACAGTGCATTTCAGATTCAGCTACATCCACTCCTTTTGATCACTGTGTAGTATTCCACCCTAGGAACGAGGCATAGTTCCTTTACCCAGTCACAATTATTTCTCAGTGTTGGTGATTCTAAGGAGAGGCACAGTCAACATTCACTTGGAGATTCGGGTATGAAATCTGACTTTGCCTTTGTGTTTGAGCCAAATACCCAGGAGTGGTTTTCTGGGTTCTACTGTGTGTGCTTTCTCTTATAATAAACCACCAAACTGTTCTCTACTATGACTGAACGAATTTTCAGGGTATGAAAATTTATGAAAAGCCCAAAGGCAAAGGCCTGCTGAAGGGGAGAGAAAGCAAAACTGTGGACTGGAGGAATTCAGGTTCCAGGCAGATGCTCAGATTATGGATGAGGGAAGAGGTGCAACTCAGGGGACAGATACCAGCTCTCCCCAGAGGATCACAGGCTCTCTCTAAAGGCAGCAAGGCCAGGAGCTGGAGGTGAAGAGATTGGTTTAGTCACAGAAGGTCAGGAGGAACTCTCCATCTTGGAAGCAGACACCAGCCAGAGAGAAAAGGAGCTGGAAGTGGGAGGGGAGCGGAGATGGAAAGCGGTATTTGCAGAGTATGGAGAAACACATTGCCTAGAGGAATCATGCACAATCCTACAGACAGATCTGGGCTGAGAATCAGAGGATCCAGCCTGCTTGTTTGAAGGAAATAAAATTTACGATATCCATCAGACAGTAACTGAAAGACTGGATAATTAATCCTGGGCTGAAAAGATAGGGAAGTTTAGGTATGGATAGAAAGGAAATAACGGCCTCGTTCCAATTATGCCTCTTAGCTTCAAGCCATCATGGAGCTGGGGTTGGAATTCTTCAAACAACATTTCTCCAGGACCAGCTGGCTGGTCTTAGGGAGGGTCTGACAGTAAAGAGCACGGAAGGGTGGCCACAATGGAGAGGAGAGGACCTTGCTCCTTCTCATCTGCCTGTGGCCCTGGCGACCTTCACCTTGAAGAAGGTCCTCAGTCTAGGCTGCAACTTGCCAACATTCAAGGCACTGTTGTAAGGTGAGAAAGCAGAGAAGCCACCTTCTGAGAGGGCAAATTTTGGCGTCTATTAAAAGTCCAGCAACTGCATGGTGGACTCCTGTCTCAAAAGACAAGCAGCCAGGATATACGTGTAATACTGTTAGGAAACTGAGCTATGAAGGCCAGAGAGGAAAGAAAGAACAAACACAGTACCAACAAACCAGTTCAGATCCAATGCAGAGCTGAAATGGGATGCCATAGTGACTGGAGAAGAGACAGCAAACAGGACACAAACATGAAGACACATGGCTTGGTATAATGGGGCCTGAGCTGGTCTGGGCCTAAATAGGGTCAAGTTAAGGACAGGGTCACAGGAAACTTGCATCTGAGGCACTGGACTGACAGGGTTAGTAACCTATCAGCCAAGTGACCGCCCCTGTCTCCAGGGATTTAGGCACGCCCATCACCTGTGAAGCGGGGGCTTCACCTTCCCCCCATCATGAAGACAAGATGCCAGGCCCTACCATCTACCATGTGGCCAAGATGGTGCCAGCCAGACCAGATCTCCCTACTTCAGTAGAAGAGAAGTAGTAGGAAAAATACTTTAGTAGATACATTGGGAGGATGCAGGCCTGTTCTGTGCCTGGCAGAGGTGGTCAGAGGTCAAGTCAAGGTAATAGGGGCTCTGATCTGAGCAGTGGGCTAAGCTGGTGTGGTCAGCAAGTTTGCTCAAGTGGGAAATCACAAGCCTGAGATGCTTCACATAGAGTCACTACCCAGCCATCGAGGCCAGCCGGGGAAGTGTGCAAGAATAAAGATGGCCACATGCTGGCTGCTCATGCCTGTAATCCTAGCTACTCAGGAGGCTGAGATCTGAGTGTTATGGTTTAATGCCAGCCAGGGCTGGAAAGATTGTGACTCTTATCTCTAATTAAGTACCAAGTGGAGGTGTGGCTCAAATGGTAGCACAAAAAAGCTCAGGGACTGAGCTCGGGCCTTGAGTTCAAGCTCCAGGATATTAGGACATTCTCTCTCTCTCTCTCTCTCTCTCTCTCACACACACACACACACTCTCACACACACACACACACATGCACACACACAAATTAAAGAATAAGGGTAGTTGAAGTGATTGTAAGGAAGAGGCTATTAAAGTTCAGAAGCTTGAACTTCAGAATAACTGTTGGTTTTCCTTCTTTCCTTCCTTCCTTCCTTCCTTCCTTCCTTCCTTCCTTCCTTCCTTCCTTCCTTCCTTCTTCTTCCCTCCCTCCCTCCCTCCCTCCCTCCCTCCCTCCCTCCCTCCCTCCCTCCCTCCCTCCCTCCCTCCCTCCCTCTCTCTCTCCTTCCCTCTCCCTTCCTTCCTTCCTGTGTTTCTTATACTGGGGTTCACACTCAGGGCTTTATATTTGCTAGGCAGGTGCTAAACGCATTGAGCTCTATCTCCAGCATGTTCTATTTTAATTATTGTTTAAAATACAGTCTCACACTTATACCTCAGCCATCCTGGACTGCAGACTCACACAACCGCACTCTAGTTTTTATTGACTCAGATGGTGACTCATGAACTTTATGCCTGGGCTGACCTTGAACAGTGATCTTCCAGATTATAGAAAGTACCAGCATGCCGAGCATTTTTTAATGAGATAGGACAATGGTTTTAGGCACAGAGAGAAATAATAAGCACCACAAAGGTGTGCTTTCCACCCCCTGAGGTACACAAGGATGAGAAAATAAATTGCTTTTCCCCAGGAGACTGCAAAGGGCGGCATTGGCAGTGGGCCATCGGGTTAGGAAAAAGATGTGTTTGTTGATCAAATGCAAAATGAGCAAGGCTGCCATGAAGTTGGTAAACACTGAAAAGTGGATTTCTGTGTCAGTCATCAGATTGACTTTCAGGGGGCATTTGTGAATTTCTGTTCAAGATATGAAAATTTTTCATTTTCATTATATATAGAATGTCCCTTTTTTTTCTTCTGGTTGTGGGGCTTGAACTTAGGGCTTGGGTGCTGTCCCTGAGTTCCTTTTCAAGGCTAGTACTCTACTACTTGAGCCACAGCACCACTTCTATCTCAGCCTCCTGAGTAGCTAGGATTACAAGTATGAGCCAAATGTACCTGGCTATAGAATGCTTTAGGAAGGAAGGAAAGGAGAAGGAGGGGGCTGGGGATATAGCCTAGTGGCAAGAGTGCCTGCCTTGGATACATGAGGCCCTAGGTTCGGTTCCCCAGCACCACATAAACAGAAAATGGCCAGAAGCGGCGCTGTGGCTCAAGTGGCTAGCCTTGAGCGGGAAGAAGCCAGGGACAGTGCTCAGGCCCTGAGTTCAAGGCCCAAGACTGGCCAAAAAAAAAAAAAAAAGAAGGAAGGAGGGAGGGACAGGAGGGAGGGAGAAAAAGGGGAAAGGAGCAAGAAAGAGAGGGGAGAGAGGAAGGGAGGGAAAGAGAAAAGAAGGTAGGAAGAAAGAAAAGAGAGGGAGGGAAGGGAAATAAGGGTGGGGAAAGGAAGCTAAGGGCAGGGAAGATAAAAGAGATACTCTCTTGTCAGTGACAGAAACAGAGAAAGAGGAGGAGGAGGAGGAGATGGATGGATGGATGGATGGATGGATGGATGGATTCTAGGAGCTGATTGCAATGAACTTAAGGAAACTAGCTAATCTCAGCTCACAGGTGGGGATGGATCTTGATGCCTCTCCCACCTGACATCCCCTGCCTCGATGGTGAGGCACATGGAGTGACTCCTGGGAGAAAGCATTAGCTGTTTTCCTTTGTTTGGATTTCATAGTTTAAAACCAGCAGCAGGATTCAGGCTGACGGGATAAGTCTAGAGTCCGTGTATGAGGAACCCTGGATGGACAAAGCTGTCTGTGTGGCCATTCACGAGCTTCTCTTGGACCATACCTCTCAGCTGTTCTGAGGATGGGCCAGCCTCCCCAGCTCTCCCTTTGCCTCATGCCCAGACACAGGGACAGTTCCTACTGGAATGGATAAGCTCCTCAGTTCATTGAGATATGTTAGGGGTAGACACAAGAATGGCAAGCCCTGTGGACATGCGTGGCTCAGCCTAACAAAGAAGTTGAAAAATAAAAGTGACGCATTGACTTCTGTAACCCAACTTTGTAAAACAGGTCAGTAAATAAACATAATTTCATAAATTAGCTTCTATATTTATAGAAGCAGAACTAATAAATTGTTGCTGAAGGGGCAAACAGTGGTAATAGTTTTTTTTCCTCCTTGGTTTCATTTACTTGGGAAATGATCAAGTTCACAAATGAACTGAGGATAGTCAATCTCTCCATAATTATCTATCCACTGAGCTTCTTCACCATTGATAATTATTACTTGATGAGGTCCAGTGTTCCAGAAATGTGGTGAGAAATGACATTGTTTGAAAAATTCTGCTCTTAAGAAGAATTATGTGTAATGACAATTAATCAATTGAATGTCTGTGTGAACAATGTTATAAAGCTTTTTGAGACATGCTCAAAGATTTAGATAACTAAAAAAAAAAGTCACCAAAATTCTGAATACAAAGACTCAGTAGGAAATCTCCTTTGAGATCTAATCTTAGTCCCAAAGGCATTTCTTTGGCTTTTGATAAGCTCCTAATTTCTAGAAGAATATCCCCGGCCTAAACCAGAGAAGAGAATTGTGAAGTGAAAAGAGAATACTGAGGATTTAGTAGATATTAGTATGCGTTATGAAACCATCATTTTCCATTGGTACTGGAATTTAAACTAAGAGCCTCATACTTCCTAGGCAGATGGTCTCCCACTTGAACCATACCTCCAGCCTTTTTGTATGCTTTAGTTCATTTGTCGCATATGGTCTCACTTTTTGTCCAGGACCATCCTCAGATTGTGATCCTCCTTCCTAGGCCTACCTCCCTGTAGGTGGAATTATAGGCCTGCACCACCATGCCCAGCTCAAAAGTTATAATTAAACACTTAAATGATGGTAAGGGGACACACAGTTCAATGGAACAGATTAAAGAGTCCAGAAATAGGTGAAAGACAATTACATAGAAAGTTTAGAATATGACAAAGTATATTTTTACATTTACAGGCATCATTATGTGGTTAATTGCTTAACCACTGAGGGGAGATAATATTTCACCAACATAACTGAATACATAAGGGGAAAGAAAAGATTCTTATGAAGTCTCCAAGTTATCTTATCCACACACAATATGAAAAACATTTCAAAAATGTCACAAAATATTAATGCCTTTAATGTGATATTACAAATAAATATAAAAGGATGGGTAACACACACTCCCCAGAGTATCACCACACGAACATAAAATTACACAGCTGGGTGTTGGCGGCTCAAGACTGTAATCCTAGCTACTCGGGAGGCTGAGATCTGATGATGGAAGTTCTAAGCCAGTCTAAGCAGGAAAGTCCGTGAGACTCTTATCTCCTGTTAACTATCAGAAAACTGGAAGTGGTGCTGTAGCTCGCTTTTCTCCAAAGAGAGTGGCCAGAAGCCATATTAGTTAACATGCTGTAGTGTTCAAACTTGTACACTATCTCTTCTGCTTTATTTATTCTATTCACTGGCAGTGAGTCCCTAAGTCCAGCCTATTCTCCAGGAGAGGGAAACCATCCTTCCAGGCACAGCAGGAAGAATATCAAAAAATTTGGACTTATTTTCAAAATAACCCCAGTGCCTCAATCCCTTGGCTTCAATTGAGCCTGTTGGTTTTCTGGGTAGTATGGCAAAGATGTTATAAACTCAGGCACTGAGTCAAAATACCTAGGTTGCAATTCCAAGCCTACCACATACTTGCAGTGTGGCCTTAGGCAAGTAACTTAACCATATGTGTAACATGGAGATAATATGAGCCTACGATCCCAGGCTGTAAGGGTACAGGAATGAATACATATAAATGTCATATGAGTACTCCACACAATACATGGGAATCCAGGGGCAGCCCCACCCCCACCCCAGACACTGAGCGACAGTACTGTGGCAGAAGGGATAGTACAGCACAGTCAGTACTCAACCACAGTTGGCTCACAAAGAATCATCACTGGAATCTGCACTTGGCAATCTCCTGCTATTTTAAGAGTGCATTTGGCTTCTTCCTCTCTTTCTAAGGTTTCTAAATCGCCTGGGCCAGATTCCTTCCTCTTTCACTAAGGTTCCCTAGAATTTTGAGTATTTGTTTATAATCAGAATGTTCCAAAGCGCACCATGGTGGCTTGTCTAGACCTCTGAGACTCTACCAAGATGCTGGGGTACCAGAGGATAGGTTTGGGTTCTCTAAAGACAGGTTCTATGAAGGGGAAAGGAAACAGAGTCTGAACAATCTGTGAGAAATTCATTTCTTTTTATGCACCAAGGAGAAGACTTGAGGAAAGAGAATTGTTTGGTTATTGTTGTTTGATTGTTTTTTGTCAGTATGTGAGCTTGAACCCAGTGCCCCCACACTCTTGCTTAGTTTTTTTGCTCAAGGCCAGCACTCTACTATTTGAGTCACACCTCGGTGTTTGGCTTTTTGCTAGTTAATTGTGGATAAGCGTCTCATGGATGTTGTTGCCTGAAATAGCTTCACACTGTGATCCTCAGATCTCAGCCTCCTGTTCATTTAGGATTACAGGTGTGAGCCACCAGTACCAAGCTTGAAGATTGGGTTTTCTTTTAAATTAATTTTATTTTTATTGATACAGTGATAAGCAGGGGAGTTACAGTCACATAAGTAAGGTAATGACTACATTTGCTTTTAAACAATGGTACCCCATCCTTGAAGACTGGGTTTTTATAGAAAATGGTTTCCAGATCCTAGAAGTCTGGGGTTCACCCCCATTGTTCCCTGGGACTCTGGGTGGCATTCCTGGAGCAAATGCTACCTCAGGATCCATGGGTCCTCTCTCTGTAGCCAGGAGGCCCACGGGGAATCTGGTCAGCCATAACCCATCCAAACGCTTCTCAAGGGAAATGCTGCCATGATTCCCATACAAGAAGCACAGGATCTCCTAGAGGGGGTTTTGTTTTTGTTTTTGTTTTGTGCAGGACAAAGACAAGTGCAGGGAGGAATGGCTTCACATTGCCTGAGCATGTGGGGTCGTTGCTTTTGCTGAACAAGACACTAAACCTACAATGAGTCCTCTTTTCCCAGTGTGCTGTGGGGGTCAAAAAGGCAGAAAGGGGCCTGCACCCAGGCTCAGCAGACCCAGGATGCACCGGAAGGGTGTGCACGTCAACCTGAGCTCCCCCTAAAACAACACATGTGTGCTGTTATTACAAATGAGACCTGAACTTGCATATCCGTGTTCACTGCTGCACTATTCACCATAGCCCGGTTATGAAAACAGTCCAGCTGCCCTTCAATGGACAAATTGATCCAGAAAATGTAAGATGTATCGTGTGTGTGTGTGTGTGTGTGTGTGTCTGTATCTGTGTGTCTGTGTGTGTGTGTATGTGAATGTTCTGACTGTATTTTCTAGAGGAACTTTCTCCTGTTGAAGAACAAACCTAGTGAATTTTCAGTTCTCCTTGAAACTTTATACTTATAAAACAAATTTTGTTAAGTATTTTAGTTAAAAAGTGGGAAGAAACATGTTTATAGAAAAATGTATATAATATGTATATGTAGATAGATAGATATAGATATATCAGGTGGAATGATACTGCATTGTTTGCGGAGAAATGGGTAGACCTGGAACAAATTATATTAAGTGAAGTCAGACCCAGAGAGACAAAGAAGGCATGTTTTCTCTCACATGTAAACTTTAGATCTAATTTGTAAACATGTAGGTAAACATACACAGAATCATACGCTTATAGACACCTACTAACTAAAGTATTAACTAAAGGTATTAACTGAAGTATGGCCTATGCAGGGGAGGATTCCGATGGTGTAACTCCTTTGAACAACGAAGTTACAGTCTAACAGAATGGAGACCAGGAGGCTGGACCTTGAGGTGTCCATGGAGGGTGAGGTCAAGGGAGGAGGGAGACAGATGAAGAGAAGAGGGGTGGGAGAATGTAGTTATAACATTCAATGTACATGGGTGAACATGGAACTAGGAAAGTTGAAGGCATGGAGTGGGGTTGAGAGAGATGGGGGAGAACGATGAAAGCCATTGATCAAGATGTATTGTGCTCATAAATTGGTGTATCAAAATGAAACTCCTCTATACAACTACTTAGAGATGTTATTTTAATTCTCACCCATCTCTTTCAACCCTACCCACCTAGCCAGCCAGATCAACCCTAGCAATCAGTAGGGTGGCAGATGCTGAAGTCAGGTCATCTTCACATTCAGCCTGCATCTTCTTGAATATCACAGGTCTGTCCTGTCCTTTTACCCTAGCCTGGAGTTTATTGGCATAGGACATTATAAACTCTGGGAGACCTATGAAATAGAGATTATAACTAGAAAAGTCCAAACACTTCCAAACCTTTGCAAAGGTAGCTTTTGCTTGTAGCCATCTGCTTTGACTTGTCCATTCCATCTCCATTTAAAAACCCCCACCTTCCCAATCATGTAGCTTGGGACAGGTGAAGAGGAGGTGTTGCCCATGTAAATGGCTGACAGAGTGGGAACAGGCACAACCTCACCACCCAAGAGATTTCAGCCCGCTGAGCTGAGGCAGTGGTAAAGGGGAGGTATAAGTGTTTGAGAATATGACGAGCCTGGTTCCAGTCAGACCTCAAACCCACCACTTTATAGATTTCCACCTTACATACCCCTACAAATGATTTAAACTTGTTGGAATTGGATCTCTTCTGACCTCAGAGTTCTAACGTGCATCCCAGATAGACAGCCACCCAGACAGATAGATAGATAGATAGATAGATAGATAGATAGATAGATAGATAGATAGATAGATAGATAGACAGACAGACAGATAGATAGATATACAGTCAGCTTGACAACTATCAATGCCCTGATGATATTTTCTAGTGGAAATTTCTCTTGATAAAGGACAAACCTAGTGAATTTTCAGTTCTCCTTGAAATTTCGTACCTCTACAAATACATTTCTTAATAAGTATTTTAGTTAAAAGGTGGGAAGGAACATGTTTATAGAAAATGTCTGAAAATTTATTTCGTGATGGGTATCAAGAGTCTAAAGGAAATAAAATGTGTACACTGTACCTGAAGAATTCCCCTTTTAGTCATCTACTGACAGAAATAATTAGGGCTGCCGTTTGCAGCAAGGATGTGGGAAATAGCAGAGAGGAGAATCTCAGCTGGCAAATGTGAGGTTCTCAGAGAGACTGGGAGGCTAGGCAGAAATAAGTTCACTCAGGATTTAATGAGCCCATGAGCATGAAACCCTCTCCAAATCACAAAGTCCTCTACCTCATTAGCATGGAGACTTCCTCAGTCCCCATTCTTTACTCACACCACTTGCAGTTAAGTGCTGTGTACTTGGTTCCTAGGTATTGTGTTCATTTTGCTTCCTTGTGCCTTCATTGTAACTCAGGGCCAGAGCCAGCTGAAAGTCTGACTCCACTGCTTTCCTGTGCACCTCTGATCCCCTCCCTGCCCCCATTGTGGCGTCTCTGATGGGTGTGGGCAGGTTCCAAGGGCCCCATGGGTCCCTGGAGGCTAAGCCAGACCGATGCCCATCTCTGCTGGCCTGTGGCCTCGGTGATGCCCTGCTCTCTCTGCCTCATGGCTTCCCCAGACTGGTGGTTTCACTCTGTTCCCAAGCATGACTGGCCTCCTCCTTCCCACAGGCCACACAGTGGTCCTCTGCGGGTACATTCGGTGAGAAGATGGCCCCTGCGGGCTCGTGCTTTCCTCCAGCCCAAAGCCTCGAGTAGAGGGAGAGGAGGCTCCAGAACACCCCATCTCAGTCCAGATCAGCCTGGATTTCAGCTAAGTAAAGGCTCAGGAGGATACCAGCCCCTTCTATTTGCAAGCATGGTGCCTGCAGTTGCATATGCACATAGGCACACGAACACATGGGTTTGTGGGCATGCAGGTGCGTATGCACACAAACACAAGCACTAGGCATGTGTGTACTGAGGCACAAATGCACACATTCATGCATGCTCAGACACAAATGCATGCAGGCATTTATATATGTATGTGTATATGTATACATAGACATGAGGCATGCACATAGACATGTTGGCACATATATGTGAATGCAAAATACCTGGAGGCACATATGAATTTAGGAACAAATATACAAAGGCACATGTACATACAGCACATGCACGCACAGCCATGTATACACAGTGACACAAATGTACACACCCATGTTTTCATAGTCATATGCATGCAGACACATGCACATGCAGGTAACGTGCCAATGCATGAATGTGTGTACATAGGCATGTGTGCACACAATCATGTGTGCAGGCACATTTGTACACACACACGTACACACTGTATCTTCCCTACCAATCTGCCTTAGGGCTTGTTCGCATGCTCACATGCTGTCTTGAGGCCAGGAAGAATCTTCCAGCTCAGGATGGGAGGCCAGGGAGCACAGTTTTGCAAAATTCTTTTTTTTTTTCTTTTTTTTTTTTTTGGCCAGTCCTGGGCCTTGGACTCAGGGCCTGAGCACTGTCCCTGGCTTCTTCCCGCTCAAGGCTAGCACTCTGCCACTTGAGCCACAGCGCCGCTTCTGGCCGTTTTCTGTATATGTGGTGCTGGGGAATCGAACCTAGGGCCTCGTGTATCCGAGGCAGGCACTCTTGCCACTGGGCTATATCCCCAGCCCCTGCAAAATTCTTTAAAGAATCTTTCTCTCTGGAGCCTCCAAGAAGCTTGGTTTGGGGTAGGTTTTGTTGGTGGTGGTGGTGGTGATGATGGTGGTGGTTTTGTTGTTGTTGTTTGCCATGTGTGTGATTTTAGAGCACTCTTGAAAAGTTTGTCTCTTTACTGTGAGAGAAGCAAGTATCTGGAGTAGAAATGCTACTTGAAAAGAGAATACATTAAGAAGCAAGTGGAATCTTGTTTCTTACTGTATTTGAATCTCAAGAGGAGATTCTAAAACACGGAATCTTTGAATCACGTGTGTATGTGTGTCTGTATGTCTGTGTCTGTGTCTGTGTGTGTATGTGTGTATCTGTCTGTTTATCTGTTTTTGTGATAGTGGAGTTTGAACTCAGCGCCTTGCCTGTGCCTGCACTAGAGTCACACATTGAATGCTAATATGGACTTCTCTGCCTTAGGAATAAGATAACAAGTATATAGAAAGGAGTTATTTTCCTACTAAGTCAAATGTTTGTTTTTATTACTCCCGGGTTTTTACCTAAAAGTAATATTTGCCTTCCTCAAAAGTTCATTGCTCTTCATATATAAAGATCTCTGGTAAGTCAACAAGAAATCTTGATTACATCATTCCTTATTGACAAAAAGCAATCTTTAAAAACATGGCAATTAAATTACCCCAAATTTTTAAAAGGTTATTGGTTTGGAGTAAGGTAAACCTGACCTACTGAGAAAAATGAAGGTTAGTGTAGGATTTCCACAACCAGGAATTATGTACAAAGACCTTTAAAAAGAATCAAAACAGACTTGATGAACAGAAGTCCCTCTGGGAATTTTTTCCCCTAGGGGAAAATGACTACCATCATGTCATCTCCAATATTTGAAATGGGGTAGGGATTAGCAGTGAGCCTCATTGCTAAAGGAGATGGGGTAAATAAATGCTTGGTACCCAGGGGCAGGGAAAAAAGTCAGATTCCTCACCATGACTTGGTGATGTCAGTGGTCCCGGGCCTGGAGTGGCATGCAAACGATCCATCTCTCTAAGATTCTTTCCTTGTCTGTAAAATGGGGATCAAGGAAGGTACAAGCCACAGTTCTATGAGGGCCAATGAGATAAGACCAGAGCTACCAAACCACAGGGTAGAGGCCCAAAACCTCAAGGTCAGGGATCAGGTCCTGAGTTCAAGCCCCAGGACTGGGGCACACACACACACACACACACACACACACACACACACACACACACAGAGCACTTCAGAGCTCCTGCCTACACCTGCTAGGCCCTGATCCCTCAGTCTTTTCCATCTGTAAAACTCCATCCACCTACAAGTCCTGGTGCAACTTTCTCTATGTAGAGTGTAGTACTTATGATGGACTTGTGATCCTGGTAAAATTCAGTTACACCTTTTGCAGAAACAGCTGACAGTGGATGACAAAGAGGTTTCAGGGACTAGCTTGAGAGCTGACATTTCTATCAAGTTCCCACGTGATCCTCACACACAGGATCCAGCCACCATGCATTGAGAAGCTCTGGGCAGAGAGCCTTCCTTCTTGTAGAAAAACATCAGTAAAGCCTTAAAACCATAAAAGCCATTTAGTGTTTATCAGAACCTTAAATAACTATGATGAATCCATTTCACAGATCAACCGAGTGAGATAAAGGAGATGAGAAAGGAACAGGCTCAAGATACAATGCTTGGAAGCAAGAATTTGCATCTGGGAGCAGGTGGAAGGAGGTGGCTGGACTAAGAGCTGCTGACTTGAACACATATAGAGGTACAGAAACTATCCTTAGTGAGTTAAATAGAGACACAATCTCAACATACAACATCTGTAGTAGCAAGAATACTGTCTCCTGCTTCTCTGTTCCCCTGAAGACTCAATGCTGTTAGAAATATCTGCCCCAATTTTCCAAGAGAAGGCTAAAATACACATCTTCTGGCTAAATGTGGCTTGGATGCTACAAGTTTATACTGCTATGTGTCTTTCTTCATCCTAGTGTCCATACAAATCACCTAGACTTCTTGTTGAAGAGGAGGAGGACAACGAGGAGGAGGGGGGAAGAGGAGGAGGAGGGGGAGGAGAAGGAAGCAGCCAGGCACTGGTGGCTCGTGCCTGTAATCATAGTAATTCAGAAGGGTGAGATCTGAGGATTGAGTTCCAAAGCCAGTCCTGGCAGGAAAGTCTGAGGACACTTATCTCCAATAAACCCTCATAATGCTGGAAGTGGAGCTGTGCTTCAAGAGGTAGAATGCTGGCCTTGAGCTAAAAAGCTCAAGAACATTGCCCAGGCCCTGAGTTCAAGCCCTTGAACTGGCACAAGAGAAGAGAAGGGAAAAGAGAAGAGATGAGAAGAGGAGGGAAGCAAAGGAAAGGGAGAAGGGGAGGGAGAAGGGGAAGGAGAGGAGGAGGGGAGAGGGAGAAGGAGGGTGGAAGAGGGTTCTACTGTGCCGATCTTGCTGTGGGGTGTGGGATTTTTCGATTCTGGGATTCTTTGATTCTTCAGAGACCACACAGAGTGGCTTTGCTCTGCAGCAGCGCTGCCTACGGCGGGGTTTGCAGTGAGGCACTGCACCATCACCCGGTAGCGTGTTAGAAATGTATATGCCAGAAATACCCAATGCCAATGTGTTCCAGGTGATTTTTATGCATGTTCAAATCTAAGGAGACTGTCCCAGCTTACTTAAAGTGACTGAAACATATGGATGGGTGGAGATTCTTTTAACTCACCTAAGACGAAGATAGGCATCAAAGTTTTTTTCCTTATTTCTTTCCTTTCCTTCTTTCCTTCCTTCCTTCCTTCCTTCTTTCTTTTTTTTTTTTTTTTTTACCAATCTTGGGGCTTGAACTCAGAACTTTGGTGCTGTCCTTGAGCTTTTTTTTCTCTCTCTCAAGAATAGCATTCTACCACTCAATAGTTACAGCCTTTTGGTAATTAATCAGAGATAAAAGTTTCATGGACTTTTCTGTCCAGGCTGACCTCAAACTGTGATCTTCAGCCATGAGCTGCTAGGATTAAAGGTATGAGCAACCAGCACCTGGCTACTTTTCTTTCTTTGGCAGCCCTTGGGTTTGAACATGGGTCCTTGTGATGCTAGATAGGCATTCTACCACTTGAGTCACCACCCCAATCCTTTTTTGCTTTACTTACCATTCATCTAGAGCCTCACCTTTTTGTCAGGAGCCAGCATCAGAACACGACCCTCCTAGCTATCTTTCCCTCATAGCTGGAATCACAGAGGTATACCACCATGGCGTGCTTGTTTGTTCGGATAGGGTCATGCTAACCTTTTGCCAAAGCTGGCTGGTCTTGGACTGAGATCCTCGTGTCTGCTTTCTGCAGAGCTGGGATTCCAGGAGCTCACTACCACACTCAGCTCTAGCACCAGACCCTTTCAAACTCCCATGTTGGTCCCAATATGCTACCAAAGTGGAAGACTACAAAAAGGAAAATAAACCAAACTAATATGGACTTCTCCGTATATTTTCCCCCAACTGGGGACAAAGGAATATATAATTGGACTAGAAGAGGCGATTTCCACTAAAGCCTAGAACAGAAGTAGCATACACCCAGCATGTGTTTGTACAGCTACCCATGGCAGGGGAGGAAAACACCAAGCGGCTGCATGGAATGGGGGTCCTCGCTCGATCCCACGTCTCCAGAAGCCAGCACTGCTGTTGCCCTTGGTCCTTCACAATTCTTCCCACAGCCACGACCTGCCAGGAAACAAAGCCAGCACCACACTTGGCCACTTGGAGGATGAGAACCAGCCAATGTCTAGAGTGGCCAAGGGCCAAAGTAACTGAACCACAGATGGCCCATCTGGTCAGCCACAGAGACCTGGCTTTGGTGCCTTTCCTGGTTGTGCAGTTAAAATGCCTGCCACTCTGTTTCCTGGTTTTATAAGTCAATTGGTGACTGACCAGTTAAATGCCCTAATGAGCAGCACAAATCACAGTGAGGAATGGCCCCCTGAGTTCCTTTTCTGAACAATATCCAAAGAATGAGGTCTGGGCTGTGGTCTCTGAAGGCCAATGGAGCTGAGGAGGAAGTGGAACCAGCCCAGGGTTTCCAGAATGCAAAGAAAAGAACGGATATCAAGATCTCTGAAAGGGATGAGCTTGTTTCCAGAGGCTGAGTGGAGCGATACGGTTGTGAGGTCCACCAAGCGTGCAAAGGGAAGACGTGGAAACAACAGCACGCCATCAGCCATCAGGAGGACGCAAGACAAAGCAAGTGGGGCTTGGCGGCGGAATCTGGAGTGCATCCCGGAGGACACAGGGATGCAGGTGGATGCAGACACTCAGGGAGGCCGGTGGCTGGGTTGATAGGCTGGAGAGAAGACATCAAGGACACTGTGCCTTTTTGGACAGTGCCTCTCATTACCTCTTTCCATATCTGTCAGTCAACAAATATTTACTCTGAGCCCTTGCAGGTGGGCCAAAGGCAGTGGGCAGAATATCTCCATTTCATAGGTGAATTGTTTTAACTCGAAGGAAACATGTTCAAAAGAGTCGTACATCCTGCCAATGCCGGTTGAGTCACTTTTGGTTTGTAACACTGAGGATGACAGTCTGCATGTTCTCAATGCTGCCTGCTAAACAGTCTATGTTTGTAGGGGCAGAGCCTACACACACCAAAGAACACTATAAGCCAATATACTCGAGAATGGTACAAAACAACTCTGGAGTACTTGTGAGAAGCTATTCTCAAAGAAAACTCATCTCTCAGCGACATGAAAAGGATTCTCTGACGAAGGGACACTTGAATTGGTTTCGGAAAGTCAGACAGGAGTTAAGCCAAAATGGCGTTGTGTCCTCAACAAAAGGAACAGAATGTGCAAAGGCCCAGAGGCAAGAAGAAGCATGATATTATCCAGGCACGGCAAAGATTTGTATGGAGAATCTAGGTCTATAATGATGATAGAAATAAAAGACAATGAGGTGTAGGGAGAGATTGATTCTCTGAGAGAAGGAGGGAGAGAGAGAGAGAAGGTATTAGAGGCTGAAGAGACTCAAAGTCTATTACATACACATGAAGATAACACAATGAAAGTGACAAAGTACTGTTTGAAAAATGAAGGGTGGAGGGAGGGAAAGGGATTATGAGGGAGGAGGCGGGCTTGCTTGAAGTACACTGTAGTCATGTCCAAATTTTTTTACAGCAAAACTCTTAACTTTTAAATGCTGAAATTGGGTGGTTCCAGAGATCATGTGCTTTATGATTGTCCTTAAATTAACTCAATAAAGATAGTGATATTTGAAAAAAAAAAAAGGTGGGCAGGGGGGAAGAAATGGAGAAAAGACTGCTAGGGCCATGGTAATGGTCACAAAGATACCAGCTCCTGCCAAGCCTTGTGCATGTTGCAAGGGGCTTGAATTTCACCCCAGAGGGCCACACCAGTCATGGCGGTCTGCAGCTGTGGGAATGAGTGAAGCCAGAGGAACGGTGGCTTTTGAATTCTCCAGACTGCCAAGCAAGAATGATGGCCCTGTCATTGCTTATACAAAGTGTACTGAAACTCCAATTCTGTTCTGACCAGCACTTGAGCAGTGGAAGCTACCCAGCAACTCAATGCAGGTACCCAGCACTTCATCCCCATGTGTTTACAAAGCCCACATGCCTTCTGATCTTCCTACCTACAGGGTGATCCCAGGATGACACGGATGACACGTGTGGTTGTGCCAGGGTCACCTGAGGGCAGGGCTTGACTGTGACATAATCAGATTTATGGGTTTGTTTTTTAAAGGACCACCAGGCTGCTATGTGGGAAACAGATTGGAGGAGGCTGTAGTCTAGAGCAAATATACAACAGTGTGCTCTCTCAGTGTATATTTTAATAAACATCTCCTCAATGTGGATATAATTATAGAACTGGAGTGACTGAATTGGAGTCCTTTGTTTCTCTCTGTTTCTGTTTCTCTCTGTTTCTGTCTCTCTCTTTCTCTCTGTCTGCCTGTCTCTCTCTCTCATATATATTATATATATTTTTTCAGACAGAGATATCACCATCTCTCTTTCTTTATATATATATAGAGAGAGATAAATCTACATATGTATATACATATGTGCATATGGACAGAGATACAATTCTGTTGTTCTAAAGTTATTCCCTTACACAAATATACAAAAAGAGACCGGAAGAGACACTGCATACCCAATCAGCCATTCTAGCATGAAAATATGGACAGGGTACACTAAAGAGAGTCTAGAACCAAGTCACAGGCCCTAGGTCAGGGGAGAGATGCACCTGTTGGTGTTGTCAGTTGGGGGATCTGGGCTCTCCTTTGGGCATGCTCTCTTCTGGGTTATAGGACTGTTGGATTGAATCAATGCAATTGCTCCTCAGTGCTTTCTCTCTACACATTCCCTTAATAGAATATTCATAGAAGGCTGGGATTTGATTCAGCCTCTTTTAAAACATACCCAGTTGGGTTCCCAAAGGAGTCTGATTCTCAATGGCTGGATTGGGGAATCTAGGGATGGCAAAGGATGTGCAGGATCTGGTGGAGAGGGGCACCTGGAGACCACAAACCACACAGCTGTTGGGGTTCATCACTTCTATGCGTCCCCAGTGGAACATCAGCTAAATAATGCAAGAATCCCAGCATCTAGTTGTCAGCGTACCTACTGGAGCGTACAGCAACCTAACTGGGCTTCAGGACACCATGTGCACCCTTCCTTCCAGCAGGCCGGCCCATGACCCCATTCTCAAGACTAAGCAGAGCAGTTCATTGACTGCCTTTAATGGGGCTCTTCAAGAGAAACTGGATTAGCTGGTAGAAGTTGCCAGACATGGGGTTAGTTCTCCTGGGAAAAGAGCTTTCTTCTCCCCAACTACACTATTTCCACAAGTTAGTTAAACCCAGACTGGATAGACGGAGTTGGAAAAGGAGGCCTGCAGTTGCTGGAAAAGTGTGGTAGACAGAAGGGAGAAGAAAGCCCTGTACCTACCTCACTTTCCAGAGGAGGTAACACACAGCCAGCAGACAGCCATTGTCTCCTACCAATCCCCCCATTGTTTCCCCAAGATCACTTTGTTTTCTCCATGCCCAGAACACAGCGAGTTCATTCTCCACTCAGTTACCTTGTGCTTACTAAACCTTTAACCAGAAATCCTCCTTCTTTATATTTTTGTATCATCTCTCCTAGTCAAATTGCAACACCTAGGCCTGCCCTGGTTGCTCTGTGACCTTCTCATATTAGCCTTGAGGGTATTTATGGTTCCTGGAGGTGGCTCAGGGTGTATAACCCCATATCTGTTCATTGTCTCCTTACCTCAAAGCAAATGTGAATTCCAAGCAGAGTCATTGGGACATACAACAGTACCAGGCAACCTGGTAGACGTTTAAGAACTTCAGGAATGAACAAATAAAGCTTTAACATATAAAAATGGTTGGAAAATAAAATCAACATCCGAAGGGAATGATTGTCCTTGAATATTAAGAATACAAAAACAGCTGGGCACCGGTGCTCACACCTATAATCCTAGTTACCCAGGAGGCTGAGACCTGAGGATCACAGTTTGAAGCCAGCTTGGACAAGAAAGTCTGTGGGGCTCTTACCTCCAATTAAACAGCAAAAACCAGAAGTGGATCTAAAATTGACCTCTCAGTGGAATACAATAGCTCAAAAGCTATGTTCATATAAGATTACTGTCGACATATTGTCTAATGTCAACATTACATTTAAAGCCCTAGGCGAATTTTCTTGGGCATAGGCCACGTGGCTACTGTATATGTTTTTGGTACATTGGGTATATATGTATATATGTCTGCCTGACCTAGGGAAGGGAAAGAAAAACAAGGTGTAAGATATCACAAGAAATGTACATACTGCCTTTTTGCACAACACCTTGTCAAAAAAAATTTGTTTAATTAATAAATAAATAAAAATTTTTTTTGGCCAGTCCTGGGCTTGGACTCAGGGCCTGAGCACTGTCCCTGGCTTCTTTTTGCTCAAGGCTAGCACTCTGCCACTTGAGCCACAACGCCACTTCTGGCCATTTTCTGTATATGTGGTGCTGGGGAATCGAACCCAGGGCCTCATGTATATGAGGCAGACACTCTTGCCACTAGGCCATATCCCCAGCCCAATAAATAAATTTTTTAAAAACTGTAAAAAAATGTATATCTAAGTAATTATTCTAAGACAATTTGTAAGGATGTTAAAGAAATGTAAATGTGAAAAGTATTTAAGAAGATGTATAAAAAGAAACAATATTAAAAAAAAAGGGGGGGCTGGGGATATGGCCTAGTGGCAAGAGTGCTTGCCTTGTATACATGAGGCCCTGGGTTCGATTCCCCAGCACCACATATACAGAAAACGGCCAGAAGTGGCGCTGTGGCTCAAGTGGCAGAGTGCTAGCCTTGAGCAAGAAGAAGCCAGGGACAGTGCTCAGGCCCTGAGTCCAAGGCCAAGGACTGGCCAAAAAAAAAAAAGAAGTGGATCTAGGGCTCAAGTGGTAGAGCACTAGCTTTGATCTTCATCCTAGCTACCCTGGAAGCTAAGACTTGAGGATTGTGGTTTGAAGCCATCCAGGGAAGAAAAGTGCATGAGACTTAAATCTCCAGATAACTACCAAAAGCCAAGAGTGGAGCTGTGACATAAGTGGTAGAGAGCTAGCCTTGAGCTAAGAAGCTCAGGGACAGAGCCTGGGTCCTAAATTCAAGCTCCAGAGATTGCATGCATGCCCCCTGCTGCTTAACCTCTATTGAGAGAGACAAATAAACAGGCAGATTTGGAACATACAAAGTGCTAATACATGCAGTGGAAGAAGGATGAAGCTGTATCAGGCTTCCCTTAAGCCCTGTGCTCTCGGCCTTAAAGCCACCATGTTTTACGACCCGCCATCTGACACACAGTCTTTCCACGTGGCCAAGATGTTTCAGAGCAGATAGGAGAGTAACACTTAAAAGACCAACCCCACAGAACAGATGGCGGAGTTATTTCGTGCCAATTAAATGAACGGTTCGACTGCCTGATCTGCTGCACACTGATCAAGCTGGGAGAGAGCCTCTTGTGCTGGTACAGACATGTGATTGAATGTAAAAGATGCTAATGGAGGCAGCCCCAAGGGTCACCGGGACCACAGAGCAATGTTGAGATAAAGGAGCTGCACAATGTCAACATGGGAGGCAAAGGAGAGAGGGGGAATTGGTGGGATGGTGAGTGGCGGGGGGTGGGGGGGCTATAAAAAGATTTATGTAATTAGGACAATGCTGAGGGACGCCTGTGGCCATGCTAACCAGGCACATGTTATGACAATGTGTGAGTAGTCTGTGCCAGCCTCCGTCCGCTAAGTGCCACATGCTGATGGGAGGAGAATCAGCAATATAGGCAAGCCTGTCTCTGTCCTGCAGGAGTTTACAGTCAAAAACTGGAACACTCAGAAACCAAGAGTCCCAGCATCAAGTTCAATGAAGTGGATGCGGCATAATCCGAAGCGAAACTAGACTCTGTCTTCATTTAATTGTAACTTTTAACTTCTCAGTAAGTAATCCATTGGTAACAAGAGTGACTTGGAAGTTGGGCACCAGTGGCTCACACCTGTGTAATTGTAGCTACTCAGGAGGCTGAGATCTGGAGGCTCATGCTTAGACGCCAGGCCAGAAAGGAAAAGTTCATGAGATTCTTTTTATTTCTAATTAACCGCCAAAAAGCTGGAATTGGATCAAATGGCAGAGAGCCAGCATTGAAAAACAACAAAAAGTAAATAAATAAAAAGGTAAGGGAGAGAGCAGGGGAGAGAGTGACATTGTCCAGAAAGAAATGAGCTCATTACCTGACTTATGCAACTGTAACTCATCTGTACATCACCTTTACAATAACAATTTAAAAAAGAAAAAGAAAGCTAAGAGACAGTACCCAGGCCCTCAGTTTAAGCCCCAGTACTGGCAAAAAAAATTGAGGGGGCTGGGAATGTGGCTTAGTGATAGAGTGCTTGCCTAGCATGCATGAAGCCCTGGGTTCGAGTCTCAGTACCACATGAACAGAAGGAAAAAAAAAGCTGGAAGCGGTGCTATGGCTCAAGTGGTAGAGTGCTAGCCTTGAGCAAAGAGGCCAGGGACAGTGCTCAGGCCCTGAGTCCAAGGCCCAGGACTGGCCAAAAAAAAATGGCATATTCTAAAACTAATAAGGCAGTGAGAAAACCCACACATTAAAACTGAACTCCTGGTACTGAAATGACTTATACATTGTTGTCTCCTATGGGTTGAACAGACAGTTAGGTCAGCCCAGAAGTGAGAAGTGAATAGATTCCCTGGTCTTCAGTCTTTCTTGACAAAGGAAAAATCCTAAAATGGGACCTGAGAATGTGAGGAGTATTCTCAGACTGAGATCACATGAATCTGCTCTGCTCTTTCTGAGATTAATAATAAATAAAGGTTTGTAGGCCGAACACTAAGTGATAACAATGCCTGAGGCTCTAGTGAGTGGAAGCATCAGTAAACAAGGCAGGGGTTGGGTCAGATTTCCCGTGGACACAGCTGAGCCCACGAAGGAGACATAGGGTGCAATCCTCCTTGTGTGGACAGCGATTCTTTCCTCTTGCCTCTGGCGCTCCACTAAGGCATTCTGCTAAAATGTGACTCTATCGTGAGAAGAGCCAACTCAACCCATAGAGCAGAACAGAGAATCCAGAAAAGAGCCATAGACGAGTGCATATTTACTTGGTATGAAAACAGTATTTGAAAATGGCAGAGAAGGAATGGGCTGTTCAACAAATATTACTTATATGGGGGGGGGGGCAAAGGAAAATACCTACCATCTACTGAACTGTAGGATTCCCACTGTACTTTAGTATATTCCAGAAGAATCAAAAGTTCAGGGTAGCTGGACACCACTGGCTCACACCTGTAATCATATCTACTCAGGGGAGTGAGAGCTGAAGATCACTGTTCTATGCCAGTCTGGGCAGGAAAGTCAATGAGACTATTATCTCCAATTAACCACCAAAAACAGGCAGGGAGTGAGGGGGAAGAGTGCCAAAGGGAGCTGTGGCTCAAATGGTAGAATGCTAACTTTCAGGAAAAAAGTTCAGGAACAGCACCCAGGCCCTGAGTTTAAACCCTTGGACTGGAACAACAACAAAAGCCTTTAAAAAGTTAAGACAGAAGCATCAGGCTGGAAGTATTTTCAATACGTACAATCAATCACCAAAAGATTGCTATCCAAATATATCAAGATTTAAGATTTATTTAATCCAGGTGTCCATAATCCTGGCTACTTCAGAGGCTGAGAGCTAAGAGTCACAGTTCAAAGTCATTCCAGGCAGGAAAGTCTATGAGAGTTTTCTCCAATTAACCGGCAAAGGCCATCAATAGAACTTAAGTGGTAGAGCATCAGCCTTGAGAGAAAAAGCTAAAGAACAGTGCCCAGACTGTAAGTTCAAGCCCTGGTACTGTCACAAGAGAGAAGAGAGAGTGTGAAATATACATATATATGTAAAACACTTATGTATATTTATATATTTTATATAGCAAGATTTCTCACAAAATCATTACGAGAAAAATACTAAAAGTCAACACAATAAAAATCGAACAAATGCTGTAATCCTACACAGGAAGCTGAGATCTGTGGATCGTGGTTTGAAGCTAGCTCAGGCAAGAAAGTCCATAAGACTCTTACCTTCAATTAACCACCAGAAAACTGGAAGTGGCACTGTGGTTTAAAGTGAGAGAGTGCTAGCCTTGAGTGAAAAGCTCAGAGACAGCGCCTAGGCCCTGAGTTCAAGCACCATGACCAACAACCAAAAGAAAAAAAAATTGGGGGGAACAAATAATATAAACATTTATAAAAAGAAACAAATGTAAATGAAAGGATGTTTAAGTGTATTATTAACAAGAACTGTGTGAACAAGAATGATGTTTTCTGGAAATGTTTCCAGGAGAAGGGCAGAGTGAAGGCACTACTAAGCACATGTTGATGAACATTGTTGGGAGATCAAACTGGTAGAGTATTTCTACCAGGTAACCCAACTGTACCTTACATTCTTCTTCAAGAAATGCACCTAACCTTCCGCCAGGAAATCAGGATGGACAGCCTAGACAAAAACATGAGCACAAAGGGGCACATACATGCTTACGTCTCATTCTCAACTCATATTCTCCTGTGGGGTGGCCTTAGGGGCGGGGAATTAGGTCACGGGGGTAGAGCCTCCACCAAGAAGAAGTAGACTAAAGCAAAGAGGAGAACTCATACTAGTACACAACTCTGCCGACATCCTGACCCCAGACTTTCAACCCCCAGATAGCAGGAGAGAAATGTTGGTTGTTTTATCCACCTGGCCTGTGGCCATTTGTCATAGCAGCCTCTGTTAAGACAATAGCTGAGCTACACAAAATATCCAGCCACAAGGGAGTGATTAAATGAACAACCGCATATCCCTGGCATTAGAGTGCTCTGCATCTGTTAAGTGAGGTCGGTTTAAATGTGTTTGTATGGGAATGTCTTCAATGTACACTGTTTGATGAAAAAGTGATTTGCATACAGTCTGATGCAATTTCTGTCAACAGAAACACCAACCTACACAACACAAAGCTACAAGTGTTTAAAGAATACACAGACACTATATTAATCTATAGATGTAGATATAGATATAGGTATAGGTACATAGCAATCACGAGATACCTATAGCTATAGATACGGTTATATAGATCCATGCAAGCAATAACTGGAAATATGAAAAACCAATGGTAACAACAGTGATTTCTAGAATGGGAATACAAGAGTGGGGGAGAAAGAAACAAAGGGGACTTTTCATTTTGTGTTTCACATCTATTGGTACTAAAGACACACACACATCAGTAATTTTGATAAGAATGTGTTTGGGGAATCTACAATAGATAGACAGATAGATAGATAGATAGATAGATAGATAGATAGATAGATAGATAGATGATAGATAGATAGATAGATAGATAGATAGGGAGGGAGGGAGGGAGGGAGGGAGGAAGGGAGGAAAAGAGGGAAGAAGGGAGGGAGGGAGGGTTCAGGTGCTGGTGGCTTGTGCCTGTAATCCTAGCTACTCAGGAGGCTGAGATCTAAGGATCACAGTTTGAAGTTAGCCTACGCAGGAAAGTTTGTGACACTCTTATTTCCAACAAACCACTCAGAAAAAAGCTAGAAGTGGTACTGTGACTCTCAAGTGGTAGAGCTTTGAGCACAAAGAGGTCCAGGGACAGTGTCCAGGCCCAGAGTTCAAGCCCCAGGACCAGCAAAAGAGAGGGGGGAGGGATGGAGGGAGGGAGGGAGGGAAGGAAGGAGGGAGGGAGGGTAGGAGGGAGGGAGGGTAGGAGGGAGAAGAGTCAGGAAGGAAGGAGACAATAGAAGGAAGGAAGGAGGGAAGGAGCATAACATTAAAACTTTCTCCAGGAGGGAGAACCTTAAAAGAAGATTGTGTACTCTGAGAGTTTTGATAACCCTGAGCATCAGCATCTTTGGGACAGAGATTAATTGCCCAGAAAATAAAAGAAGGTGATCTTTCAAGCTTTTAGGCTAAGATTTGCACCCCTTGCACCTAATGACCATCCTCTTCCTTCCAGCGACTCACGTGGGCCACTGTTTTCTGACAAGCAGTTCGTGTGCAAGATAGCCCTTGTGAAGAGTACATTATCTCCAGTCCAGCACACTTTTTCAATATTCTTTTATTGTCTTGGCATCTGGTTCATTTGGTGTTTACTGCTAAGTTCTAAAATTGCAATTTCCTTCCCAGGATAGGTTAGTTAACTTCAGCGTGTTTTCTATCCCTAAAGCCAGGTCTCAGGCTGATCAATTTTCTCCTGAGATACATCTTGGATATTTCAGCATGGGTTGTACCATGGACATTCACAGAGCATCCCTAACTTGAACCTATTGCTTCTCCATACTCCCCTGGGCGACTCAAGGCCACGCGTGAACCCCCACGTTCCATGGGTTCAGATCTATCGCTCGGGTTATAGGGTATAAAGGAATCCACTTCTGGGATTTTCTTTTTTACCCAATTTGCTTTGAGTCTGTGCTTCCCTATCTGGGTCCTGTCATCTCTCCCCTAGTACCAACACTTCACCAAGCAACAGCCATCAGATATTCACAATGATGAAGTCCCTTGTGACCCGCAGGAGAACCCGGCACACTGCAAGGTGCGCTTCTCAGCTTTCTGCCCCTGTCACTCTGCTCCAAGGTGAGCTCGCCTTCCCCCATTGTGTCTGCCCTATTTTATAAGATTCCTCTACTCCAGAACAAAAGTTTGAGGCATTGATTCAGTGAAAAAAAATTCTACATGCTAGGAATGTGGCTTAGTGGTAGAGTGCTTGCCTAGCAAGCATGAAGCCCTGGGTTCAGTTCCTCAGCACCACATGAACAGAAAAGGCCAGAAGTGGCGCTGTGGCTCAAGTGGCAGAGTGCTAGCCTTGAGCAAAAAGAAGCCAGGGACAGTGCTCAGGCCCTGAGTTCAAGCCCCAGGACTGGCATAAAACAAAACAAAACAAACAAAAATGCTATGGTTTGAGATTCTACTCTTTTTGTTTGTTTGTTTGTTTTGGTGCCAGTCCTGGGGCTTGAACTCAGAGCCTAAGCACTGTTCCTGAGCTTCTTTTATGCTCAAGACTAGTGCTGTACCACTTGAGCCACAGCACCATTTCTGGTTTTCTGGTGGTTAATTGGAGAAAAAAGTCTCACAGACTTCCCTTGCCTGGGCTGGCTTCAGACCATGCTCCTCACATCTCAGCCTCGAGTAGCTACAATCTACTGTCCGACTGAGAATCTACTCCTTTAACTGTTTTTTTTGTGGTTTTTTTTACATGTGATCTGGTTTATATACATCATTGTGTGTGTGCTTGTGTGTGTGTGCATGCACGCGTGTGTGTGCGCATAGGCATGCATCAGAACTGGTGCTTGAACTCAGAGCCTGGGTACTGTCCTTTAGCTTTTTTGCTCAAGGCTGGTGCTCTACCACTTGAACTATAGTTCTACTTCTAATTGTTCGCTGGTTAATTGGAGATAAGGGTCTCACGGACTTTCCTGTCTGGGCTGGCTTGGAACCTCAGCCCTCAGAGTCCATTCTCCTGAGTAGCTAGAATTACAGAACAGGCGTGAGCCACCAGCACTGAGCTCTGATAACTTTTCAAATGCGGGGTTGTAGTGGGAAAAGAAAAGGAATTCTCCAGTGTACGTGCAGATTCCATCTGTTCTCCCTGCGGCTGTGCCCACTGGGGTGGGCAGGAATCCCTCCTGCAGTAGCTTTCTCGGCTCCCAGCTGAAGCACCTAGCCCACCTACCAGATCTCAGAGTCACCACTCAGAAACTCTCAGGACCGTGTGCTGATGGACTCTTCCAAGCGCCATTCTCCACAACAACCAAATCTATTCAGCAGCATACTTGACAGTACACACTGACCTGAATTACTGAACACAAAGACGGTTGCACACTTCATCATCTATCCATGCCAGCCTCGGGGAAACTCAATTTCATGTTTGGGAGACAGTGAGGGCATGGCTTGGCATAACAAAGGCAGAGTGCGGGGCGAGGTGTGCCGTGCCTTCGCCGCTACTGGCAGCGCATCACTCATTAACAAGGTTGGTGCATCGGAGAAGGAGAAACGCGAAAACTGATTAGAAGGAGAATTTATCACCCCGCCTGAGAGAATAAACAACACGAAAGAGCTGTCCATCACTGCTAGTGGCCCCACCTAGGCAGCGAACATCTGTTTTCTTAGCTGAATGTTTTGCTTCAGAAAGGGAAGAGCAAGCAGAAGGCTTTCTGGAAAAGCTCTGTGGCCTGCTGAGTCTGGGGCCATCAGGCAATTTCCTGTAGGTTCCAGGAAAAAAAAAAAAAAAAAAAAAAGAGGCTTTGGAAAAGGAAACGTGTCAGATGCTAAGGGGGAACCCACATGCCTATGTCTGTCACAGCAATTGCTAGTCCCCACGAATATCCTCCCACCTCCTGGGCACAGCAACTACAGGCAGCTTGCTTTGGTCAGGTGGCTTCAGTCACATGACTTGAGAGGTGTGTGTGTGTGTGTGTGTGTGTTGATTTTCTCCTTGCTCTCATGGCCGCCGTGAGCCCAGTGGAGGACACCCTAACTCACCTGCCTCTGGAATGAAGACGCGGCACCCTTGGCCTGTGGGCCAAGTGATGATGGACATACGGTGTGAGTGAGGAATAAACATTTGTGGTTATAAGGTACTGAGATATGGGGATCGTTTATTATTGCCACTTCCTCCAGACTGTCTGGATTCAAAACAGATCCATCCATCTCCTCCTCACAACATTCATGTTATGTTTCATTCCGTGATTGATGGCACCAGAGCCGGAACTGACAGTGCCACTTGGTTCTGTAGGTTTGGGTCTAATGTCTCTTCAAGTACTAATGTCTGGGAACTGGTGCTAGTACACAGAGCTTACAGGAGATAGGATTTTTGTGTTACCCTAGGTTGATGCTAAGCAACCCTAATTACATCAACCATGCCTTTGATACCAGGTCAAGTAGATAACATCTGACTTATTTTTCCCTTCCCAGATAGCCTCCAAGTCTTGCATAGTAGTTTTCTAGAACCTTTGCTGAGTCTAGGTCACCAGAAATGTTCAAAGTAGCTGATGGCTACAGTTCTGTGTAGGGAAGTATACACTGGTAGCAGATACGGGCTACTGTGAATCCTCACGCAATGGAATTTTACTCATCTATCAGGAAGAATGTTATAGTCATTTGGAGAACAAGGCATGGACCTGGGATGAACGATGTTAAGTAAATCAGGCTCAGGGAGACAAAGGGCACACGTTTTCTTTGGTATGTGGATGTTGGATCTAAATTATGAGCATATATGTAAATATGTACAGGGCTAAAGGCAGCTGTGTACAAACTGAGTGGAGTGTGTGTATGCAGGGGAGGGTTCCGATAGCATAACTCCTATGAAAAACGAACTCAGAGTCTCACAAAATGCACACAAGGAAGCTAGAACATGCGATGACTGGAGAGGAGGAGAGGGAAGCAGAGGAATGGAGAGAGGAAGGGTGGGCGAAGGCAGACATTATATTCAATGTGCATGTGTCAAAATGGAACCAGGTAACTTCAGAGGGTGATGGGTTTGGGAGATGGGGGAGGGATTGATGGAAAGTGTAACAGCGATCAAGATACATTGTACTTATAATCTGGTTTATTGAATTGAAATTCCTTCATATAACCACTTAAAAATAATGATAAATTTTAAAAGTCCCCCCTACTAAACGTTTTATTGCATATTTATCAGTATTTTCTCCATGAAGTGTGCACCCGCTCCGAGCCAATGTGGGACCTTTGCCCTTGAATCTCCATAACTATTAGCTACACAAAACCTATTTTTTAAAATATAAAGCAGTCCCTCTTGGGTTATTTCATAATAGCAATGAAAAACTGACTAAGGCAGGGTGTTTTAACATTTCCCTCCAATCTTTTCAACCTGGAATTTGTTTTGCTGCATCATGTTAAGTCAAAATTGAAACTTCTCCTCAATAATGAATCCCAGACTCATTTACTGAGTCATCTATCACCTCTTTTGCTTGTTGTAAAATACCATCATTCTTGATAACCAGTCTTTATTTGCACTAAATCTTGTTTGGATGCTTCCACTCTGTTTCAACATTCTGTTGATTTTTATATTCACTACAAGTTTCAACAGTGTTTGCCTTTATAATACATCTCAAATGTATCCCACTACATGTATTACAAATATTTATTACAACTATTATAATGAGCCAGGCATCCGCGGCTCATGCCTTTAATCCTAGTTACTCAGAAGGCTGGCATCTGAGGATCACAGTTCAAAGGCAGCCCAAACAGAAAAGTCCCCATGAAACTTTAATCTCCAATTAACTACTCAAAAACCAGAAGTAGTGCTTCGGCCCAAGTGGTAGAGTGCTAGACTCAAGCACAAAGAGCCTCAGGGACAGTGTCCAGGCCTTGAGTCTTGAGTCTTGGCTATAATCTGCCTTCTTTCAAATGAGCTATTGTGTGTGTGTGTGTGTGTGTGTGTGTGTGTGTGTGTGTGTGCTGGTACTAGGGCTTGAATTAAGCTCAAAGCTGGCACTCTAGCACTTGAAACACACAGTTCCAATTTTAAGGTTGTTTTTTTTTTTTTTTTTTTTTATGGTAGTCACCTTACAGACTTTCCTAACCAGACTGGCTTCTAACTGAGATTCTCAGATCTCAACCTCTTAAGTAGCTAGGATTACAGGTGTGAGACAATGGAGCCTGGATCTTGTTTTTATCTTCTTGACAAGAAGTCTGAGAATACCATGCAGCCTGTTTCGCTGCACACAACTAATATGTTTTAAATGTATCAATTTTTGACAGTACTAGGATTTGAACTCAAGAGTTCACACTTGCTGAGCTGGTGGTCTATCACTTGAACCATGCTTCCAGTCTAGCTTTTTACTGGAGAAGATAGAATCTCTCAGACTTTTCTACTCTGGGTTTGCTTCAAACAGCTATCCTATGTATCTCACCCAGGATTATAGATGTGGCCACCAGTGCCCAACATATAACATCAATTGTTAAAATGCATTGTAATCCAGGAGCTGATGGCTCACACCTATAATCTTAGCTGCTGAGGATGCTGAGACCTGAAGACTATAGTTCAAAGCCAGCCAAGGCAGGAAACTCCATAAGATTCATATCTCCAATTAACTACCACCACCAAAAACAACAAGAACAACAAAATCTGGAAATAAATCTGTGGCTCAAGAGGTAGAACACTAGCCTTGAGCAAATAAAACCTCAGGGACAGCTCCCAGGCCCTGAGATCAACCCCCAGCACACACGCACACACATGCGCACACACACACACACATACACACACACTGTAAAAATAAATTCTATTAAAAAAGATAATCATGGAAGCAGAGTTTAAAGTTTGCAATAATATTCTTTTGGCTCTGCGAGAATTTAAAGAATAAGTACTTGGTTGTATTTTTATTACAACAAGCTAAAACTGTCAAACCAAAATTGACAGAGCCAGACCTAAACACTTTCTTCTTTGTTTTTGCAGTCTCCAAACTTATCTATTTCATGACCTCCTCTCTCATCAATGAACAGGAATTTGAAGTGTTGACCCATACATAATCACCAAAGATGGACAAAATAATATACCCTATGAATTACAGCCTGTCTCCAAGACAAATGTTTGTCTCTGGTGTATACAGGAGCTCTTTCTCTGTTAGTTCATAGGAAATTATAATTCTATGGTGCCATGTGGTATTTTCCTTCTTAGTTAATTAGTCATGGATACCTAATTATTATTTTGAAAACTCATCCAACTGTAGAAAATAATGTGATGCTGATCATTTTTTAAATGTAATTGTACAAAGAAGTTACAATTCCATGTCAGGTTATGAATACAATGCATGGTGACCAATGTCACCCCTTGATGGTAATCATTTTTGCTCTTTGCCTTGCCCTTACACACTAGATGGTATCTCCTCTACTGTTTTGCTTTACAAACTTAAGGATGATTTTTATAATACTATGGGTTTTTTTTTGTTTTTTAGATTGATTTTGTTTATGTCAGGGTTGAGGCTTGAACTTGGGACCTGGTTTCTGTCCCTGAGCTCTTTTGCTCAAGGCTAGCACTCTACCACTTTGAGCCACAGTGCCACTTCCAGTTTTCTGGTGTTTAATTGGAGATGAGTGTCTCCTGCCGGGGCTGGCTTTGAACCCCAACCCTAAGGTCTCAGCCTCCTGAGCAGCTGGAATTACAGGTGTGAAGCACCAGCGCCCAACTTGATAACTGTGTTTTAACATAGTAAGAGACCAGAGCTTCAGGTTCTGGCTGTCCTGTCTGTTCTCTTAAAAAATTACAGACACTAAAGATGAAGACCATAAATAGTAAAATGGATAATATTTGTAATGTCTGAATTGGGCAGAACTGCGTTCAATTATATGATGAAAGGATTAGAGGGTGAATGGATCTGGACTAACAGATACACACACAAACAACTCAGATTTTCTTTATGTTGGTTCATAGAGGCAAGTAATCTTGAAATGAATGAAAACAGATTTTTTTCTCAAGTCCAGTATTTCCAGTTTCTCACAAACATGGGAATACAGCAATCAGACAACTGGTCAACTAGCCTTAAAAACCTGCCCAACACATTTCCACATCCAGATGAGAAGTCTGAGGGGAGAAATGCTGTGAGTTGAATTCACACGGATCTTGTCTCTGGGCCACCAGTGGTGAGAACAGAAGGGTCTGCCAGCAACACTTGACAGTAATTGCTGCTTTCCATGTAGAATTTCAGTTCATAGGGGCACAGGGCTTGGTGATGAGGGAAGGAAGAAGAGGCCACTTCAGAAGATAGGATTTGATGAGGAAGGAAATGAATAGAAAGACCAGTCAAGAACTCTAGTCACGTGCCCCTGTGCTCCAATGACCCCCAGACTACACAACAAAGGTTCCATGAGATCATAATGCAGGTGAAAAGTCCCTATTGCTTAGCAACATCATCTCCATGGTAACATTGTAGCACAGTGTATTACTGGTATGTTTACAGTGATTCTGGTACAAACAGGCCTGTTGTACTGACAGTTATGCATAGGAAAGTATAGCACATGCAGTTGCAGTGCAACAATGTTTCTGGTTTACTTTGCATATGCTTTAGGTCTAGTTACTATCCTTACTGATTTACCCTTATTTTAAAACATTTAGTCCACAGGAAGCTGAGATTTGAGGATCACAGTTTGAAGCCAGCCCAGGAAGGAAAGTTTGTGAGACTCTTATCTCCAATAAACTACCAAAATGTCAGAAGTAAAGCTCTTGTTCAAGTGGTAGAGTGCCAACCTTGAGTGAATAAGCTAAGGAATAGCACCCAGGCCCTGAGTCGAAGCCCTCGTACCAAGACAAAAATAAAAGTATTTATACCACCAGTTGTCTTATACCTCCCACATTTAGCTTGTCTCTTGATTACATCATTTTCTCAAGTGCTTAACTTTAATTTCATGTTTTATAGATCAGGCCCTTACAAGAGAAAATATTGTAATTAAGAAATAAGCTAAACTGGACAGGTAAAAGACTGCTGGTGGTATAAATGCATATGTACATATGTGTGTGCATGCACACGTACACACACACACACACACACACACACACACACAGCCAAGATGTGCCATAGACCATGCCACCTAGGTTAGTGGAAGCACCATCTAAGACTGGACCCTTAAATCACCCAGCAGCACCCCTGTCCATCATGAAACAGTGTGTGTCTTGCTCTGCCTCTCCTCAGAGGTTGTGAAGGACTGTGTCATCTCCAGCCCACTGCCATCCCTCTCCTTCCTGGGTCTTTGCAATGGCTTCCTGGTTGTCCCTCCCTTTCACCCCTCCCATAGTGCACCTTTTATGTAGCAGCCACAAAGACTCCTTTAAAGTCTCAGTCAGATCATGTCACTCCTGTGCTCGAAGCAGTGCAAATGGCTCCCATCCTACTCGGAGATAAAATGCAAACACCTTGCCACTGTCTTGAAGGCCCAGAGGTCTCAGTCCTCCTAACATTGGAGTCTGAGATCCTGTTTTCTACCACTCTCTCCTGCCTGGCTCTCCTTCGTCCACACAGGCTCCTTGTACTTCCTCAAGCTCATTTCTAGTTCAAGCCTTTGGTCATTACAGCTCCTTCTGCCTCAAGGTACCTACCTGAGCTGGTTCCTCAGTTTCCCTGAGTTTCTGTGCAGGTAACCTAGGAAACATGCATTCTTTGTCCCTTCTCTCTCGTCAGTCCTTTAGTCTGCTTTATTTTTCTCTCATAACACTTACTTCATATTTTATATGTTGTATTTTTATTTGCCATTTGTCTGTTAGTGTTTAACTTTTCTACTGTTATTATAAAGGAGATGTACAGATGGGTTTTACTGTTAAACAAGTCAGGTAATGAGTCCATGTCACCCCTTCCCTCCTTCTCCCAGTTTTTCCTCCATCCCCAACCTGTCAGTATTCCTTCTTATTATTTTTATTCCCACCAGAACAGAGTTTCTGAAAACTCCAAGTTTCATGAAAGAAACTTGGTTTCCTTCATTTATTGATATATTTGTGGTGCTTAAGAGAAGCTGTACTTGACATAGATTAGGTACCCAATAAACAATTGTTAGATGGACGTATAGAAAAGTGGACAGGAAAATGGATGGGTGGATTGACATATGGATGGATGGAAGGGAGAATGGATGGGATTTAAATATCAAAGTGAGGAGTTAAAAAACATAAATATGGAGGTTCATCAAATAACTAAAACTAGATCTACCTTATGACCCTGCCATACCATGTTTGGGTATTTATCCAAAGGACAGTAAACCCATATACAAGAGAAATACTTGCACACCTGTGCCTACTGTAGTGTTATTCACAATAGCACTGCTGTGGTACACAACAACTGGTAAATAAAGGAAAACACACACACACACATATACATTTTATATATGTATAATATATACACTTTATATATGTATATACCACATATGTATATGTACTATATATATATACACAGAGACACACACATGTACATACCAAGGAATACTACTCATCTGTATAGAAAAATGAAATATATCATTTTCAGGAAGAAAAATGGCTGGAACCAGAGATGATGGTATTAAATTCGCTAAGCTCAAAAAGCTGAGCATCACATGTGTTCACTCATTTCTGGAATCAAAGCCTAAAATGATGATGTTGACAGTGATGATGATGATTGTCATGAAAACAACAAGACACGGATGTAAAGGAGGACTTTCTTGGAGACACAATGAGAGAACAAGGAAGAAAAGGGATAGCGAGAAGTGAGGAGGATGGAACACACAGAGGAATGATGATGAACAAAGGAAGCTGTGTGGCTGCTTGACTTGGCATGGGAAGTGGGCCAGGCAAGAAGTAGGAACAGATAAGGAAGCCGCCATGACGATTCAGGAAGGAGGACATCGTGGAGAGATTTCTTCCTTTCCAAACATGAGGACAGTGTAAAGGAAGATGATGGACCCATTCAAAACCAACCAACCAACCAACAAACAAAAAAACCCTACTAATTAATGAATCATTTTTGCAGGTTATGTTTTCATGTACACCTGATGCTCAAAGAAACTTTTCCCTATATATATGGTGCTGGGGAATTGAACCCAGGGCTTCATGTATACGAGGCAAGCACTCTTGCCCCTAGGCCATATTCCCAGCCTCCTACTTTTTCCATATCTTTCAATGATTAAAAAGCACTCATCTAAAGATCACTCGGGGTTGGTTTCTTTCTGGTGAACTTGCCCACAGCTAGCCAATTCCTTCACATGGGTAGGGCCGGGTTCTCTCTTGGGTTCCACAGTGCTGAATTCCCTGCGGGCTTTGATTATTATGTAATGTTTGTTCCACTCTATTCCTCCCAAAGACCACTGTTCTCTAACATGAATCTGCTCCATTGTCTGTCTTCTAGATTCACATTGTAACGTGCTTCCATCGCCTCTTCTTGTGCTCCGGGTCTTGGAGCTTCCCATGTTTGGAATGTGCACCATTGACTTAGTTTTCTAATACAATTAAAGATTCTCTTCTGCCACTGTTGGCCTCTTTGTTTTCTCTGTATCTCAGAGTACAACTTTTTACATCATACTACTGCAGCACCCCTGTCTTTCTATTTTCACTTCATAGAATGCAGAAAACACATGCAACACAGAGAGTCCTTCTATTTTTTTTCCTCAGATAATCTTTCTTTATTGGTGGTACTAGGGTTTTTTGTTTGTTTGGCAGTTGTAGGGTTTGAACTTGGGGCTGGAGTGTTGGCCCTGAGCAATTTTGTTCAAGGCTAGGACTCTCCTACTTTGGGCCATAGCACCACTTTAGATTTAATGGTTAATTGGAGATAGGAGTCTCATGGACTTTCCTGCCCATGCTGGCTTTGAACTTCGATCCTTAGACCTCAGCCAGCCTCCTGAGTAGCTAGGAGTACAGGCATCAGCTGTCAGTGCCTGGCCTGGTACTGGGGTTTGAACTCAGAACCTTGTGTTTAGTAGGCAGGCATTCTACTCCTTGAGCTGTGTCCCCAGCTCATTTTGCCTTCGTTACTCTTCAGACAAAGTCTTATATTTTTTGCCCAGGATTTGATAGACTGTGATCCTTATATTTCTGCCTCCTTCATAGCTTGGATGACAGAATGAACCATCAGGTCCAGACATTTTGCTAAGGTGTCTCACTTTTTTTTCTCACAGGCTGATCTTGAACTGCAATCTTCCCAATCTTTGCCTCCCAAGTAGGTGGGATTATAGTTGCAAGCCACCACACCCAGCTTCTAAGATACATTCTTTCTTATCCTTTGATTTCTTATCTTTTTATGTTGAAATATCTTTCCATAGAATTCAAGTTATTTCTTTCCTATCCACTTAGTCTTATCCAAAGATATTCATTTCCATGCCTAATATTTGTGAGTGGTAATAGGCCTTCAATTATCTGTCCTCTGTGTACATGACTGAACAGCTTTATGATTTTCACACTGTCCATTAAGGGACCAAACAAACTTTATAGATTGGGTTGAATTGGATTTGGCTGGGTTGGGTTGGGTTGGACTGAATGAGATGGGACGGGACTGGGTAGAAAACCAGATGCTATTGGAGGATGCTGCCCTCTTTCCCCCTGTTACCTCTCCAGCTTCCTGTTGGAGGTTAGCATTTTCGACCATGAAGACGGCTGCTTCTTGACTGTTAAATGGAATCTGCATTTAGTATTTCCTTGAGTACCATGATTTACCCTTCCAGCTAACCATCACCTCTCCACATGTGAGCAACAATGCAGTTCTACTATTTTAACCTTCCACATTTCCTATTGTGTCTCTGGCTGCCTTCCTTTAATCAGTTCCTCATTTCTCTAACTGTAGGTGTCTACTGTCTTTTCTTCTTTCCGTAGCAAATCTCTTTGTGTCTGGGGTCATTTCAGAAAGACTTTGAAAACTGAGAGAAGAAGGTAAAATGTTGAGCCACTGTTCTCCACTATCTAGAGCTGTTTGGGTTCCATGCTCACTGGAAGTATACAATGTTGGATGTAGAAGATTCAAGACACTGAGTGATTTTCTACCATCCTCACAGTATATATAGTCAATTCTCTTGAAGTCTAGGTTTTCTTTTTAGTGTCAGAGATGGAACCCAGGACCTTGCACACACTAGGCAAGTGACCTACTACTGGGCCATACTCCTTACCTTCTTATAAAGTTCCTGTTCAAATGTTACATCCATGCTTCAAAGCCTCAATTAAATTTTTTTCTGTAAAGTTATTTCTACTCACCTAAGTCTAAAGTGGTCTCCTTGATCTCCTAAAGAATTATTTTTCCTCTGGGTCTCTTTCAATATTTCATTCTCAGATTATCATTATTTATGTCTTATTTCACCTATACCATCAACAAAATAAAACATATTTCCTGTTTTGATGAAGGAGACTTTGATACCCTCTAGCATCTTTATAGGACTTAAGAACTAAAAAAAAAAAGAGGAGTCAAGTTTGCATTATCAGCCCATGGGACTAACTTCCATCACCCTTAAGTGTATCTATCTCTGCCAGGCCAGGAGTAAACAGACCCACCAAACCCTTTACCTCCTCAATTGAATATGGCACAGCTTTTCTCTACGAAAATCAGAGAGCAAAATATTTTAGGCTTTGCAGGCTGTATAGACTGCTGCTCTACAAACTCTTCTACAGAAGCCTGGGAATCACCACCTGCCAATACATCAATGAACTGGTATGTTTGTGTTTCAATAAAAATTTATTTACAAACAAAAAGCAGTCAGAGCAGCCAGAACAGTGTAAGTTGCCAGGCTGTACTATAGATAGTGTACTTTTCTACCAGGAAAGTGGGAAGTGGGCAGGATTTCCTGTTCAGCTGTTATGTGTGGGTACACATTGAGCATGTCAGCTGATCACTGCAGAAGGAAGAGAGCCCTTCCTCACACCCAACACCATCACAACCATCCTTATGCAGACAATGGCACCACAGGCTTAATCCAAAACCTAGTGACAACGCGACAAAGTACACACATCCAATCAGGTCTTACCATACTTTATGAGAGAAACAACCCATTTTTCAACCCATTTCATAAAACAATCTTTAAAAAAAAACACACAATTCAATTGCAAGTACTGCTCCGTAGAATATTTCAAAGAGGTCCCATCTGTGGTTTGCCTGCCTAGCAAACACAGGTTTCATTTAAGGCAGCTGTTTGCAGAATCTTATGGCAGCTCACTTTGCAAACTGACCTACTTCTTCCCCAACTCGAGCTCAGCAAATCACATGGTCTGAGCAGCCCTGTGTGCGACAGGTTTCTTTTTTTCAGATGCTGGAACCTGGGTGCTGTTTCGTTATTGCTAACTTTGAAATTTGTCTTGATGCTTTCCCAGGTTTTATAGGAACTCTTAAGGAAGGAAAACAGTCAATTGATGAAAAATGGTCATGTGCTGAACACAGGTGAGATCTCCCTGGCTTCCCAACATTTTCTTTGCATGAATTTGCCACTCTGTTTAGAAGCTTCCAAACCAGTTTGTAGTCTGTGTGATGTTTCTTAAATGTGCATTCAATGGCTTTGTGATTCCTAGAGAAGGAGATACAACTTGACTTCAGCCCACCTTTTGGTGTGATGGCCTGCCTGTTCATTCCCTTTGCTCATTCCCTTTTCAGGCTATAGACTGCTAGGTTCAATCATTACATATTTACTCTCTTCTTATATCTCGGGAGTTAGCACTCAAAAACCCTTCTCCTCTCTATAGATTCCCTTGAGATCGAGTAATTTCCTTCATCTACATTCCCAAGCTGTTCAAACACTGGTCAAGTATAGTGCTGAATCACACTGAAACCCCAGATTATGCATCATTCTCTTCCTATTTCTGAGCTTCTTGAAACATGGTGATCTGTTCTTGTATGTGTGCCTATGTACTGTGTATGTATATGTGCCAGTCTTGGAGCTTGAACTCAGAGCCTGCACACTGTCCCTGAGCTTTTTTGCTCCAAGCTAGCACTCTACCACTAGTATCACACTACATCCAGCTTTGGGGTGGTTAATTGGACATAAAGAGTCTCACAGACTTTCCTGCTACAGGTTGGCTTTGAACCACAATCCTCAGACCTGAACGTCTTGAATAGCTAGGATTACAGGGATGAGCCACCAGTGCCTAGCACTTTGAGATCCCTTCTACCTATTTTCTACTGTTATTTTAGAGAGGAGAGCACTTAGACCCCCCCCTCAGTGCTCTATGGAGAAGGAATTTCATGATTAATTCACCAATGAATACCACTCTTCCTTAGTCCTACTGCTAATATGAGCCTCTTTCCTTTCTTTTTAATTCCTTCATGCAATCAAGGAGGACCTGGGAAATGTTTCTTGAGGTAGGGAAGTGAGGGAGGACACTCTCTTCTCCAAACCCCAGGTGCATTCCTCTCAGAAGGAACACTAATCGCATGCTAATCGTGTGAGGTCGAAGTCAAGGGTCACGACTGGTCACTTTCTGTGAAGAGCAGCTACAGCATGAAGACAGTCACCCAGGTGATTGTGGACCACACCTCTCTGAGGCCAAAGTCAAGGATAACGACGGGTAACCTTCTGTGGTGAGCAGTTACTGCATGAAGACAGTCACCTAGGTGATTATGGACCACACCTCTCTGAGGCCAAAGCAATGAGTTCACCTCACTTCAGCTTCTTTATACTCCCTGAACTGGATGGGCATTTTCATCTCATTGCTCAGGAAACATAAGCTTTGAGATGTAAATTTTAGCTGCTTTTGAGAAAGAGAGAAACAGAAAGGCAGAGAGAGAGAAAGAGAGAGATCCCTTGGGCAAAGGATTGACTATATACAATAGTCTTGCTTTTTGGAAAGGTTTTTATTGGGTGTAGGGCACTGGTTCTGGTAATGATAATAAAATGGGATTTGATTCCTATTATGTATGCAAAGCCTTCCAGAATAATCCATCAGACAACCCAATCTGCCTGTATTAGATCAGGACAGGAGCCGGTATACTGCAGCTCCAAAGGGAAGTCATCTGCTAGAGGATTCTTCAGTGCTTGAGGCTCTTGGGGGTTTCCATAGAGAAGGAGTGAGAGATAAAAACCATTAAGACTCTCCAAAAGATCCAAAGCAGGGAGCAACCTTAGGATGGAGAGACCTTCATGATGGGCTTTATCACACTCCCTGTAACACTATTCTTTTCCACAAAGGGAAATGATGTTTGCACCAACTCCATCTCTCTCCAACATGTCTGCTTTGGAAATGGGAAAAAATGAGGGTGCAGTGCCCAGCACACACACACAAAAATAGACATCTGCCACTCGCAGTCACACGCCATCAGTTCAGCCAAATAACTTCATTTTCCAAATGCATAATACCTCTTCCATTTGGACAGCTGTCACCAAGCAGACGTGGACTCTGAGACCTTCCCAGACACATTCATTTTCAGCTTGTGCACTGTAGGGTAGAAGGTGGGTCTGTCTGGGGAACTGAGATTTCCAGCTGGAGAGAGTTCACTTAAACTTTCACAAGGCGCTGACTGCATGTGCTGCTCTGGGTCTTTATTTGTTGATGTGTTGCTTGGGCATCGAGGAGACAGGAAATCATTGTGCTACGAAGGAGGTAGCTGTGAGGTTGCAGGAAAAGAGGAGACTGACAGAGATGGAATGGTGAACACAACTTAGGGTTTAGTGTAAGCCCATTCCTGTGTAGCTCCACAGACACATTTAAAATACGCAGACGAAGCCAGGTGCTGGTGGCCCATACTTGTAACCCAAGTTAGCCAGCAGACTAAGATCTAAGGTTCACAGCTCAAAGAGAGCCTGAGCAAGAAAGTCTATGAGACTCTTATCTCCAATTAGCCACCCAAAACTGAGAAGTTGAGCTGTGGCTCAAGTTGTAGACTGCTAGCTTTGAACACAAAAGCTAAGGGACAGTTCCTAAGTCCTGAGTTCAAGCCCCAGAACTGTCACAAAATAATATATTGATAGATTAGATTAGATAATTGATAAATAGATGACAGATAGATAGATAGGTAGATAGATGAATGGACGGTGAATGCAGACATAATATCCAATGTGCATGTGTAAATATAGAACCAGGTAAATTGAGATGATAGAGGGATTAAGAGAGTTAGGAAGAAAGCAATTACAATAAAGTAAAATATATCAAAGCAAATGTACATGCTTAGACCTCACCCTCCAAGTTCCCACCAAGGCAAAATCTCTGAGCCAATAAAAATTCTGCCTTAGTGGGATAACATGAGACCCATCATGGTGCTTACTGCTCCCATAGTGGCTCAGGCTCCAATTCAAATCTATTTTCTTCCCAGAATGCCCTGGGTTCTCCAATGCTCCACCAATGAAAAGAGCCTGGGGTTGGGACCTATACAAGCTATCAAGCAGTCAGCACAAAGCCCAGGGGAAGAGCTCTGGCAGGAACCCTGTGCTAGAACAACCTTACTGTGAAAAGACACCATTCAACTCCTCTCTGAGGCCTCTCTCTGAATGCAGTTAGCTGCTTTCCTTGCCCTTTCAAAATAAACATAGTCTATTTACATTAAAAAAAAAACACCTTAGTCCACTTTTTTGCTGCTAGGACAGAATACAGCAGACAAGGTAATTTATAAACAAAAGGGATTCCTTTCATGCAATAAAGACACTAGGAAGTCCAGCAACAAGGGCAGGCGTCCTGGAAGGTCCTTCTTGTTGTGTCATAACATGTAGGTGAGAGAAAGCTCCTTGCTCCAAACACTTGTAAAATTGGCATTGCCAGTCAGGAGGGTGGGAGCTTGTGAGCCAGACATACACACCCCCTCCCAACACTATTGCCATAGGGATTAAATTTCCAACACAAGTTTTGTTGTTGTTGTTTGTTTGTTTGTTTGCAGGATACCTTCAAACCATGGCTAGATAAATTCTAAGGATTATAAATAAGCGGTTCTGTGATTTCAAGCCTACCACTGGTAGGATTGGGGAAATCACAAATTCTATTTTTTATGGCTTCTTCCATTGAAGCAGCATTACACCATAGTGCATGCATTGCTTCATCCTTCCCTGGCAGGACAAGGATTAGGAAATGACAAGTAAAAAGGAATATGGGCACCAGAAACTCACTCCTATCATCTTAGCTATTCAGGAGGCTGGTTCAAAGCCAGCTCAGGCAGGAAAGTCCCTGATATTCTTACTGCTAATAATTATCACAAAGGTCAGAAGCAGAGCTGTGTGTGGTTCAAGTGATAGAGTGCCAACCTTGAATTAAAAAAAAAAAAGACCTAATGGACAGCTCAAGGCCCTCAGTTCGAGCCTCAGTGTCAACACATAAAAACATAAATAAATAAGATCCTAAGAAACTACATCTCCAGGAGAAATGCATGGCCTTGCCAGCTGCCTGGTCATTTGCCAGATTCAGAGACTTTGCAGGAGAAGGGATGGCGAGAAGTAGCTGGAGGGCAGAAGACATCACAAGCTGAGGGCCTGGACAGAATCCCAGCCAGGAGGAACTCCCATGCCTGACCACCTCAAAAGGAAAATGGAATTGCAGGAACCATCAACAGAAGGTGTGGCTCTCTGTGCCACCAAATTGTGTGTTTCTTCTCTTTGGGACTTCATCTTAAGTTTACTATGCCATTTGTGAAGTAGAAAGAGTTGTGTGAAAGTAAGCTGCTTTTTTTTTTTAAGTATTTCTCCATCCTGGACTAGGCTTTATTTTATCCAATGTAGGGTTAGAAAAACTGAAACTTAAAGGGAACACTACGCTGCAGAGATAATAAAGGCAAGGGGCTGAGGGCTGTGTGGTGGCCTAGTACAGGATTTGTCTGTCCTTCCCCGAACCCCTATTAGATATTGTGTATGCTGCAAGAATGAGCCTCAGTCTGACATCTTTAGTAACTTCTTCAAGCTCATTTCTCTTAATAAAGAGAAGTCACAGGAGTTGGTAGACACTATGATGAACCCCCACTTATGGATAGAAATCAATGTAGGTTAGATAATCACGATCACTTAGGGTCACTCAAAATTCAAGGGAGACTAGGAATCATAATATCTAGCCAGATCTCAAAATTGAAACCCATTCTGTTCCATAAAGTTCAGATTACTAGCTATAAAGTGCTGGATCTATTCCTCAGTGTCTCTGAACCATTACAGGGCATCAGGAGAAGGATTCAGGAACAGTGATTCTAGAAGACTCCAATGGGCCTGACATTAGTGTTCAGTGCACGGGTTCCACTTCCAGGATGGAGGTGTGAGCTTGCTGTAAACTGATCCTCCACACACAACAGCTATAACTCTGGGGGATTGTAGGGGGGAGGGTTGTCCCCTAAACAACCACTGGAGAGCGCTGGAGTGGGAGGAAAAGCAAGAGATGTGGGATCAAAACACGAATTTCTTCCTGAAATGAGTTTCTCACTGTCACATGACTGAACATAGCCAACTTCAGTCATGGGCAAGGGAAGCTGGAACTAAATTTTTAAAATACACTGAGTTTTTAGCCTAGGGAAGCAAGGGGCCAGAGCAAGAAGCAGCCAAGGATATTGAAGAGTGAGGGGAAAATAAAAAATAAATCTAAATTCTGTGTATATATCCTGCTCAAAGGGGAAAGTGCTTGCCTGGTAATCACAGGGCTGTGAGTGCAAACCCCAGTACAACAAAATGTGTTCAAAAAACAAAATAAATAAGCTCTGCCCAAGTTTCTCACTGCTGTGTAGACCATGTGCATAGATCACGAACGGCCCATGTAGATAACTGGAAGTGAGATTTGAGCAGCCTGCTACCCACCTAACCGTGGTAATGCAGGTTATCGATGGGCAAGCTCTCAGAGAAGTACGACTGGCTCTAGAACATCAGCACTATGTAGAACATGATCCACAACTACACAACACACAAGGCATAAGGACAAAAAGTGATCTGACTCTTGGGGGCATTTATTCAGAATATTACAAGTCAGGATAAAGACACCTGCGCATCCATGTTCATTGCTGCACCATAGCCAGGTTATGGAAAGAGCCCCAATGCCCTCTAGGAGATGAATGAAGGGAGAAAATGGATGTATTCGGGGCCTGAATTCATACCTCAGGACCAAGAAAAAGAAAAGCACTCACAACTATGCTCAATGTGGAAAAGGAAACATGCTCATCTTGTGATGAATTATTAGATGGGAGATTTCAGTATGAGTTTCCTGTGAATCCTATCACAAATTATTGCACCTTTTGTGGCTTCAAATAACAGCAGTTCGTTGTCTTGTTGTTCTAGAGGCCTGAAATCTGAAATTCAGGTAGTAATTAGATCAAATCTATGACTTGGAGCTATTATCTTCTTTCACCTCTCCTAGGTTTTGGAGGCTGATGGCTTTCTTTGGATCCTGTCTGCCTGACTCCAACTTTTGTTTGCACATGGCTTTCTCTTCTGTGTCCCTGGCTTCTTTGCTTCTGTCTCTAATAAAGACACTTGTATTTGGATTTAACCCAGGCTGGGTAATTTGGGATGACATATTGCAACATCTTTAAGTTACATCCATAATGATCCCTTTTCCAAATAAAACAGCAATCTCAAAGTCTGAATGTTAAGACCAAAGACATAGCTTCAGGGAGATTGTTATTTGATTAACTACAAGTACGAAACATAGGGTTATATGCCACAAGGTTAAACTTAAAATGCTAATACTCTTTAATTTAAAAAAAATTCATGCTCATCTAGTGCAGAAGTTGGACTCTATATGTAATGATTAGATCAAGATGTAAAATACAACACAGGGTCTTAATCAAGAGAACCATCAGAAAGATATACTATCTCTAGTTCATGGATGAGTCAGAGAAAAGCCAATGGGATGGACTTAGCTCAAGTCCCTCCTATCAACTTCCTCTGAAAGAAAGGCCATGTCCATAACTTGAGAAAGAACCATAAGGATTGATAAGGTGAAAGGAGGTAAATCTATGGACCAGATGCTTGATCACAGGAAGTTCTCAAAACTAAAAGAAGCCCAAGATATGTTTAAAGGACATTGGTCTTGGGACACAATGGGAGCAGTCCTCAAATATTAATGTGCCAACCTCCCAAACATACACTCCCTTTTATTACAGCACAGAGGAGCCATCAGAAAAGCAACAAGCCTTGTCTTCCCTATTCTCTCTGCTCTCCTTCCAATCCTTAATTCCTCTGTTGCTGCCAGGAGAGAAAGCTTTCTTCTTCTCTCTTCCCCCTCTATTCTTCCTCTTCCCTCTGCTTCTCCTCCTCCCCCCTTTTTTCTCTTGCTTCTCCTCCTCCCTTGTTATTCCTCCTACTCCTTTTTCTTCTTCTTCCTCCACTTACCCTCTCTGCTCCTTCCCTTCCTCCTCCCCTCTCGCTCCTCCTTTGCCCCTGTTCCTCTTCCTGTTCCTGCTCCACTTCCTCCTTCCTTTTTCCTCCTCCTCCCTTTTTTACTCCTCTTTCATTTTCCCTTCCTGTTCCTTCTCCTCCTCTATTTTCCCTCTACCTCTCTTCTACTTTTCCCCCATCTGTGCCTCCTCCCTTTTTCTTCCTACTTCTCTTCCTTTGATCTCCCTTTCCTTTGGAGTGATAATGAACAAATACACAATTAACCTGTTTAAAGTATACAATTTAATGGTTTCATTATACTAACAAAATTATGCAACCAGTACTACCATCAACGTTAGCACATTTTCATCACCCTCCAAGTCTGAATCTGTTCACCATTGTCCCCTTTCTCCCTTCTACACATCCCTGGATAACTGATCATCTACTTCGTGTCTCTACAGGTTTGCCTCTTCTCAACATTTCCAAATTTGATCTGTTGCAAGTGAAAAGGGATGCGGATGTGGTTCAGCCTGCCTAGTGAGTACAAAGCTCCAAGTTCAAGCCCCAGTATTACAAAAAAAGAAAAAACAATTTGCCTGTGTCAGCAATTCATTACGTTTATGGCCAAGTAATACTCCATCGCATAGATTTTCCACATACATTTGCCCATTTGTCAGTGGATTTAAAAAAATCTGGGTTCTTTGTACATTTTCATTGCTAGGAACAATTCTGGTATGAACACCCACATACAATTTTTTTCTTGATATGTGCGTAATTTTTTATGTTTCTCTTGGGCATATACCTACAAGCAGGCCTGTTGGGCCAGCTGGGTAAGGAAGCGTCTGTTTTCCAGAGTAACCACAACACAGCACATGTTACCCCTATCATATAGCAGGACGAGGGGTTCTTTCTCTACATCTTGGCCTACACTTCTCTGAACAACCTTGTAAACCACAGCCAGCCCCACTGCGGGCCTCTTACTGTGGTTTCCAGCTGACTTCCTAGTCCTGTGTCTACTAATCACAGGATAAATATTCGTGTGTGTGTGTGTTATTCAAGAGAAATATCTGTTCCATTCAGTGACCCTTTTATTTGTGTTTTTCACTCTCTAGCTTCAATAACAACACAACAAATTTAATTGTAATCAATTCCAATTTCTCTCCTGTGTGTGTGTATCTTATGCCAAATAGTTGTTATTCAGGTTAACTGTATTGTTTGTCTCCTACCTCTCAAGCTTACCTGACCTTTTTATTTATGAATTGGTCACTTGCTCGTTGTCTGTCATCCTCTAGACTTCAAACCCACTGAGATCAAGAAGCTTGTGAATTGTGCTCACTATTCTACCCCAGGGCCTATCAGTTCTGCATAGAAAGATGGTACTGGGCAATAATTTTATGGGAGTTCTTTGGCAGCACTGGGTTTGAACTCAGTGCCTCTCAAATGCTAGGTGCTAGGTGCTCTATCACTTGGGCCACACTCCCTATCCTTTATTGGATCCAGTTATTTTCCCCAATAGAATATTGCATTTTGCCCAGGGCTGACTTCAGACGGTCCTCTTACCCTTATCTACCAGGTAGCTGGGATTATAGGGGCCAACCACTATGTCTGGTTTATTTATTGATGAGGTATAGCTAACTGTTTTGGGGGGTTTTTTTGGCCAGGTGTAGCCTTGAACCCTGATCCTGTCAGGATTCCTGAGTAGACTCTGCCTCCTGAGTAGTTAGAGTTATAGGAAGGCATTACCTCATCTGGCCATTACATGAGATTCTTTATGCTTAAACAATCTTCAAAAAGCCAGACAGTTAAAGACGTGCTAACAATGATAGAAGTATAGGATTGGGAAGTTTATTTATTCTCATCCAAAAAGCACTTAAAAGAATCATCTCCTACATGGGGCACCAGAAGTCCCTGTCTGCGATACTACTCAGGAGGCTGAGAGAGGAGGGTCATGGTTTAAAACCAGCCCGGACAGGAAAGTGTGAGAGTCTTATCTCTGATTAACCAGCAAAAAAATCCAAAAGTGAGGCTGTGGCTCAAGTTAGTAGAGTGCTAGCCTTGAGCAAAAAACAACAACAACAACAACAAAAAAAACTAACTAAAAAGGACAGAGCCCAGGCCTTGAGTTCAAGTTCCAATGTGTGCACGCGCATGTGCACGCACGCACACGTATATGCACACACACATACACATACACACAGAGTCTCCTCTAGAATAAAGGCACTGTGGATTCTAGGGCTGCTGAACTCCTTGCTCAGAGGTTGCCTGGAGCAGGGTATGGGCTGCTTTATGGAAATGAAGCTGAGCTACAGTTAGGCGACATCTGCTCGCTGAAACCAGCCAAAGACACCAGCAGCTTCACACGGCTTTGTTCCACAGACTGCCAGCCATCGTGCCTCCCTGAAGAGCTCTCACTTGGATGTGGCAGACCCAGCAGTTACTCAACTCCACAAGCTAATGGATCATTGTTTTGGCCATTAGCATGGCTTACCCCCTCCACCAGGCTCAATCTCCTCTCTCTGCACCACCGTCGCAGTATTTATTTTCACCTGGTTTTCTTTTCTGGTGAACTTGTAAAAAGAATATAATTGGCCCATTTCACTTGAAAGAGAAGGTTCATTTTATCTTCCCCAAATCTCTGGTCTATAGGCTTCTCTTCTAATAACAATTTAAAAGAGACTTCTGCAAAGATTTTTGTGTCAGAGAATAATGTTAAAGATGTAGCTTAGCCAGACGCTAGTAGCTCATGCCTATACTCCTAGCTATGCAGGAGACTGAGATATGAGGATCACAGTTCAAAGCCAACCTAGGCACATAAATCTTAAAGACTCTTATCTCCAATTAACAAGCAAAAAACCCAAAGTGGAGCTGTTGCTGACATAGTAGAGTGGCCAGCCTTGAGTGAAAAACCTGGCAAGAGCACCAGTCCCTGAGTTTGAACCTCAGTACCGACATAAAAAAATGTAATTTTACTGGGGATACTGATGCTGGCAAAGTATCCTAGCTTAATGATATGTGGAGGTGGGACTTTCGGATGGCAATTAGGCTTCCATAAGGTCGTGAGGGTGGGGTCCCTCAATGGCATCCGTAGCTTTATAAGAAGGAGAGAGACCTAAGCTGGCTGTTTGCTCTGCCCCTGCCATGCGCCAATGCAGCAGAAAGCCCTCACCAGATGTCACTCCGACACCACAGTGCCATCTTCTCAGATCTCCTAGTCGGCAGAGCCCAGAGCAAAATAATCTATTCTGCGTAAATCACCCATTGCTGTGTGTCGTGGTAGTATCAGAAAATAGACTGAAACAAGTCCTACATTCCAGAATATAGGACTGTCTTCCAGACTCTGTGGCTCAGGCTGGGAAGGTGGCTTAGTGGTAGAGTGCTTGCCCTGCATGCATGAAGCCTTGGATTCAATTCCTCAGCACCACATATACAGAAAATGGCCAGAAGTGGTACTGTGGCTCAAGTGGCAGAGTGCTAGCCTTGAGCAAAAAGAGACCAGGGACAGTGCTCAGGCCCTGAGTTCAAGCCCCAGGACTGGCATAAAACAAAACAAAACAAACAAAAATGCTATGGTTTGAGATTCTACTCTTTTTGTTTCTTTGTTTTGGTGCCAGTCCTGGGGCTTGAACTCAGAGCCTAAGCACTGTTCCTGAGCTTCTTTTATGCTCAAGACTAGTGCTCTACCACTTGAGCCACAGCACCACTTTCTATATATGTGGTGCTGGGGAATTGACACCAGTCACTGTACACAGAATTCTAGGCACCTGTTGGCCACCCACAGAGTCTTTGTTTTTCTTTTATTGCCAGTCCTGGGGCTTGGACTCAGGGCCTGAGCACTGTCCCTGAGCTTCTTTTGCTCAAGGCTAGCACTCTAACACTTAAGCCACAGTGCCACTTCTGGTCTTTTCTGTCTGATTCCCAGCCATAGAGCTTGAGGAGAAGCAGGGTTGGGGACCCCTCCCCCTCAAAGGCTCCCACCCTCTGGGGATTCTATTTTCTGAGAATCAGAATGTTTTCTGCTCCCTGCTGGCCTCCCTGGGGGTGGAGACTATTAATAAACCCCCAGTTTCCAAGGGTGTCTGCTATGGAACTGGGACAGGTTCAGGCAGTAAGCGGGAGGCCTCTGAAACACCCCCGTGGGGGTGTCAGGAGAGGTAGAGATGGGGTAGCTAGAAAGAAGGAGCTAGAGACAGCCAGGAAGCAAGCATGCATGGATTTGGCTTTTGGGTTCTTTTTTTTTTTTTTCTCTAGCTCTTTGTCCCTGCTCCCTTCTGTATTCAAATTCCAGCTAACAGCCCAGACTCCACAGGAATGAGAGCACTCTTTTAAAGACAAAAGTGTAGACCTCATTAAATCTAGTAATCCAGAGGATGGAATGCACTGAAATGAAAGTCTCTGGGATCTCCCTCAGGAGGCCCTGGCAGAACAGCTTCGCAGAGGAAAGCATTAGCCAGAAGAAAGTCCTTAATGGACTCCAGTGTGTCACCCATAGGGGAGAGGGATGCCCTATGGGCCCTCTCCCTCCCAGGACCGATTCGGACTCAGGAATACAGTCCCAGGGCTGCAGGTGACAGGAGACAGAGGACAGGCCGGGGGAGGGCCTGTGAAGGTCAAACACACCCTTCCAATCCCCACCTCAAGCTCTCACACAGAGAGTATGGGTCTGGCTAGGTTCAGTCTCATAGATCAGAATTTACTAAGGACAAGTAAGGAATGGCAAAAAAAAATCATAATCATTTCCATTGTTTTGATGGTCCAGGTATCTCCACTGAGGAAAGCTGCCCAAAGGAAAATGAGCTATTTTTCTTCCTTCCTTTCTTTCTTTGCCAGTCTTGGGGCTTGAACTCAGGGCCTGGGCACTGTTCTTGGCTTCTTTTGCTCAAGGCTAGCACTCGACCACTTGAGCCACAGCACCACTTCCAGCTTTTTCTGTTTATGTGGTACTGAGGAATTGAACCCAAGGCTTCATGCATGCTAGGCAAGCACTCTACCGCTAAGCCACATTCCCAGCCTCAAATGAGTTGATTTTCTTTGAAGTGGTTTTTGGGAGGTGGTGGTGCTGAGGTGTTGGGCCAGTTCTAATCCCTATCCACAATGCACAGTGGGAAGAAAGGAAGCCTAGTGTCCTGGCAACCAGGGTTTGGATCCTGGCTTCAATGTTGAATTGCTATGGGATGTTATTGTTACCTTCTGATGAATCCAAGTCAGAAAGAGACCTATGTAATCTCCATCTTCTTAACCAATGGACCAAGTAGGTCACTAGCAATTGAGGGCAGGTTAAGTTGATCCCAGTCCTTTAGGGCCTCCTACTTGCTCAGCTGGCTTGCTAGCTTGTTTATTAAGCTGGCTTTCTTGAGCCAAGTCTCCAGCTCTGATTTGGGCTTGTTGTTCTGGAGATGGAGTCTCAAGGTCTTTTTTGCCTCAGCTGGCTTTGAACCTTGATCCTCTAGCTATCAGCCTCCTGAGTAGTTAGGGTAAACCCCCAGTGCCCAATCCATATCTAATGTTTTCAGTGAGACTGGATAAAGGGTTCTTCTCATGCCTGTGTCACACATGAGAATGTATGGGCTTGCGATGTCCCTAGTAAAAGCCAGGCCTACTGAGCAGCACGCTGCTCCCCAGCTGGTCAAGGGAGCAAGTTGGCCCCTGTGTCCCCAGGCTTACCGGGGAGATGGAATCATCCCACGACTACATCTAGGGCAGATAGATTGTTCTGATTCAAGTGACTCCCAAATTCTCAGGGCCCTGTTCATATACTCAATATTTAATGCACGTATTGAATACACTTGTTAAGCAACCTCTAAATGGTCCTCCCCTCCTCGTGTCATGAGCTCCCTTAGCTTTCCAAAGCTAAGGAAGGTAGCCTGTCACTTTCAATGCTATGCATTCTGACAGCACTGTGCTTTATACATATATATGTACAAGTGTGTATATATATATATATATTTGTATGTATCTGTATTGTATGTATGTATATAGAGAAGTAGATAAATCAAGCAGTTTAACATATCTACTACCTCATGTACTTATACGTACCTCAGTAAGTAAATTAAGCCCAGTTTGGCTGAGAATTCCTCATCCTCCTGCCTCAGTCTCCCAAGTGCTGGGATTACAAGTGTGCTTTACAGTGCTAGGAAAATATCTCTTAACAAAAGCAAAGTAAGAAGAGCTTATGACCTGCATGGGAATTAGTTCCAAAAGACTGCGTTAGCAAAGATGCTACCTAATAACGGTCCATAAAACACAGTTCACATGATTTAGGTCTGAAGGTGCTTAGCTTAGTAGAACACCTGTTTTATAAGAAAGATTTGTGGGCAATGCGGGAGGGCTAAGGTGTGGGAGGGAGACCTGCCTGTTGTGTTGGTCTGTGGTCCTTTCTGTGTATACAGCCATTAAATCGTTCTTCTATCCCACGAAGTATTAAAGGATAGCTCCCCAATTCACACAGAAAAGCATTCAGAGTTCTGCCATTTTCTTTATTGTTTCTATTTGAAAAATGCTCAAAACAGAAGTTACAGTTACATAAGTCAGGCAAAGTATGTGTTTTCTTTGGGACAGTGCCACCCTTCCCTCGCTATCTCCCAGTTTTTCCCTGCCATCCCCCACCCACCAGTTGCATAGTTCATTTTCTGAATAGTGTGCAGTGAGCACCACTGCTGCATTTGTTCACCTCTTGTCCCTCCATGTCCATGCCTCCCCTACCCCTCCCAAAGACAAACACTTTTTAGATGGCACAGTTCATCAGTATGTAGCAGTTGGTGACTAGGTACCACCTGGTGTCTGGTACCACCTGCCACCAGCCTTCATGTTGGGGAGACCCACATGCTATGACACCCACTGCCCTGGAAGAAAGGAATCTGGCCAGATTCTATTCCATGCATGAAAGCCAACTGTACAACCACCGAGCCCACCTCCAACATTTGCCAGGCCTGAGGCAAGAACATAAGGAGAGGCCCACATACCATGTGACTAAATTGTTATGAATGAAAATCAAGTCATGAGCAATCAATAAAATATACCCCCATCTCTTTCCTGGATAAGTACATGAAGGGATTCACAGCCTACCGACATGGCATGAAATTTACCTTGAACTGAAAACACTGGCACCATCAGTAGCTGGGAACATTACCTGGATGTAGGTAGAGCTTCCCCTAAATACAGCTGCTAGTGAAGCCCAAAGGGGCTTTCCAGGGAGATTGGCCCTTAACACAGGCACGTATGAGCTCCCTGCCCCTTAGCAGTAGGAAATCACATACAGCCAGAAACCAGTGGCTCTTGCCTGTCATCATAGCTACTCAGAAGGCTGAGACTTGAGGGCTGTGGTTCGAAGCTAGCCTGGGAAGAAAAGTCTGTGAGACTCTTCTCTCTAGTTAACCACCCCAAAAATGAAAAATAGAAAACCTGGAAGTGAAGCTGTGGCTCAAGTGGTAGAACACTAGCCTTGAGCAAAAAAGCTCAAGGACAGCCCCCAGTCCATGAGTTCAAGCAGGACCAGTACAGACAGACAGACAGACAGACAGACAGACACACACACACACACACACACACACACACACTGAAAGATTGAAAGAAACTTCCATATTTTCCCACTGAAGCCCAACTCCTTATTAAATCTACATGAAAACCTTGACCTCTAGCTCGTCCATGAATTCTTCATCTCTGAGCATGCCTGCATGCACACCAGCCAGTCTTGCCTTTTCTCCTGCTAATCTATCTCCTAGCTACGAATTCAAAGGCTCTCAGCCATACAAACCTGAGTGGGTAGAGGATATTTTTTCTATTTTCCTAACATCTACCCTTAGAACAATCTACAATGCTAAGTCCCCTTGTAGAATTTCCACACTTATTTCAGGCATGGAAAAGACCAGCTCCTAGCTCTGTCCTCCACAATGCATAACTGTGCAGGCACCCTGGTGTGCGTGGGTAAGCTCCAGCCACGTACCCTACCTCAAGCAGCTGTCCCCAGCAAAGCCTTCAGACCCAGGAAGGACACACCAATAGTCCACTCTTTGCAGAACAAATACTTGAGGGAGTTTCTACAGATACTGAAAAAGAGCATAGGGCCCTGGGATGGGAAGTGCAGGATTCTGGGAAAGCACAGCATGGTGGATGCAGGTGTTGTGTTGATGTTGATGGGACCCTTTGGCATGACAGTTCTTAATCCTATTGGGGATCTGGCGTACCCAAAACAGAACCATCATGTTACTCCCTCCCAAAGCACCACTATCCCTCTTGCTGAACTCCAAGGCCAGCACTGCATACTCAGAGCCTGAGGCATGGTGGGCTGTGTAGAAGATGGGGATGGAAAGACCATTCGCTGCAAGGCAATGGAGCCACTGAATTGCCATCCCGCCTGAGGAGGTTGCACGGGGAGTTAGCTGTAGACTGAGAGACAGCCAAGTTGGCTGGGTATGGTGTTCCATACAGGTAGGTCAACAGAAGGAGCAGCTCAGCCACAGTCAGTGCCAGCCAGCAAGAAGGAAAAACACAAATGGAGTTAGAAAGGCCAAAGCAGAGTGCCTGGGGATCGGGGGGGGGGGGGGCGGTCAAGGGCATGCTCTTAGCGGCTAGTCAGGGAAGAAGGGCCCAGAGAGGGAGACAAGCTGCCCTCTGCCCCCACTGACTGATGGGTGAGTTTGCTGGTCACGGTGAGACCAGCATCAAGGCAATAAGATTCCAATATGTTTATATCCGTTTATGGTTTGCTGGACCACTCAGTTCACTCACTCCAGATACCTGCACGGTGTCAAATGAAACAGCACTTTCTCTATGAGTGATTTCTGAATCTGTCTGCCAAGAGAAGCAACAACTTGTCCCTTAACTGCTCCATTCACACCTGCAAGGCAATAAGTCCAGCAAGAAAAGCCAGAAAGCTGGGGACATGTGGGCATATGGATCACAAAAATACTGAGGTTCAGATAACAGCTCCACCAATGGCATGGGGAGCCTCCCTCACCGAGCATTTGCATCCCCATCCTTAACACAGAGGAGACAGGAAGTAGCTGCTTCATGGGCTTATTGTGAGAATTAAATAAGGGGATGTGCATAAAGAGTTCAGCATGGCACTACAAATATGTTTGCTAATGAGCACCAGCTATGGTTGCACTAGAGTTAGCTACTCACAAGACTGTCTTCCAGCTTAAATTAGATTTGCTTAGGGCCTGAGGTAGTATCTTATACCTCTAGAATCTGTCAGCGTGCCTTATTTAAAGAAAAAGAATTCAGGGCCTAATGCAGTTGATAATGTCTGTGTTCCTAGCTACTTGGGAAGCAGAGACTAGGGATGGTGGTTCAAGGCCAGCCCAGGCACAAAAGTTGAGACTCTATCTCAACTTGAAATGGCTGGATGCAGTGGCATATGCCTGTCATCCCAGAAACAAAGAAAAGCACAAATAGGAGGACTGAAGTCCAGGCTGGCCTAGATATCAAGGGAGACTCTATCTTGAAAACAACCAATTCAGAAACAAACTAGTAGAGTGGCTTAAGCAGTAGAGCACCTGTGTGGCAAGTGGAAAGCCCTGATACAGCCAGAGGGGAAGAAGAAGGGGAAGAAGGGACAGGGAAGAGAAAAGGAAAGGGAAGGGAAAAGGAAAGGGAAAGGGAAAGGGAAGAAAGAAAGGGAGACAGAGAGTTCAGACTCGGTGTCATGATGCACATTTGTAATCCCTGCTACTCAGAAGGTGAAAAAGACCACAAGACTCTGTCTCAATTAATCAACAAAGTGCTGGACTGGAGGTGTGCCTCAAGTGGTAGAGTGCCAACTATGAGCAAGAAGGCTGAGCAAGGGCACTAGGCTCTGAGTTCAAGTCCCAGTCCTAGCACTAAATAAATGAATAAGTAAATTGTAAGATTTAAAAGAGAGTTTATTTAGGGGAATACCATGTTCCAATAATAATGCAACGTAGAGACTGCTTATAACAATAAATCAAAAAGTTACATCTTATAATTTAGAAATTACCAGCTATCTCTTACAACCATAAAGAATAATCTAGCATCTTAAGGCCTTCGTATTGAATACTGAGCACTTTTTCTGTTTGTTTGTGTGTTTTTTTATTCCATACGGGAAGGAAATAAGATGGTTTCTTGACTTTCAAACAAGCTGACATATTAGGTAGCTGCTGCCACCTCTGAGGAAGCCTCCAGTTTCTCTGATCTCATGTGGGGAAAATGGCAGCACAGTTATCTGTTATTTGTTTATTCCATTAGCATAAAGGCTCAAATACAGATTCCCAGTGGGTGTGAAGCCGTTCCTTCTCAGGAGGCAGCCAGGAGGAGAATCACATTTATGAAAGAGGCACACGACGGCATCACCACAGAGCTTCAAACAGCGCTGTCTGTGCAAAAGGCACCTCTGCTGATTATCAACAAACCACAGCCAGAATTATTTCACATTTCACTTATCGACGCTCGAGATAGGTGAAGAGTGAAGGAGCAAAGGAGAAATAGTGTGTTTTATGACTTTTCCCCTCTATTTGAGTCACCTGGGATTTACCACAGGAGCCTGAGTTCAGAAGGGTGAGGAGGAGAAAGATGGCGCCGACAAAATAGGAAGGCACCCCGACTCGCTCCAACTGAATAGCGAGCTGGGAACGCCAACACCCAACACCCCATCAAGAACCCAGCAAAACCAGCAGCCAGAAGCAGTGGAAAAACGCAGGAAAACAAAAAGGAGCAAAAAAGAAGAACCGAAAACCTACACGGAGCCAGAGAATCTCCGGGGTACCCTCCCCCCACCAGCCGACCCTGGCCCAAACAGGGCCAGGCTGGGAAAGGGGAACCCGGCGATCGGCAGACAGGCTGCCAGGAGCACAGAACTCAGATAGCGGGAGACCCCACGGACACAAGGCAGGGTGCGGACCAAGACACACACCGGCAGCGACGAGAAGTTCGGGTCCACACCGGGTTCGGACAAGGGAACCCAGCGCGGCAGAAAGAGGGAACCGGGGAAGCCACCACGACACTTCGCCAACCCCTGAAGGGCCAACGGCTGCGCGGGACACACACACAAAGCAGCAACTGTGAGTCCCCCATTATCCCCTCCCCCAACGGGAGACCAGCTATCAGAGACCCAAGCCCGACAAAGAAGCTAGATCTCCCTCCCTCCCCCTCCCCACCCCCGAGGGAACAAAGAACCCCCAAATCAGGCGGGGAGCTCCCATCAGGCGCTGGGAAGTCAGTTTAGCAGGGGAAGGGCGGAGCAGCCCCAAGGCCCCACAGGTTCCTGAACTGGCTGAGCCGGCCCTGCCCCCTTCCCAACAAGGGCCGGGGGACGGCCGGCAGGGCAAGCCCCACCCGAGGCGCCTGGTCCTCGCAGACTCCTACAACTAAAATCACAGGTGCTGGTGGGCAATACCAGCCCAGCAGGGTCACCTGAGCCTGATCACGCCCCCCCCCCTCGCAGCGGAGGCGAGGTATGAGGGTTCCAAGCCACACCCGGACAGTCGATCCCACTGGGCCCCACACATACTGCCCCCCCCAACGGACTCACGGGAGGGCGCAAGCACAACCCAACAACCCGGGGCTCGCTCTGGGAGGCAGACCCCGCTAAAGTGCCTGTTGTAGTGGACGCACAGCGCACAGGAGGGCGGGGTCCCCGGCGACAGTGCCCGCTCTGGTAGGCGTACCCTGCACTGGTGGGTGGGGCCACAGCAACAGCACCTGATGCCGTAGACACACCTACACAGAAGGGAGAGAAGACCTACACAGACCTCCAGATGCACAAATCACAAAGAAACATAACTCAGTTCATCAAAGGGCAAGCCAACTCGCCAGCTCCAAAAAGCAGCACGACTGAAGAGGAGATGGAGACTAAAAAACCAAATGAGGCCATGTTAACAGGAATGATTGAAAGCGTCAGAAATGAAATCAGAAAACAATTCCAGGAGTTTAGAGCGGAAATCTGGAAGGACACCCAGGAAGCCAAGAAAGAAATGGAAGCAAAAATGGATACAATGCAAGCCTCGTTCAAAGAAATGGAAGCAAAAATGGATACAATGCAAGCCGCCTTTAAAGAAAATCTCCACATCTTGAGAATTGAAATGAACGAAAAAATAGATTTAAAATACAACTCTTTAAAGGAAGAAATTTCCACGATCAGAGCTGATATGACAACCATAAATAGCTCTCTGACATCCATAAACTCCGCAATTGAAACCATAATACAAAGAGTGGACCATATAGAATCCAGAATCTCTCACCTAGATGATGAAGCAGCTGACAACAACCAGAAAATGACCACACTCCAAGAAAAGGTGAAGCTTCAGGGAAGATTAATCCAGGAACTAATGGACAAAGACAAGAGATATAATCTGCGCATAATTGGAATAGAAGAAGGAGCCGAATACCAGAACAGAGGGCTTAATCATGTTCTCAATAAAGTTATTGCAGAAAACTTCCCCAATCTCACAGAGGACGCCATCCAGGTAACCAAAGCCTATAGGACACCTGGCAGGCCAGACCCCAGGAAAGCCACCCCAAGGCACATAATATTCAAGACGACAGACTTCAAGATTAAAGAGCAAATTCTGAATTCAGCCAAAGCGAAGAAGGAAACTTTCTTCAATGGGAAGAGGATTCGAATAACATCCGACTTATTCACACAAACTTACCAAGCTCGAAGTGAGTGGAAGAACACCATCCAAGTACTTCAGAATAACAATTTACAACATCGGATCAAATATCCAGTGAAATCGGAGTTCACATTCGAGGGGAAAACCAGATCTTTCCACACCAAAGAGGAGCTAAAGGAGTATGTGAATAAAAAACCAGCCCTACAGCGAATATTAAGAGGGGAAACCCACCCAACAGAGATCGTAAAAGACACACAGACAGAATCAGGAAGAAACTTCAATAGCCAAAGTCCAGCAGAAAGACCAGCTCACTAAAGACAAGAAAAAAAAAAAAGAGGAAAAAACAGCCCAACAAGAAAATGGAAGGAGAGAAAACACCCTTATCCTTGATCTCTTTAAATATAAATGGTTTAAACTCCCCAATAAAGAGGAGCAGACTGGCAGAATGGATTCGCAAACAAAAAGTTGACATCTGCTGTCTACAAGAGACCCACCTTACAGCAAGGGACAAAAACAGGCTTCGAATGAAAGGATGGAGCAAGATCTACCAAGCAAATGCACCCACCAAAATGGCAGGTGTAGCCATTCTGATCTCAGACAAGCTGGACTTCTCATTAAAGTCAACTAAAAAAGACAAAGAAGGACACTACATATAAATACAAGGAAAAATCCAGAATCAAGAAATCACGGTGATAAATGTATACTCACCGAACAAAAGAGGCCCTACATATGTCAAGCAAATTCTCACAGAATTACAGAGCAAGATAGATGCAAACACAATCATAGTGGGTGACTTTAATACTCCTCTCTCTCCAAGAGACAGATCCAACACCCAGAGGATTAGTAAGGGAGCTGAGGACCTAAATAACACCATTTCCCAAATGGATCTAATAGAGCTATATAGAACCTTCCACCCTACAAAGACCCAATACACCTTCTTTTCAGCAGCCTATGGATCATATTCCAAAATAGACCACGTCATAGCCCACACAAAGAACCTCAGCAAATACAAAAGTATTGACATCATCCCATGTATTATATCTGATCACAGTGGATTAAAGGTAACCTTCAGGACTGGGGATATAGCCTAGTGGCAAGAGTGCCTGCCTCGGATACACGAGGCCCTAGGTTCGATTCCCCAGCACCACATATACAGAAAATGGCCAGAAGCGGCGCTGTGGCTCAAGTGGCAGAGTGCTAGCCTTGAGCGGGAAGAAGCCAGGGACAGTGCTCAGGCCCTGAGTCCAAGGCCCAGGACTGGCAAAAAAAAAAAAATTTCAGGTGTGTTTTATCATGCATAATTTAGATATACAGACACAGAGGCTGAAGGGAGGCAAAATGACCTGTTCCCAAAGCCACTAGCTAGTGAATGGCATAGGTGTTGTAACTCTATCATCACACACTACAGAGGTAAAACCTGAAGAATGCAATGTGTATTTAGATCATATATATTTGGAAGGCTGTGAGACACAACACTTAATGTAAAACCTTGAGTATGGGGCAAAAATGAGTGAAGAGATGGGGAGGGCATTAGCAGGTGTACACATTTCTCTGTAGCACTGGTCAGCTATTTCCTAGGATAAACAGAATGAGGGTGGCTGGATGCCTATTGGTAGAACACTCTTGGAGGCTAAATCCCACACTGCTATCCAACACTTGGGCCACAGACCAAATTAAAGCTGAAATCAACGAATTCATAAGCCACAATGACAAAGAAAACACATCACAAAGAAACCTATGGGACACAGCTAAGGCAGTACTGAGGGGCAAGATCATTGCACTCAGCACACACATTAAAAGAATGGAAGCAGAGCAGGTGAATAACCTCACAATGAAACTAAAACAACTGGAGAAACAAGAAATGACAGAATCTAAAACGACTAGGAGGGTAGAGATCACAAAGATTAAAGAAGAGATAAATCTGATTGAAAATAGAAAGACCATTCAACAAATAAATAAGACTAAAAGCTGGTTCTTTGAGAAAATAAACAAAATTGACAGACCCCTTGCAAGACTTACAAAAAAAAGAAGAGAAGAGACTCTTATACGTAAAATCAGGGACTCCACCGGAAAAATTACAACAAGTACACACGATATTCAAACAATCATAAGGAGCTATTTCCAAAACCTCTACTCAGCAAAAAACAATAATTTTACAGAAATGGATCAATTCTTAGAGAAGTAAAAACTGCCCAAACTGAACCAAGAAGAAATAAATCAACTAAATAAGCCAATAACTTACGGTGAGATACAGGAGGTAATCAAGAACCTCCCTACTAAGAAAAGCCCAGGCACAGATGGATTCACCAACGAATTCTACAAAACCTTTAGTGAGGAGCTAATACCAATACTCCTCAAAATCTTCCGCGAAATAGAAACACAGGGAGAAATCCCAAACTCATTCTACGAAGCTAATATCATACTCATTCCCAAACCAGGCAAAGATCCAACAAAAAAGAGAACTACAGACCAATATCACTAATGAACACAGACGCAAAGCTCCTCAATAAAATATTAGCTAACAGGATCCAGAAACTGATCAAGAAAATCATACATCATGACCAAGTAGGCTTCATCCCTCAGTCACAAGGATGGTTCAACATCCATAAATCAATCAACGTAATTCACCACATAAACAGATCTAAAATTAAGAATTACATTGTTATCTCAGTCCATGCCCAAAAAGCCTTTCACAACATACAACATCCATACTTATTAAAAGCTTTGGAAAGAACAGGAATAGATGGAACATTCCTCAAAACAATAAAAGCCATATACAACAGACCAACTGCTAATATCATATTAAATGGAGAGAAACTTAAATCATTCCCCCTAAACTCAGGAACAAGACAAGGATGCCCACTCTCCCCACTTCTGTTCAACATAGTGCTGGAATCCCTAGCCATAGCAATAAGGCAAGAGGAGGACATCAAAGGGATTCACATCGGCAAGGAAGAAATCAAGTTATCCCTATTCTCAGATGACATGATCTTATATCTGAAGGACCCAAAAAACTCAGTACCCAAACTCCTACATCTAATAAACCAATTTGGCAAAGTAGCAGGATACAAAATCAATCCACAAAAGTCAGCAGCTTTTCTGTACACCAGCAATAGACAAACAGAAAAGGAAATTATGGAAACAATTCCATTTACAGTAGCCAAAAAAAGAATAAAGTACCTAGGGATCAACTTAACCAAGGACGTGATGGACCTATTCAATGAAAACTACAAAAATCTAATAAGGGAAATCTAAGAAGACACAAGGAGATGGAAAGACCTCCCATGCTCATGTGTAGGCAGAATCAATATAGTGAAAATGGCCATATTGCCCAAATTGTTATACAAATTCAATGCAATACCTATCAAAATCCCAGCTACATTCTTCACTGAAATAGAGAAACCAGTCCACAAATTCAGATGGAACAGCAAAAAACCTAGAATAGCCAAAGCAATTCTAGGCAAAAAAAAAATAGTGCAGGAGGTATCACAATACCAGACTTCAAGCTCTACTACAAGGCCATCATAACAAAAACAGCATGGTATTGGTATAAAAACAGATCGGAAGACCAGTGGATTAGAATTGAAGACCCAGAAATAAAACCACACTCTTACAGCCAACTAATATTCGACAAAGGAGCTAAAGACATACAATGGAATAAGCATAGCCTCTTCAACTACCGGTGCTGGGAGAACTGGGCAGCCATATGCAGAAAACTCAAAGTAGACCCAAGCCTATCACCATGCACCAAGATCAACTCAAAATGGATCAAGGACCTCAATATCAGACCTGAATCCTTGAAACTATTGAAAGACAGAATAGGAAAGACACTAGAACTTACAGGCACAGGAAGGAACTTCCTGAATAGAGTCCCAGGGGCACAACAAATAGGGGAAAGACTCGACAAATGGGACTACTACAAATTAAAAAGTTTCTGCACAGCTAAGGTCATAGCCACCAAAATAGAAAGACAGCCAAGGATATGGGAAAGGATATTTACCAGCACAGCAACAGACAAAGGCCTGATATCGGTCATCTACAGAGAACTCAAAAAACTAAGCCCCTCCAAGCCCAATAAACCTATTAGGAAATGGGCAAAAGAGCTAAAGAGAGACTTCACAAGAGAAGATATAAAAATGGCAAAGAAACACATGAGGAAATGCTCAACATCCCTGCTAGTAAAGGAAATGCAAATAAAAACAACCCTGAGATACCACCTCACTCCAGTTAGAATGGCCTATACTCTGAACTCAGGAAACAACAAATGCTGGAGGGGCTGTGGGGAAAGAGGAACCCTTCTCCGTTGTTGGTGGGAGTGCAAATTAGTACAACCACTTTGGAGAACAGTATGGAGGTTTCTCAAAAAGCTCAATATAGGGCTGGGGATATGGCCTAGTGGCAAGAGTGCCTGCCTCATATACATGAGGCCCTGGGTTCGATTCCCCAGCACCACATATACAGAAAATGGCCAGAAGTGGCGCTGTGGCTCAAGTGGCAGAGTGCTAGCCTTGAGCAAAAAGAAGCCAGGGACAGTGCTCAGGCCCTGAGTCCAAGCCCCAGGACTGGCAAAAAAAAAAAAAAAAAAAAGCTCAATATAGACCTACCCTATGACCCAGCCATACCACTCCTAGGCACCTATCCTAAACAGCAAAACCCAAGATATCAAAAAGACATTTGTACTTCCATGTTTATCGCGGCACAATTCACAATAGCCAGAATATGGAAACAACCCAGATGCCCCTCCACAGATGAATGGATCCAAAAAATATGGTACTTATACACAATGGAATACTACATAGCGATTAGGAATGGTGAAATATTGTTATTCGCAGGGAAATGGTCAGAACTCGAACAAATAATGTTGAGGGAGACAAGCCTAGAACACAGAAAACAAAGGGGCATGATCTCCCTGATATATGACTGTTAACAAAGGGAGACGGAGAGACAGTAGAGACCAAGTCTGTGAATACTGTATATGTTCTTGATACATTGTATATTGCATATATGTCTACCTGACCTAGACAAGGGATAGAAAAACAGGTCGTAAGATATCACAAGAAATGTACACACTGCCCTACTATGTAACTGTACCCTTTTTGCACAACACCTTGTAAAAAAAATTTATGTTCAATTAATAAAAAAAAAGAAGAGTGACTACTAGTGAGTAGGTATTTGTCACATGAATAATGAGTGAATGAGTGACTAAGTGAATGTGTGAATGAACAAGTAATGAATGAGTAAATTAATCATGGATGAGTGGATGAATGAGTGAGTAAATGAATGAGTGAATGAACAAATAAATGAATAAGTGGACAAACTCAATGGGTGGATGGATGAAGGAGCAAATGAATGAATGAGTCAATAATGGCTGAATGAGTAAATTAATGAATGGATACGTAAGTGAATGAGCGAATGAGCCCGCGTCGAGTTAATGAATGAGTGAGTGAGCGAATGAATGGATGAACCCTGTCTAGGGCATTCATTACACATACCATCTTCAGGAGTGCTGACCTAAAAAGGTAGGATCTGCTCAGATTTTTCATCCATTTTGTTTGGATAATTTTGAAAGCCACACACCAGAGCTAGCAGAGCTGCGAGTAGATGAGAAGATGACAAGTCTGAGCTGGCCAGTAGCTATTGTGGAGTGTTAATTTCCCATGGTGCATTTTGCCGTGTGGGTAAGTGGTCCCTTCCTGAATTGTATGGAAAGTATAAATCCTGAATATTAAGGCTCCTTTCATTTCTCAGTCACATGACCTTACACTCAGATGACCTGGGAGGCCTTCTTGGTCCCCCTCCCTAGAAGAGCTCCTATCCCCTAATTTAGTCCCTCCCAGGATACCTGTGCATAGCAAAGACCTGAGATTGCAAGGGTAAGATTAGAAGTAACAAAGAGCTGAAATGCTCCAGGTCTGGGAGGAAGTAGATAAGAATGTATTCAGAGGACTGAAGTACAAGGTTTTGACCTTGGGAGGTGGGCACCTCCCTCATGTTGGGAAGAAATGAAGTCCTCTGAGAAAGAAGGGGATGCAGAAGAAAGAGCAACGGAGAAGCCATGCCCCATGCCGCCCCGCGCCCCCCCCCAATAGCCGAGGCTGAATGAAATCATCCTCTACAAAAGTCTTTCTTTCTGCCAAGCTTGTGTCCCCAGGGGAGGAATCAAGGTCACCTGCAGAAGAAAAGCAGGACAGCAAACCACTCTCAGGCACCAAAAGAATCTGACTGGAGAGACAGGAGGCTCCCCAAGATTGGCTTGGAACTTTGCCTTGGAACTGATTTCCTGATCTTCAGGCAGAAAGACGAAAGGTAAACAATTGACTCTCCTTACCCAACAATAAGGTGAATGGATATTTCAGTCATCTTTGAAAACATAATGTATCTAAATAACATAGCATATTGGTTCTAGCAAACATGGCGGACGACTTAGACAATATCTCAATACACATGAACTTGTAATATATGATTAAAAGAATAAAAATGATGGAATAAACTATAATGAGGTGATTGGTTGGCCATAGAGAAACTCCCTTCAACAATAGGCACTGCTGAAACAAATTCCAGACAGCTCAAAGAGTTATTTGGGCTGAATCAAAGAATAAACAAGCTATAAGAAAATACAGCTGAATGAGTAACAGGCTGCTGGGAAGAGAAGCAGCAGCAAGACTGGGAAGAGATTAAAAATTCACCAAGGGAAAAGATCGGCAGATGTGATTACAAAAAATGAAATAAAATTTACGCCTTCTGTATATAAAAACCTTAATCAAACTTAAAAAGAAAACAACAAACAGAAGAACATATTTGAAACAACTACAAAAAAAAGAATGATGTCTTTGTCTATCAGAATTGGTGCAAATCCTGAAGAAAAACAAAGAGCCAATAGACAAGTCAAGGAAAGACACTATGGACCTTTCCACAAAGAGGAAATGTCAGGGTTTAACAAACATGGAAAAATGTTTCGGTATTTCTGATCATCAAAGGCATGCAAATGAAAACATTAAATGCCTTTCAAATTAGCTAGGCTCTTGAAACAACAAGCATATTAACCAAAGTGTGGTAACATGAGTGTTTTCTTACAATGTGGATCATCGTTGTAAATCGGTATAGGCTTTGTAAGAGAGTGGTTTGTAAGAGTGGATTGAATGTCTAAAAGCAAGCACATCTTTGCATGCTGTAATTACACACCAGAGAATATAGCTTAGTAGAATAAACCAGAACATTGGTGGTAAGCCAGGCTATGGCAGGGGTGAGTAGGGACAACAAAATCAACATTATAATGGGGTAAATAATAGGACGAAAAAAACATTTAAATGTTTGGTTAACTAAGCCATGCCATAATCCTTATGTGGAACATTATACAGTCATAAAATGAAATGCTCACATACATTGTATAATGTAGAAAATGCTTATGCTATAATAGAAAGTGAAAAAAAATCAAGACAAAAATTACATATAGAGGATGGGTATAATTATGTAGTAAAAAATATGCATAAAAAAGCCCTGGAGAAAAGTCATTAAAATGTAAATAGTTGCTATGCATGAATGGTGAAATTCTGGATGGTATTTTAACTTTCTACTTTTCAAGAATTTTCTATTTTCTCTGGTCATGTAAAAAAAAACAACATTGAGGAAGATTTAAGATTTTCATTCACTTTGACACCTCAGGTTATTACAAATGTCACAAGTTTGTGTCAGTCAAAGGTCATTTCTGGAGCATTTGGAACATAGTTTGCAGGCAAATTAATAGCCCATAAACTATCTAACATAAAACCCCTAAATAAAAATTGAGGTGATGCATGGTGTGAACCATAAATTGATACTTAGGAAATAGTTGTAGAGTGAGTGAGTGAGTGAATGAATGAATGAATGAGTCACAGTATGCTGACCACAGGGACTGTGGTCCCCCCCATCATCTGCCTGGTACTGTTCTCCAATCTTAAGTCATTATCGCACTTAAGTCTTCCAACATCCTAGAACATGAGAACTCTTTCTTATTCTCCCCGTTTTACGAATGAGCAACCTGAAGGGCAGAGAGCCGAGGTGAGTTGGGTGGGATCGGGATTCAGAATTGAAACCCATGAGACAATCTGTAGCCAGCGTCCTCCTTCTCCTTCACCTGGCTGCATTTTATCCTGGTTCTAGCTCAGCATTGGCCCCCAACCATCACCAAAGCCGTCTCATCTAAGTCTCTAAAAGAAGTGGGAGAACTGGGACAAGTGACTCCAACTTTGCTCGACTCGTCATGAAAGCAAGCCTTGCAAATGGCAGGATTTGGCCAATGTTATTTCTTTCCAGTTATCATGAACACCGGAAAACCATTCTGTTCACATCATTCTCGGTTTGGTCCAGGGTTACACCAAAGGATATCCTAGCGAGGCACTGGTGGACCGAGCCTGTAATCCTAGCTACTTAGGAGGTGGAAGGATCAGAGATTTGAAACCAGCCTGGGCAGAGTGAATCCATGAGACTCTTATCTCCAATCAACCAACAATACCTAGAAGTAGGGTGTGGCACAAGTGGTAGAGCACCAGCCTTGAGCGAAAAAGCTAAGCAAGCGCATGAAGCCTTGAGTTCAAGCCCCAGTACTGACACATACACAAAAACTACAGGCAGAGAGAGCCATGCAAGCTTCCTCACATACATTCCAAAGGTTTTCCTGTTCATTTTGCATTATTGAAGTTTTTTCTTGGACACACTGGTACTAAAAATAAGTAGATTGGCTGGGAAAAAAGTCAATTAGAATAATAAAAAAATATGCTTAAACATTTTACTTCTAACTTAACCAGGAAATATATATTTAATCACTAAGATCCTGATATAAGTTAAAAAGCCTCTTCTTTAGGTATAGCTCAGTTGTAGAGCATGTGTTTACCATACATGAGTACTAGGTTCAAGCCCCAGAATGAACCACAAAAAGAACTAAAGTCTTGGGGCTAGGAATATGGCCTAGTGGCAAGAGTGCTTGCCTCATATACATGAAGCCCTGGGTTCGATTCCTCAGCACCACATATACAGAAAACGGCCAGAAGTGGTGCTGTGGCTCAAGTGGCAGAGTGCTAGCCTTGAGCAAAAAGAAGCCAGGGCCAGTGCTCAGGCCCTGAGTCCAAGCCCCAGGACCGGCAAAAAAAAAAACAAAAAAAAACAAAAACAAAAAAACCACAGAACTAAAGTCTTTTCTTCATATGTGGAGTCACTAATTGTGGTTCCCATCTTCTGAGAACATTAACCACACTCATGAAGCACTGCTGAAGCACTACTGGTGGGTCCTTAAGGAGATTTTGGGAAAAAATCAACCTAAAAACAAGGTACTCTACTAGTAGAATTGTTATCACCATACATGAATTGTACAGGGAGATATGCATACTTTGATAGGATTCACTCTTGCCACCATTGTACTTTATTGTCCTATGCCCCTCTTTGTAAACAATTTCCTGGGCTTTACTAGTCTACTTTCAAAACATGTATACAAAGTTCTTCAATCATAATCATTCTTCTCTGTCACCTTCTCTTTTCACCTTCACCCTCCTACTTTTTCCTCTCCCCAAATAGTCCCTATTTTAAACTGACTTTTTTTTTGGGGGGGGGGGGGAGGCCTAGATTCTACTTGTGAGAGAGAAAGATGACATTTTCTAAGTTTGGCTTATTTTGTTTAACATGATAAACTCTTATTCTATCCGTTTTCTTGCAATCTTCTTTATAGCTGAATAATACTCTGTTGTGTATATATACAGGCTACTTGGGTTTTTTTGTGTTGTGTTTTTTTTCGGTGATAGGGCTTGAACTCAGGGCCTGAGTGCTGTCCCTGAGCTTCTTTTGCTCAAGGCTAATGCTCTACCGCTTGAGCCACAGCACCACTTCTGGATTCTTCTGATTAAATTTCATGGACTTTCCTGCCTGGGCTGGCTTTGAACCACTAATCTCAGCCTTTTGAGTAGCTAGGATTACAGGCGTGAGTCACCAGCACCTGGCTATATGCCACATTTCCTTTATCCATTTGTGTGTTTTTGGGCACCTGGGCTGATTCTACAGCATGGCTATTGTGAATAATGCTACATAAACATAGATATGCAGGCCAACTATTGTGTGCTAACATTCCTCTAAATGCCTACCTGGGCGTGGGATACCAAAATGATATGGCAATACTATTTTTTAGTTCCTTAAGAAATCTCCATACTGATTCCCACAGTGGCCATAATAAAATACTATGTCACTGTATTTCCCAAGCAAAAACTCAAGACCTATGAGACCTTACACAACACCTTACACAAACTTAAATTGAGTCAATACAAAAAAACAAAGTCAGAGTGCCCTCCTGCCCATGCCTAGTGCCTGAGAGACAAGAAGTTGCCCCAGGCTGGGCACCAGTGGCTCATGCCTGTAATCCTAGCTACTCAGGAGGTTGAGATCTGAGGATTATAGTTCAAAACTAGACCTGGCAGGAGAGTCCATGAGAATCTTATCTCCAACTAACTACCAGGAAACCGGAAGTAGTGCTGTGGTTCAAAGTGGTAGAGTGCTACCTTGATCCGAAGAGCTCAGGGACAGCACCCAGGCCCATAGTTCAAGCCCCACCACCACCACTACCAACAACAACAACAAATGTTGCCCCAGTCTTCCCAGTGGAAATGACCAGAGCAACTCATCCTACCACAGAGCCACAGTAACAAAACAGCAGGGCAAGAACACAAAACCACACATAGACAATGGTATAGAATAGAAAATCAGAAATAATCCCACAGCTGCCCGATTCTTGGCAAAGGAACCAAAAACATATACTGAAGAAAAAGAAATAACCTAATACTAAATGATATAATATTAAAAAATGTCTTATTATAAGTGGTGCTGGGAAAACTGGATATCCACACATACACAACTGAAATGAGAACTCTATCTTTCACCTTGTACAAAGTCATCAAAATGGACCCAAGACCCTAACATAGGTCCTGAAACTTTGAAATTAATGGAGAAAACATAAGAGAAACACTCCAAAATACAGGGACTGGCAACAACTTCCTGACTAGTACTCTTAATAACTCAGGAAATAACAGCCAGAATTAACTAATGGGACTGCATCAAATTAAAGAGCTTCTGTATAGCAGAGGAAATAATTACCAGGATAAAGAGACAACCCACAGAAAGGGCAAAAAAAAATCCTTGTAAGTGATTCAACAGGGAATTCACAGCCAACCATAGAAGGAATTCAAAAATTAAACACTACTGAAACAAATGGGCACATTAAATGAACAGACAGCTCTCAAAAGGAGTACAATTGGACAATGCATTCATGAAAAAAAATGTTCAACATCCTTAGCCATCAGGGAAAGGTAAATAAAAATGGCACTGGGAGCCTATTTCCCCCCCAGTCAAAATGGCAACCATCAAGAAAATTAATGGATTGGCTGCCAATGGCTCACAACTGCATTCCTAGCTGCTTGGGAGGCTAAGATCCAGAGGATCATGGTTCAAGGCCACCCCAGGCAGAGAAATCCCACAATTCCACTCTCCAAAATAACAATCCAAAAGCCAGGTAGGGGCATAGCTTAAGTGGTAGGGCAAGGAAGTCTTAAGCAATCCCAAGACCCTGAGTTCAAATCCAAGTACCACCAAAGGGGGAAAAAAAGTGTTGGTGAGAATGAGAGAAAACCAAGGGTTTTATATACTATAAATTGTAATGTGAATTAGTGCAACCACCATGGAAATCAGTATAAAGATGCCTCAAAAAAAACCCCTAAAACTAACGTATGAGCCACTTATTATACTACTAGGCATACACGGGAAAGAACTGAAGCGTGCATCCCATAGACGAGCCCACACACCCTTCACTGCTGCACTGTCATGAGAGCCAAGTGACAGAATCAGCCACAGAATCAGCCTCCATGTCCTTAAACTGATGAGAAAATAAAGGAAATACAGTCTATTTGTATAAGGGAGTATTATTCATCCATAAGAAAGAACAAAATGACATTATTTGCAGGAAATTGTTGGAAATGGAGACCAATGAAATAAGGGAGATTCAGAAAGACAAATATCACATTTTATCTCATTTGTGAGCACTAGATTCTTTCAAAAGGTACAAAAATAGGAGGGGGACTGTTTGGTAGGAGCAAGGACCTGAGAACAAGGCAGAGCAATGGGAGAGGGTGAATATGATCAAGGGACATTGTACATAGGAATAGCAGTGCCATAATAAAATGTGTTACATTGTGCAGTTATTATACATTAATTCTTAAAAAGAGTATTCTGCCAAATGCTAGTAGCTCATGCCTGCTACTAGGTTGAGGTTGAGAGCGGAGTATTATAACTCAAAGCCAGCTCCCGCAGGAAAGTCCTGAAACACTTATCTCAAGTAAACACCAAAGAGCTATAAATGGAGCTGTGGCTCAAAGGATAGAGCTCTACCCTTGAGCAAGAAAAGCTCAGGGACAGCACCCAGGCCCAGGCCCTGAGTTCAAGCCCCGGGACTGGCATCAAACAAACAAACAAAAACAAGAACCAGAAGTGGAGCCGGGCCTCAAATGGTAGAGTACTAGACTTGAGTGGAAAAGCTAAGGGATGGTGCCCAGGCCCTGAGTTTAAGCCCTAGGACTGGAATCAAAATATAAACAAATAAATAATTTCTTAACAATATTTTTTTATAAAAAAAAGCATATTCCATTGCATCTCCCATTCCCTGGTGAAGACCTTTGAAAGCACCAATTTATTCACAGAGAACTTTTGACCACAGGGTTTCTCCCACATTAAGTGAGTTTCAAAGTACTTTAGATTCAGGATAAAGCGGTGAGATGGGAAAATCTTCACCCTCCAATAAGACATCATGACCGGCGACCACGCTTCACTTTCCATCTCACACTGAAAACCACCAGAGCCTGAAAGGGACTGAGGACATCAGGAGCAAGCGGCCCACTTGTGGAGCAGGACTTTGCCTGGGGGAGGTGGGGAGGGCTGGAAGACAATGCTCTGGGCCGTCCTTACAAAAGCACACTCCCATCCCCAGCACCATGGGAGCTTCCTAAACATGGCAGTTTCCGGTCCTCATCCTGATGAGGGACGGAGATGGAGAGAGTAGATCCGGCTCCTGTGTGCAGTTAGTTATTCTAGGCAGTGTGGCTTGCATTGGGAGAAGGGATAGCAGGAGGTTAGGAGAGATCATTAGCATTTAGATTGCATGACTAAGAAGCCAATGATCTGAGTGTACTGGGTTGCTGTGACAGGGAAAGGAGAAAGACCAGGAGCAGAGGCCCAAAGTCCCTGAAACTGGCTGGCTGCTCTCAAGTTTGAATGGTCTGAGGCTATCAAGTTGATAGGTCATCTGTCACAGCAGAATAAGAAAACAGCATACAAAGCCTCAGTTTCCCTACCTGCTACATAAGGCTGGTGACCTTGGGCCTTCCTGGTCTGTAATGTTTTGATGTGCCTTTATGCTGGTCTGAAATGCCTTCCCACGTGGAACATTCCACATCTCTCCTAATGACACTGGTTGAGCTCCTGGATCCAGCTATGCCTGAAGTGAACTTACTCTTGAATTTTTCAGGTAGGCAAACCAAGAAGAATCATTATGTATTTGTTTATGTATTTATTCATTCATCAGTTGTGGGGCTTGAACTCAGGGCCTGGGCGCTGTCCCTGAACCTCTTTGTGCTCAAGGCTAGTGGTCTACCACTTGAACCACAGCACCACTCTCGGCTTTTGAGTGGTTCATTGGAGTAAGAGTCTCATGAGGACTTTTATGTCCAGTCTGGCTTCAAACAGCAATTCTCACATCTCAGCATCCTAAGTAGGTAGGATTACATGCATGAGCCACCAGCACCTGTCTCATTTTTTTACTTTTTAAAAAGCTAATTTGAACTGAATTACCATCACACACAACCTAAAGCAGTTGGTACATTCTACTCTGTATCAGGCTCTGGTGCTACAACTTTTTTTCTTTTTGCTTCAATGATCCTATACTCTAGGATTAGTTCTTTTTTAATGAGAAACTGAAACCTGATTAATCAAAGCACTTGCTTAAAGTACAACCACTTATAGCCAACAACAAAATTCAAACCTGAGTTTGCATCCCAAACCTTCTGCTCTTTCCACAGTGCCAATTTTTAACTTCAATTTAAGTTCAACACACATAGGGTAGGAGAAAGGGGAGCATAAAGTCAACTTGAAAATGCTGTTTATTCCCAGGTCTTTTACTCTTGCACTAAAAACAATAGATCACAGTTGTTGTTAAGACCTATGATGGAGCCTCTTAAAATCTCTGCTGACAATCTTATTAACTTTCTGTTCAGAATGTAATGCTTTGTAATAAAAAGATACAAGCTCTTTGTAAAACAGTTTATATCAGAAAACATGTTATAAAAGCTGTTGGCTATGAGGTAGTTGCCCAAGGAGCCATTTGCCTTAAATTCAAATAATACCTACAACAGTTCTCAGATGGCAGCTTCTGTGAAGAAAGAGTTTGCTGTGTGTCTGTCTTATGACTATGGATGGGAGAGGAGACTGAACAATGCCTGTATGGGGGAAGGAAGTATGGACATTTGATCCACAACTTCCCCATCTCCACTTTGTGTTTCTTCAAAAACAGGTTTTGTCGGGGCTGGGGATATGGCCTAGTGGCAAGAGTCTCTGCCTCATATACATGAGGCCCTGGGTTCAATTCCCCAGCACCACATATACAGAAAATGGCCAGAAATGGCGCTGTGGCTCAAGTGGCAGAGTGCTAGCTTTGAGCAAAAAGAAGCCAGGGCCAGTGCTCAGGCCCTGAGTTCAAGCCCCAGGACTGGCCAAAAAAAAAAAAAAAAAAACAACAACAGGCTTTGTTTCTCTGCACAGTTGGGTCTTCTACATTCTGTGGGGTCAGTGAAAAGAAGTTTTTGTTCTATTTATTGGTCTGACTGAGATGTCATACATGGAAACTCCTACAAGAATGTGTAAGGAAGAAGTAACTGGAATTGTCTTTCTTTTAAAAAGTTCTGGGCTGGGAATATGGCCTAGTGGCAAGAGCGCTTGCCTCCTACACATGAAGCTCTCGGTTCGATTCCCCAGCACCACATATATGGAAAACTGCCAGAAGGGGCGCTGTGGCTCAGGTGGCAGAGTGCTAGCCTTGAGCGGGAAGAAGCCAGGGACAGTGCTCAGGCCCTGAGTCCAAGGCTCAGAACTGGCCAAAGGGGGGGGAAAAAAAATTCTGGCTCACTTTTTTCAATCTCTAAACATGGGGGATATTCTGATTTGCATCCAGAATAAAATTCAGGTTTCTGAGAGGCACAGCGTCTTTGCTTTCCCATGTTCCCATAGTTATGGCTATAAGTCATATTTAAGGCAATAAGCTCAAAGGGCACTGAAGCTTGGTGATGGGGACACAGAGGGAGAGAATGGAGGGGATGAGGCAGAAGGGAGGGGCGTGAAACCGAGCAGCCCCCAGAGGCCCAGGAGCCCCTGAGAGAATTCTGCACGACAGAGAAAGCTGGTGAGATGCCACAGGTGAGAAGTTCAGACCAAGGCAGCCGTGAGACATGGGAAACTCTCAACCTCCTACACATAGCTAGAACAACTGACATCGGAGTTTGGTGAGTGCTGGGGCCGTGCCTGCCTTGTACCCGGTGCCTAGGGTTGGGTCTGGCAGAGCACAGATGGTCACTAACTGTTTTCTGGATGAATCCATCAATCCATGAACAAACCAAATGCCTACAGGACCAGAACTCTGGCAAGGAGTTGAGGGTAATGAGGTGACTATTAGTGAAGAATGGATAGGCCAAAAAACAATAAGTCCAAGAGGATCAGAAAGAGATCCTCATGGGACACCTGAAGATTTGTAATAGTGCTGGGAAGATGTTTAGAAGGGGCTGGTCATCAGGAAAGAGGAGCAAAGGGACAGTGCATGGTGTCAGCCTGCAGGGAGCCGTAGCTGGCAACCCTAGAAGGATGGAAGCCTGGCAAAGGAGAGCGTCAAAAGCCAGTTGCCAGTAATTCATATCTATAATCTTAGCTACTCAGGAGACTGATATCTGACAATCATGGTTCAAAGCTAACCTGGGTAGAAAAGCAGATCAGACTCCAATCTCCAACTAACCACCAATAAGCCAGAAGTCATTCAAGCAGTAGAGCACTAGCCTAGAGTAGGAAAATCTAAGGGACAGCACCCAGGCTCTGAGTTCAAATCGCAGCACTGGCACTAAATAAGTTAGGGGGGGAGCAACTGAGTCTCAAATATCCCTAATTTATTAAATCCTGCTCCAGGCAGAGGAAGGCAGTCTGATAGACCAGAAGATTCCAGGAATGTGTCAAAGGGAAGAATTGTTTTGCCCGAGTCAGCAAGACAGCCATAAGCCCAGTAGGGCTGAGAAACTCAGCCAGGTGTCAACGAGCAGACCTGGCATGGAAGAGGAGCTGTGCTGCCAGCGGGATTGATCCCCTCCCAGTGAGTCCAAAGACCAATCCCTCCCCCTTGGGTCTGAGCTGCTTACAACCAACTGCAAGTCTTCTCACACTCAGCAACTCTGCTGCCTGCTAAGCTCCAATAGTCCTTGATTAATGACTTTGTTCATCACTGAGTCACCTCCTTTCTGTCTTTCTTGGGCAACCCCAAAGTTACCACAATTATGCTGCAAGAACTCTCACAGGTACACAGGGGAAATGACTGTGGTGGCAGGATTTGAACTTGATCTTCAAGGATGATTGTGTTGTTCCTTTTCTTTATTTCACTGATGCTTCCATTGTTCTTGGGAAGGGAGGATCTACTCCAGCTGGTTCTATTGGGAAATGGGGAGCGAGATATCAGATCTTCTGCTTCACAGTTTCACTTGACCTTGAGACCTTCTATTGTCCTTTATGTGCAGCCCACTCCTGAGGGTGCTGTAAGTACTTGTTCAAGGAAATTTGTGTAATTGGAGACTGTTTCCTCACAAACAACTCTCACTATGGGTGAAAGATAGAGGAAAACATCCAGGGGGGAAAAAAAAAAAGAAATGACCCTTCTGGTTGTCTATGGGGCTGTGCAAACGAAATGATGGACAGTGCTGAGGGTCAGACAAACAGCAGACAGATGGTTAATAAATGTTTTCTGAATGAGTCAACCATCCAAGAGCCCTCCAACCTCTTTGTACTTGTATCCAGACTACTGACATTTTCCTCTAAGTTCTTTTGTTTGTTGTGTGCCCGTCCTGGGGCTTGAACTCAAGGCCTGGATACTGTCCCTGAACTTTTTCTGCTCCCGGCTAGCAATCTACAACTTGACCCACAGCTCCACTTCCAGCTTTTTGTGGTTAATTGAAGATAAGAGTCTCATGGACTTTTCTGTCCAGGCTGACTTTGAACCACCACTCTCAGATCTCAGCCTCCCGAGTAGCTAGAATGACAGGTGGGAGGCACCAGCACCCAGCTCTCTAAGTCAGTTTAACCCAGGACACTGCATCCATGATTTGAAGCCCACATAACAGAAGTAAGATCACAAAGGGCTCCATCTTAGCTCCAATACCCACTTTTATTGAAAAGAATGTTCCCCAAGGCTGATCCTCCCCTGTGCGCCCAACTGAAGGTTGGGAAACTCATAGTTTGAAGACCTCAGACGTTAGGATACTTCTGAGCTACATTTTTTTATGAGCTAAATTTGTATAGAAGCAACTGGCAAAGTGAATGCCATGGGCTACCACAGCAGTGAGAAATGAGGTCACCTTCAGACAACAGTGTTTTTACGTTGGCCACAGGACAGCTGCGTCTGCCTTGGGACCTTTTGTGCCTGTTCGGTCTCCCAGGTGCTGTTTCTTCCTGGATCCTGGGAGCTAAAGCCTGAGCTCCTTCCTCAAGTATGTCAAAGGAAAAGCAGCATGTTCTGAGGACGCCTCACGCTCGGCGTTGCCATGTCCCCTTCGAGTGGGAAGTGTAAATTTGCTGCTCCTTGGAACAGCCTCTTGTACATATGGCGTGTTCTTGGAGGAAATGTGTCCGCCTTGCAGGGAACTCACCCAGGACAGGGCTGGCATCACAGATGGCCTTCCCCATCAGAACAGGAACGGGGGAGAAGGGTCCTCAGGTTACCCTGGCTGGGAATTACTGGGCTGTCCAAAGTATCTGTCTAAGCCAAGTGCAGTCGGCTCAGGTTTGTAATCCTAGCTACTCCGGAGGCTGAGATTTGAGGATTACAGTTCAAAGCTAGCTTGAGCAGAAAAGTCCCTGAGACTCTTATCTCCAATGAACTACTCAGAAAAGGCCAGAAGTGGTACTGTGACTCAAGTGGTAGGCCCTGAGTTCAAGCCCCAGGACCAGAAAAAAAATTAGTTGCTAGTGAGTGCTGGTGGCTTTTGCCTGTAAGCCAAAAACAATCCCAGAGGAGAGAAAGACATTGGGTTGCCATTTCCAAAGTAACCAGCAAAAAATAGAGCTGGAGGTGTGGTTCAAGTGTTAGATAGATCGTCTGCCAAGCAAGCAGGTGGAGTAAGCGCAAGACCCTGAATTCAAATCCTGGTATCACCACAAAATAATAATGTCCTCTCGCACACTTTATAAAGCATGTGTGTTAAGGTATAATCCAGCGTTCCATGGCCCAGGCTAGATTAAGGGTTGGTAAGATGTCTCTCCATAATCAAGAGCACATACAAACTGAGACATAGCTAAAGATGACTAGATCCATCCATTCCAGCTGGACATATTTCTAAGATATAGTGGAGGAGCACCTGATTCCTGGACAGCCCCCACTCCCCCACCTCCAGACATGTTTCCACAGGTCTGTTCCTCAACCAATGACAGTTTCAACTGCCCATCCATCCCACCAGCACCCACTCTACACCCCACCATCCCTCTTTGCCTCTACCTGCTGGAGTCTCTTGATGGCTTAGAAGCTAAGACATCCCCCACCCCACCCCATGATGCTGGAGCTGCTCTCCAGCCAATTAGTCTAGACATCAAGCTGACTTAGCTCCCTCAGCTGACCAAAATCTCAAGTGTGCAGATATTCTAATGGCTTAGTGTTCAAGCCATCTGTATACTGAAGCTTTAAGTCATTTCTGCAAGCAACACAAGATGCACCACAAATATATTTTGTCTCTCCTACACTGAACTCTCACAGGGCAGCAGAGTTGTTGTGGTTACTTCCAGAGTTCAGACTGATGAGGCAAACAAGTAAAGAGGGTGGCTGTCAGGTCAGGGGAGCCCACAGAGAGGAGAACACAGGCTCTGCCCTCAGTACCTGCTGTCTTTCAGCCCTGCTATTCATCTGTGTAGGCCCAGGAGTCAGGACACAGTAAAGACACCTCAACACCCATGTTCATTGTTGCACTGTTAACTGTAGCCAAGTTATGGGGAAAAGCCCAGATGGTCTGTAGTGGAGCAGATCAAAAAAATGTGTGTGTGTGAGAGAGAGAGAGAGAGAGAGAGAGAGAGAGAGAGGAAAGACAGAGATAATATAGAGAATAGAGATAGTTATATGATAGAGATAGACAGATGATAGTTGAGAGAGATGCACGATAGAGAGATAGACAATGGGATTTTACTCATCCATTAGGAAAAATAATATTACACCATTTGCAGGGAAATAAATGGACCCGGGAAAAATTATGTTAAGTGAAGAACTGAGTCAGGGTAGAGCCAAAGTGCGCATATTTCCCTTCGTATGTCCAAGTTAGATCAGAATTATAAGCACATAGATAAACATATACAGTGCCAGATGCATACATACACAAGCAAATTAAAGTATGGTACATGCAAGGAACGATTCCAGTGGTGTAACTCCTTTGAACAAGTGACAGATGAACCTAAATGAAAACCTGGAGGCAGAAACATGTTGTGTTGGGGGTAGGGGGGGTGAGATCAAGGGGAAGGGGGAGCCGAATGGAGAGAGAAGGTGGGTGAAGGTAGTCGTAACACTCAGTGTACATGTGTGAAATCCTCAGGGAATCCTTAGGATGCTCCCAGTCTAGCTCAGCCTAAAAGCATCATGACAAAAGAGGTCATCTTGGGAAGATAGTGCTGAGGATAAGTTTCACTCAATGGCGATGTATAGGTTGGGGAGGGAGGAGCTGATAGAAGATTCTTTCCCAACACAGCCCAAGACATCTCTTCATCAGCCCAACTCCCACTGACATGTCCTTGAGTCTCCAAGAAGAAGGCAAGAGGATCCCGAAGTGGGTCAAAGCAAAAGGAAATGGGGATGGTTGGGGTCTGCAAAGCATTGGGACACAAAGGAGCATGCAGACATACTGTACGACACGTACCATTAGGATTAGAGAGACCCTCCCCCCACCAGCGTAGCTTGGGTCCCTTACCACACCATCACCAACAGAACCCTCTCAGGATTAAAAGAATATCAGCTCTAATGCTTCACACACCGAGACCTGCAATCATTGTTATTATTCGGTGTGATGGTGTGTAGCTTATAGCGTCTGTGACTTGACAATCAAGTAATGAGCTATTGATGAGGGAAATGAACCAGCCGACAGCTAAGGCTGGGGACTATTAACATCTAAGCCTGTTCCTGCTGACTGTTACCACCCGGGAGTCTTTCATAATAGCTCGTAATTATAATCACATTTATTGAGATGTTACTCTGTGCTGAGGGTTTCTTTCAGATTATTACATACAAGCCTCCAAACAACTCCATGAGAATAGCGTGTCATAGTACTCTTTAGATTTACAGATAAGAGAATTGTGGGCAGGCGAATGCATCAAATGCCAGAGAAAGAGAGGTCATGGTGAATTTATCATCAAAGGGTTGTCACACACACACACACACACACACACACACACACAGAGAGAGACACACACACACACACACAGAGTTAGCTCAGTGGCTCACACCTGTAATCCTAGCTACTCAGAAGGCTGGGATCTAAGGACTGAAGTTTGACGCCAGCCTGGGCAGGAAATTCTATGAGACTGTTATCTCCAATTAAGCCAGAAGTGGAGCTATAGCCTCAAATGGTAGAAAAGTCACCTTGAGCAAAAGAGCTAAAGGATGGTGCCCAGGCCCCTGAGTTTGAGCCCCAGTACCAGCACAAAAGAGAGATCAGGCACACACAGTGATCCCCTGAGCTCCAATTTTCCTGAAGGAAGGGAGAGGATTCAAGAGGCACAGGCATACTTTGATTTTGCACACTAGCCTCACTTGCAGGGAAAGAGTACAATGTGCACCAGAAGTCATCGAGGACCTTACAGAAGGTGGAGCTCCTGGCTCCAGGGTCCCAAGTGAGGCCCAGCATGCAGCATTGCAGACGTTACTGTGGCTGGCCCAAAGCAGCCATGCTTAGAAGCAAGGATGCTCGCCACGGCACTGTGCCTGTGGGTTACAGAAGCGGCCTTGTTGGAAAGGAGTGACCCACCTCAGTCTGTGCCACCACTGGGCAAACTCTAACCTGCTGGGTTAACTCACTGATGTATTAGGAAGGGGGAAAAATGAGTAATGTAGGCCTCAGGGTTACAGGTCAGGGGTTAAAGCCCTTACATGCATGAGGCCCTAAGTTCAATGCCCCCAGTAGGAAAGGAAAGGGAAATGAAGGGGGAAAGGGAAAGAAAAGAGGCATCCAAATTCACTGAGCTAGAAACCTACAGATTAAATGTGAGCAATGCCACAAAACTGATTGGGTAAAATGTTTACTATGCACTGAATAGGATAGTAATATATTTAGTGTCATGTTTCATTGATTGAATGTAATACAAATTACTAAGAATCAAGATCTCCTTGGCAAGGTCCCTACAATGTTTAACACAAACGACTACAAATTATTTTGATACACTTCACTACTATTTTTGGCTTGCTCTTGAATGGAAAGCATCTTTTATTATGGTACTATGTAATTACTGACACAAGAAGCTAGCACCTTCTTTCATGAAAGCTTTCAAAAGACAATCTTGCCTGATACTGGTGGCTCACACCTGTAATCCTAGCTACTCAGGAGGCTGAGGTCGATGGTTCAAAGCCAGCCCAGGAAAATAAGTCCACAAGAGTCTTTATCTCCAGTTAACACCAAAAAAAACCACAAAAAACCTGGAAGTGGAGCAGTTGCTCAGGTGGTAGAGTGCTAGCCTAGAACAACTAAACAAAAAGATCAGGGGCAGCGCCAAGGCCCTGAGTTCAAGCTCCAGAGCTAGAAGAAGAAAATACTAAATTTACACTGAAAGTACTCTTATTTTTTTTTCTTCCATTAAACAGTCTATCTAGCACTTCCTCATTTCCAACAAATAGCTCCTTCCCTTCTGCTCCTGCTTCCTCTTCCCAACTTCTCCTGAATTTTGTTACTTTAAAAACCGTCATGCTTCCAGTATTTGAATTTTGCTCTCTAATGGTAATTAAGTCTTCTGAGCTTTATCAGTACGTTGGTTCTAGAAATTGAAAACCAGGAGCGATTCTATTATGATGACTATGGAGCAGGCCCATTGCACAGTCATCGCTCTCTGTGATGAAATGTTCTCTCTTATATGTCTGAAATTCCATTATTTGCAACTAATTACTTAAGGCTTATTTTTTTTATTTGGATTCAGCTTTCCTACTACTTTAGTATACTGTCAAATCCTTCTGTTACCCTGAGACACCCTCCTGAGCCTCACTTAACTGAGAATGTCTCTATCCTGCCATCTTTTTTCTGACATTTTGGCTCTAGATAGAACCCTAGAGGCTTCTCTCAGAAAGCCAAAGTTCTTGCTAATCCTGCATTGTGGATGAGTGACATCTCATGCTGACTTTGGGATTTTGTTCTGGCTATCTGTTTTTGCTTTGGGGAGTTTCTTCTCATTCTTGGTGGTCTGGCAATTTGTCATAATGCATTAGGGAAATGTTTAGGGCCTTTTTTTCTTTTTTGGATTTTTTTTGTACTCATTGTACTAGGCATGGGATATAGATTCTCTCTCTCTCTCTCTCTCTCTCTGTATGTGTGTGTGTGTGTGTGTGTGTGTATACATGTGTGGGTAATGTAGTGCTGGGACTTGAACTCAAGGCCTGGGTGCTGTCCTTTCACTTTTCTACTCTGTTGGGAAAATGGAGGAGAATGGAAGAGGAGTAGGCCAGATTTGTCCTCAACAGGTGAGGATTGTTCATTGAGGGGCACAGACCTTCCCACGGATTTTGAGGTTGTGTGACGGGGTAAATTTGGGACCAGGCATATATGGGGTCTGAGCAAGGAGACATAGGTTAATGAAGAAGCCACTAGGTCTAGGAAGTTGGTGACTTTTCCTTGGGCCCACAATGGATTGTTTACAGCTGGACTTAGTTGAATTGCCCTGCTTGCACATCCTAGCAGGTCAGTGCATACCTGGGGTTTTGCCTGATGCCTGTATGGGCCTGGGAAATGAGTGGGCTCAATCCTTCACACTCAGAGATGCCACTCTACTACTTGAGCCACAGCTCTACTTCAGGATTTTAAGAGTATCATGGAATTTTCTGCCTTCAAACTGTGATCCCCAGAGTAGTTAGAATTACATATGTGAGCCACCAGGACCTGGCTTGGGTATAGATTCTTGATCTAAATATTCCATCTTTCAGTTCTGGTGACATTTCCGCCTGGGTCTCCATCCCCACTCATCATTTTTCTCTTTAGTGTGATGATGTTATTCTTGCATTGATTCTTTGGGTTTCATTCTCATCTCTCCTTTCTCTCTGATTTTTTTTGATGTTGCTGTTCTACCTCTAAGAGATTTTGTAGTTTTAATCTCCCAACTTCTCTACTGAATTATTCTCTGCTCTGACAAGCATATCTTTATCATCTAACAGGAGTTCCTTGGTATATTTTATTCCATTTGTTCTGTGTCCTGCACTCTTTTTAATACTGCAACATTTCAATTCTCACAGAGAGCACACATTTTATTTCAAAATCTTTCCTGTACCTGGCACCATCAATTCCAGAATTCTATTTAGTGTCTGTTAATTTTCTGATATCTCTGTTCCATGTTAGAAGAACCTAGTGAACTGAAAGAAAGCAATGTGGTCTGGTGAGTGCTGTTAGCAGAACCACGGGCAGACCTGACTGACTCTGTCAATTTACTCTAAGTGAAAATTAGAGGGGAAGGGTTGTATGTGCCAGGTCTAGGACCTGAACTCAGGGCCTTGGTGCTGTTGCTGAGCTTTTATGCTCAAGGCTAGTGCTCTACACTTTGAGTCACAGCTGCATGTTCCAGCTTTTTGGTAGTTAATTGGAGATAAAGAGTCTCACAGACTTTCCTCCCCAGGCTGGCTTTGAACCACATTCTCACAGATCTCAGCCTCCTGAGTAGCTAGGATTATAGGTATAAGCCACTGACACCAAACTTCTTGTTCCTTTTCTTTCTTTTGAGGAAGCAAGTGAACTATTACCAATGACCCCCCACAACAATCTAAATGTTATGTTTCCTCCCATTTGTATATTAAGATCGAATCATCAATATTATTGTGCTTGGAGATGGGACCCTTGGGAGTTGACAGATCACAAAGGTAGAGCCCTCATGATAGATTTGGTGTCTTTAAAAAAGAATCCCCAGGGATCTCTGTCCCTATCTCTACTAGGTAAGGTCACAGTAAGAAAGTGCAACTAAGGATGGCTAGGAATGTGATTTAATGGTCAAGTGCTTGCCTAGCATGCATGAAGTCCTGGGTTCGATTCCTCAGCACCACATACACAGAAAAAGCCAGAAGTGGCTCTGTGGCTCAAGTGGTAGAGTGCTAGCCTTGAGAAAAAGAAGCTCAGGGGCAGTGCTCAGGCCCTGAGTTTAAGCTCCAGGACTGGCAAAAGAATAATAATAATAATAATAATAATAATAATAATAATCTGAAAAAGTTAATAAAGAAAGTAGGCTGAAGAAGAGGCAGGAATATCTGGTAAAGAAATGGGACTTGAGAAATCACAAACATGAAAGAGGACACAAGTTAAATAAACAAAGCATCCCCCCACTGGAGGTTGTCTCAATGGTGTAGGAAATGTTTCTGCTGTAATTATGATTCATGTGAGCCTGGCAGTGCATCCTCTAAATATTCTCCTAGAGAACGGGTAGGCACCTGACCATAGACTTAGGACATGTTCCGTCTGATCACACTGCACTGTTCCTCCCATCACAGACCTTCCCACCCATCTGCCCCTCCAACCCCCTTACAGGGAACACGCTCAATTTAATAGACCCCATGAGACCAGAATTGCCGGAGGGATCTTCATTGTCAGTCCTGAACACCGAGTGCCCAGCACAAGTTTCAAGTCATCTCTGTCGGGAGGTGAAGATACCACGCAGCAGCCTTAGTGAGGTTTGAAAAGGAATTGCCTTTATTGCCTGTCTCCAACGCTGCCATTTCTTTCTAGTGCCAAACTTCAATTTATAGCCCAGGCTCTGTTTTTGATCATACTGCTATCTGTCTCCACCTCCCACATGAACACGGTCTACTCAAGTAATTCATCTCCAAATGCATTACCAAAGTGTCAACCGTGCTAGGTTCATCCAAGCAGCATTAATATTCAATTAAAATAGAAACTTGCATGGTGAGTGTTATCTTATCTTACCTGGGCTCAAGATTCATTTCAACGTCCCAAGTTTTATAAGTGAAAAAACCAGCAAAATGATGGAGTTGGCACTCTGGAAAGCAGTCTAGAGGTTCCTCAAAAAACTAATCATAGACATACCCTACGGCCCACCCATGCCATTCCTAAGCATCTACCTGAGCAACAGGAACCAGGATACGACACAGATACCTGTACTTCCATGTTCATTGCTGCCCTGTTCACAATAGCCAAGCTATGGAAACAACCCAGATGCCCCACTACAGATGCATGAATCCAAAAAATGTGCTATCTATATGCAATGGAATTTTACACTGCCATTAGAAAGACAAAATAATGACATTCACTAGAAAATGGATGGAACTAGAACAAATCATACTGAGACAAGTGGCGTATGATCTCCCTGATATGTGGGTGTTAGAACTAAAATGCAAAGAGATACCAAAATACAGTAAAAAGGAAAGAGGACACAGAATGAGTGGAAAGTGTGTGAGGATAGTAATAATAATGTAGGGGACCGTCGGCTACATTGACACTGATGAAAGGGAACTAAGCAACACATGGGTGGGAATGGGAAGGAAGGAATGAAGGAAGGAAGGAATAGATGTTGCTAAACAAAAGGAACGTAATGTACATATCATCTGAAATGGAGGAAATGATTTTATTGTTAAAGGCCATAGACTTCACAAGCTATGTAGAGTAGAATGACAATTTCCATCATTGTGAAAGTTTAAAATGTATACTGTGAAATATATCTAATAACTTAAACCCAATTAAAATATTTTTTTACAAATGATGGAGCTGGTCAAGTTCAGGGTGGTGCTGGCTCCTTCCACTCATGCACTCCACCCACAGGTGCTTCTGAGTCTCTGTTATCTGGAAAAAGCTGGACCAGGTCCTGAGGGAGACCTCAATGTTCTCCACCCAGTTTCCTCAGGACGTAGACTCTGAGAGAGATGTCTGTGAACAGGAAACTTACTGGGGCCACTTGTGCAGTCAACATTCCTAAGGCCATTAGTAAAGAAAGATGAAGGACAGAGAGAGGAATGGTACATGAATGGACAGTAGAAGCCAGGGTCATTGTATTCAATGTGCATTTGTGACCTTGGGACCCAATAACTTGAGGGGATGTATGGGGTTAGGAAGATTGAGGAAGGCGGGGTGAGGGAATGATGGAAGGGGTGGCCTTGATTAAGATGTGCTGTACTCATAATCTGACTTTTTAAGCTGAAAGCCCTTTGTACAAATATTTTAATCACATAAAAAGGAAAGAATGATAAAGGGAAGAATTTGGACAGGAAGACAGCTAAAGCGCAGGCCCGAGGCCACTCCTGAGGAGCTACGAACACTGTCACATCTACATACCTAGTGCTGATGCAAGGATGTAGAAACAGCTAAAAAAGACTATATATATATATATATATATATATATATATATATATGTATCTTCTGTCATTTGGTTAATGGTTATAGTTACTGTTTTAAACAATATATTTTTATATAAAAAGAAATTTGTATAATCCCAGAAAAAAATCAATTTAAGGATTAGTATTAATTCAAGAAAGAATCCTGTCATAGGCAAATTTTTATTTACTCACTGACTCCTCTCTATATCTATAAAGCTCTGTGGCAATTAAACAGTTAGACATCTATGTATTGCTGAGTAAAAACCTCTTAATGTAAATTCAGCCTTCTGAAGAAAACAGTCACGTACCTGAATAGCACTATTCTAATAGCAATAAGAAGGCCTAAAAGAGATTTAAGGAAAATAATTTTTAATGCTTTAATGCAAATGGAATACATTCTGATTAAATACAATTCAATGTTCTTTGAAAATATCTCAATGACAGCATTTAATACCAGTTAAGGCCAGAAAAAGTGAAGCAAGGAAAATATTACAAGTATTATCTTTCATTGGTTTCAGGTATCATTGACTATGACTATGAGACCCATTCTTTTCCTCCAAAATTCCATTTGTCGGGACTGATGAGCTTTGATTTGCTTTTAGCTCACAGGCTAGAAATAGTTGCTGACCACTTCCTCTTGGCAGTAATGTCTGAAATAACTGGCAAAGTAGAAGCACACTTCCTGGCTGCTTTTCCTACTTCCTGAATTGGAGGGTTCACTGCTTAGCCTGTTTCCTTCAATGTGTCACCCTTCATTGTAAAGCAGGTTTTAGTTTATTGGCTGCAAGTTCTACAGGCTGCAAGTCCCTGATTGGCTGCCTTTGTACTCTGTGCATACTGTTTTAACAGGAATTGAGTCCTGGCCACTTCAGTTTAGTAAGAACATTGTGTGGGTTGTTAAAAAAAAAAAAAGAGAGAGAGAGACTTTAGACTGTGTTAAAACCCTGTGGAGACATGTAAAGGACACACACACACACACACACACACACACACACACACACATTCATTGGAGTTTTCCACCCCTAGCTAGTGACCATCCTTATATTTTGATAATGTGGTTCAGAAAGAAAGACAGTAGAAGCCAGGGTATATTTCGAATTAAATAGTAACCAACTGAAATAAAGAGAAACCCTTGCCCTTTCGTTGGTTTTCCTTTCTGAAAAAGATATGTACCCATGAATGTGTTTTCCCTAGCTACCATGCTGACAAATAAAAGATGCAGGATTTGGGTCATTTTATGGCTATTAGAATAATAAAGTGTCCCAGAAAGTTATTGCCTTTTAAGACAGTATTCTTCGTGCACAGACTCTGGAGGGCAAGCAAAGATGGGGGAGACATCTTCATATATAGAAGTAGTTCCTGGTTTTATAGGTCTTTTCAAGAAGTTGTGTAGAGAGGAGGCAGGGATGCGGGGGAAGGGGGATACAGTACTATCTCTCCTGAGCTAGCCCACAGTCGCTCCTTTGAAGATAAATATGAGATGTCCCTGTTATTGCAGATTCTACCCATAAAGCTGTCTTGACAATTTGATGTCCTACTGGAGGAAAAAAAGACAAAAACACAGCAACACACACAATGTAACCAACACCAATATAGCCATGAGTCTTTTCAGGAAGACACAAAACCTCAGCCATGTTTCAAAGTCAAGCTTGTGTCCCACCTCCTATTAAAATCTTTTTTTTTTCTTTTCAACTCTCTAGATAGTGTCCTAACACAAGGCTAGCAATAGTCATCCCCAGTGAAGAGAAGTACATTTATCACTGCCATTATCTGGAATGGGCAGCACACAGTGGTAACAGTAAAGAAGATGATTTTTGAGTTGCATTTCCAACAATGTCTTACACCCAGGAAGATTCCTCCACCCCCATTTACCCTGCTAATCCCACACTAGCAAGCCACTGCTTCTGTTTCTCTCTGTGTGTTTATACCATATCCACAGCACTTTCCAGATTTAATCTCGTGTAGAGGATATTTATGTCTACCTTTTGTCATAAGTTGTTCAGACTTTTGGGAAAAACAAGAAAGATGAGACACAGAGGGGTCAAACAACTCACTCAAAGTCATGGAGATCTATCTGTAATGCCGAGATTGGAACTGCTGATTTTCTGATGTAAGCAAAGGTGTTAATCCTGTAGAAACTGCTGGTGTGTACAACGGAACTGAAGTCTCAGAAAGCTGATGGCTTGTTTCACATTAAAAATGGCTGGTCCTCTAAAAGAGAATCTAAGGTGGAGAAGGGGTAATTTTCTCTGGACAAATGTGAACTATCATAAAGCTGTAGAAATTTCCAAGTTTTGATTGGTTTTGTTTGTTGTTGTTTTGTGGAGCTTGAACTCTTAGCCTTGGCACTGTCCCTGAGCTTTTCTGCTCAAGGCTGTCACTCTACCACAGCTCTACTTCCAGCATTTTAGTGGTTAATTGGAGATAAGAGTCTCATTGACTTTTCTGCCCAGGCTGGCTTCAAACCGTGATCCTCAGATCTCAGTCTCTTAAGTAGCTAGGATTTACAGGCGTGAGCCACTGGCAACCAGCATTGATTAGTTTTTAAGTGTAGTATGTCTTTTTTTTCTCCCCTTTGAGTAAGAATATAAAGAGGAAAAAGCATTCACAGGTTTTTCAGCCTAATTGAAATATTCTCTACATCAAATATGTTCAATGTGGTAGAAACTACAGATGTTATTGCTTTAATTTTATAACCCAATTATTCTTTTATTTCTAGTTGTCTTCAGGATAAATGAACTCTTATCAGCTATTCAAATAGGTAATTATCATAAAGCTAAATACCACACAACCTCATAACCCCTGTCAATTTATAGACTAAACTAGAATAAAATCATACTCAGGAGTTAGAGGAAAGGAAACTCCAGATTTTTATTATTCTCAACATTTCCCAGCTTTTCCATCATTGCAGAATGAGTTTGAAACTGGAGGCAGAAGATAATGAGTTTGGATACAAGATACAGTTGACACAAGATCAACTGTGTGACAGCCAAATTATTTCATCCCTTGGAGTAGTTGTGTTCCTTGCTCTCCACCAGAAATCCTTGAGATCTTATATCTCTAAGATTCTTTCTACCCATAATGTCCTGAGATTTTATCCTTCTAATGATATTGTAATATTCTAGCCAGAATATCGCAGGACATTTTACACAAATGTGAACTATCAAAAGCTGTAGATATTTCCAGGTTTTGATTGGTTTTGCTTGCTTGTTGTTTTGTGGGGCTTGAACTCAGAACCTTGGATATCACTCTACCACTTGAACCACCACTCCACTTCCAGCTTTTTAGAGTTTTATTGAAGGTAAGGGTCTCATCAACTTCTCTGCCCTGGCTGACTTCAAACTGTGGCCCTCAAATCTCAGTCTCCTGAGTAGCTAGGATTACAGGCATGAGCCACTGGCACCCAGCATTGATTAGTTAAGCTGAAAATAAAGTCAAATCATGTGATCTTCAAGAAAAAAAAATGGTACTCTGCTATATTTCCTGAGAGCAAGAGCAAGACTGAGGTGAGAAATGTTAAATTCGTCTGGGTAAAATGTTAAAATGCCTCCCTCAAAGCTCAGGAACCAAGTTAAACCTGATTTTATTTTTAAATATTTAACTCAGGGCCTAGGCACTGTCTCTGATCTTTTTCAGCTCAAGGCTAGAGCTCTACTACTTGAACCAGAGCTCTGCTTCTGGCTTTTTGATAATTAATTGGAGATAAGGGTCTTACAGATTTTCCTGCCTGGGCAGGAATCGCAATCCTTAGATCTCAGCCTCCTGACTAACTAGGATTACAGGTGTGAGCCACCAGCACCCAGCAAGCTAAAAGTGATTTCTGTACAGTATTTTTAAAGCTGAATTAAAATAAATATCCACAACGAACCATCCCTTCTCCTCTTCTTCTCCTCCTCCTCCTCTCCTTCTTCTCCTCCTCCACTTCTTCCTCCTCCTCTCCTTCTTCTCCTCCTCCACTTCTTCCTCCTCTCTCCTCTCCTCCTCCTCCTCTTTCTCCTCCTCTCTCCTCTTCCTCCACTCTCCTCTCCTTCTCCTCCCCCTCCCCCTCTTCCCCTTCCTCCCCCTCCTCCTCCACCCCCTTGTCCTCATTATCATCATATTGCCTGTACTGGGGCTTGAACTCCTGGCCTCACACTCTCACTTGGCTTTTTCAAACTCAAGGCTGGCACTCTACCACTTGAGCCACAAGACAGAACCGAAATTTGTGACCACCTGAATCAGAATGTGATCTTTGTGAGATCTTTCACTTAATTTTGAAAATTGAATCAAATATGACAGAGTTGCAACAGATCAAGTACATAAGCTAGAATTTTCCACGAAATTTGGAAAGAACATTTAAATGACTCTGCTCAAATCAAAATCTTTCTTGGAAGGCTCCCAGAACTTCTTTCAAAAAAAAAAAAAAAAACCACCACTCTGGCAACATCTGGGACTGAATTTTAGAGTTCCAAGTTTGGAATCAGAGCTATCACTTGAGAAGTGGTTGTCGTAAATGTGAGCTCAAAAAATAAGGTGAGGAAGTCGGAGGTGGAACGAGGGAGGGGATGCATTCCAAAGATAGAACGTAGAGAATTAAGGAAGTTCAGGAGCAAATGGTGGTGGGTGGGAAATGGAAAAAGTCAGGGATTAAGGAAGGAAAAACCATCACCACTCATTCCACAAGTCAGAATCACGATGGATCAAATTCCTTAAAAGTTAGACTCCCAAGAGAAAATAAGGCTATGGGTTGTTGCCTTTCTTTCCACGAATAGGAAACTGGAAACTTAAAAAAAAAAAAAAAAAGAGAGAGAAACCTAACTATAAAAATGCCTGCATTCATCCACTTCATATGCACACAAGGTTAAAAATCAAAGGAAAAGAAGAAAAATGTGGGAAAATACTGTGACACCACATATTAGGAAAGGAAAGGAATGCCTCTAACTTATTGATATTGATTAGAAATGTATTATAATATTGAAATCACAAAGGGTCAAAAGACATGAAGAAATAGGAGAGAGCAAGGGAAGGGATGATAGTGTCCAAAAAGAAATGTACTCATTACCTGACTCAACCGCTCTGTACATCACTTTTATTTTTAAAAGACATGAACAATCAATTTACAAAATGAAAATATTAGTCGCCAAGAAGTATATTATGCCCATTTTCATTGCTGGTCTAAAAAATTCAAAGCTTAAAACATGGCATGAACTTTTTTCGTCAGATTCTAAATACTGAAAATATTTGAGCTGCAGATAGTTTACATGGCATTTATGGTGTCTGAGTTCAATCCCTACTGCCACAAAACAAATGTACAAATCTGCTGGGTGCTTGCCTCACTCCTGTAATCCTAGCTACTCAGGAAGCTGAAACCTGAGAATCGCGGTTCAAAGCCAGCCTGAGCAGGAAAGTCCACGAGACTCTTATCTCTAATTAACCACCAAAAAGTCCAAAGTGGAGCTGCGGCTCACATGGGGGTGCTTGCCTTGAGCAAAAAAACTTAGGGATAGAGCCCAAGCCCTGAGTTCAAGTCCCAGGACTGGAACAAAAAAAAATGTATTTTTAAAAACAAATCCTAGTATTAGTAATATTTGAAGAAAAGTATTTCCCAATTGCTATTAATAAAAGGGTAAACTTCTATATTTATTCTAGAGGAAATATGGCAATATGTAAACAATTTAGATGGAAACATCATTGACCCCAACAATCTGAATTTGTTATGCAAATACTGTTTAAAGTATATTCAAGGATGTTTACTGTAGGAATGTTTACTTAAAATTTCAATGCCCATTAATAAGGACAGCTTGCTAGGCAAATCTTAGTGCATTCACATACAATGTACCCTTACTGACTTGGCACAACATACTACAACCACAGTCATCAGCCCATACTGTCAAAACTCTCTGTTTGGTTTCCCTAAGTATAGGTGTTAATTCTCAGTTCATCCAACCTTTTTTTTTTTTTTTAATTTCCCAGTCTATATGGTAGAAAAGCAGCTACCAATATACTAACCCAAGTTTGCATTTTCTGAGCAATGTATACTTTCTAACAAGCAGATTCTTACTATTCAATCTTACATGAAAGATAAAGCTTACAAAACAAAGGACAATAACAATATAACATCAACAAATATTGCCACTGGAACATGACAGGAAACAAGTTGGGGCAGTGGCCAGACAGAGCACACATCCTAATACAGGGTTTCTCACCCTTGGTATGACTTGTGTTTGAGGCCAGATAATTGGTTTACAAGTGATGCCAGTAGCAACTTTCCCCAATTGTGACAAGCAAATTTGTCTCTACACGTTGTCAAATATCCTCTAGGAGCAAAATCTTTACCAGCTGGGGACCAGTAGTTCATTAGAACAGATAATTAAGGGATTGACCCAGCAAATCTCTCGAGTTGAAAAATAGATTTCTGCCAGGCACCAGGAGCTCAAGGCTGTAATCCTAGCTACTCAGGAGGTTGAGATCTGAGGATCGCAGTTCAAAGCCAGCCTGGAAAGGAAAGCCCGAAAGCCCATGAGATTCTTATCTCCAATTAATCACACACACAAAAAGCTGGAAGTGGCACTGTGGCTCAAGTGGTAGGGTAGAGCGCTAGCCTTGAGCAAAAGGAGCTCAGGGACAGTGCCCAGGCCCAGAGTTCAAGTCCCAGGAGTGGCAAAAAAAAAAGAAAGAAAAAGAATTTCTTGTTCTGATATTTCACTACCTTAAAGCCTACTTGAAGAAAACATTTCTATTGTCTAGTGATTTGGAGGGCTACCCCTGTGAAGGAAAATTGGAAACAGTTTTACTATAAGGGAAAATCCATCTTACAGGCAATGTACCCCAAATTTTTATGGATGGATAGAACTAGGAAAGGACCTAAGGTATAGACAAACTGGTTATTATCTTCTAGTTTGACATTGAAGAAACTGCTTTAGAGAATCAATAAGTGACCTACCAATATCCTTGTTAAGACTTGTTTTCCTCATATGAGAAAAACATGTGACCTCTGTCTGAACCTGATTTACTTTATTCAATATGATTTTTTTCTGGCTTCATCTAATTCCCTGCAAATGACACAGTATTATTCTTCTCGATGGACTAGCCTATATAAATAAAATTAATTATTGATCACTATGAATAGAATTAATTACATAGATGAGATAGAGACGGAGATATAGATACACAAATGAGATATAAACAGGTAATATAAATGATAGGTAAATAGATAAGCAGATGCAATATAGACAGATATAGAGATATTTGGAAGTACACCATTGATATAGATATAGAGATCATAGATATAAACACCATAGATGATAGAAAGACCAGTAAAAGAGAGAGAGCGAGAGAGAGCACATTCGCTTGATTCATTCATCAATAGTAGAATATCTTGGTTGTTTCCACTATTGTGAATAGTGCTGCAATACCCGTGGATGTGCAGGGATCTTTATTGTATCCTGACCTGCAGTCATTTGAAAAAATGCCTAAAAGTTGTAGCACTGCGTCGTAGGACAGTTCTATGTTTTGGTTTTTTGAAGAACTGCCATACTGACTTCGACAGTGGTTCAGAGTGGTTGCACTCACTTATATTCCCCAAATTCAAACATACATGAAAACACATTCAGAGCCATATGCATCTATACACAACCAAACCAAGTAAGGTATAAAAAGTGTAGGCGTGAGCTCCCCTGGTGTAGCCTTCTAAAGAATTAGCAAACAGTTTCACAAAATGATTCCCAGGAAGCTGAACCCCGTCTTGACTGAGGGGAGAGGAAGCTAGAGGAAGAGAGGCATAGAAATAGAAGGATGAGTAATGGGTGCAGACAGTCATCACCATACAGATATAAAAAAACAGCTAGGAACTGGGAGAGAGCAAGGGAAGGGGTGACACTGTCCCAAAAGAAATGTACTCTTAACCTGATTTATGTAACTGTACCTTCTCTGTACATCACCTCTGTAATAACAATAAACATTTTTAATAAAAAATGGAGCTAGGGAACTTAAGGAGATGGGTAGAGATGGATGGGTTGGATAAAAGCATGGGTGAAAATGATGGAGGAGGTGACTGTGGTCAAGATGTGTTGTACTCGTGAACAGACGTGCTAAATGAACTATCTGAAGATAATAATTTTTAAAAGGAGGGAGAGAGAGCTTGTTCTCCTGATAGCCTATGACAGTAACTTTACTTGTTATGTCCTTGAAACCCCTTCCCCAAGATTTGTTCCACCCTCATAACTGCCCTGTGTTAACTTCATGAAGAGACAAAATATTTCTGGGCTTCTAATCCAAGTTTCCACTGCAACCGAATGAACTGTTCAGCACGGTACACCATCTTCTCTGCCCAGCACACATTATACTGTCATTATTGAGGGATGAGTAGGTAAAATAAAAACGATTCCAGGCTTGTCCCCATTATCCCCAATCCAGGGCAAACAGGCTATCTTTCTAAACCCACATTGTAAGTATAATACTGTAAAAAAAATCTTTTCCCCCACCTTTCAGCAAAACATATTTTTATCTTGATTTGCTTCAGAAGGTTAGCTATAGACAGCTAAGATTTTCCTATAGCATGTTCACTATTAGACCAACTAACAGGGAACAGGTGGTCTGGTGGAAAGCAAATTACATTCTCTTCTTTCAAACTATACACAAGAGAACAGTTTCTTTGGTAATCCTCATTGGCAAAGTTTCTCCCCAAATGAGAAGAACTCTGAAAAAAAAAGAATATCAAGGAAGAAAAAAAAGGGTGTAGATACAATTTTGAAACCACTTCAGAGAGAGAAAAGGAGACAATGAAGATAATCTTAGTTATCAATGCATGATGGATAGATCATGGGTGATTTTTACAAGTCAACTTTGTACAACTCTGTATCACTTGAATTTTTTTTAATGTGTCAGTTGGGAAATCAGAAAACTCACCTGGTTAACAATAATTTTTTTACGAAAAGAAAATTTCAAAAGGTAAGTATTTGGTTAAGAGAACTAAAAGGATGGAGCCACAGGAGAAGCTATAAAGTAATTTTCAATAAGAAAAGAGTGGTCATCTCCAAATGTTGTATAGAGGTCAACTCAGAAAGGATAAAGATGCTGCCATTCCATTGAGCAATTCTGAGTTCCTTCATTTCCTCAGGAAGTCTTCGTTGAGTGAGTGGGTGAGAGGTAAAAACAGAGTGGGTGAAGAGTTAAAAGAAGGAAAAAGAGAAAACCTGGGACCTGGACAATGTCAGAGTGATATTCATTGTGGGGTGCTGTCTGTCCCTCCATGAAAAACTATGAACGAGATCACAGACTCTGAATGGCCCTTGGGCAGTGGAATAGAGAACTTGGGCTTTGGACCTTCTCTGACAGAGATGGCATAATTTGAGAGACTACAGTGTTTTACAGAGGTGAGTTTCTTTGAACCTTGACTGAAAAGAGTTCAATGGTACTTTTCTCCTGGATGAAGCATCATACTTAGAAAAGACAGAGTCCCGGCTGGGCGCTGGTGGCTCACACCTGTAATCCTGGCTACACAGGAGGCTGGAAACTGAAGATCATGGCTCAAAGCCAGCCCAGGCAGGCAGAGTCCATGAGACACTTATCTCCCATGAACCACCAGAAAGCCAGATGTGTCACTGTGGCTCAAAGTGGTAGAGTGGCTAGCCTTGAGCAAAAGAGCTCAGGGACAGCACCCAGACCCCAAGTTCAAGCTCTACAGCCAACAAAAGAAGAGGAGGACGCGGACGAGGAGGAGGACGAGGAGGACGAGGAGGAGGAGAAGGAGAAGAACAAGAACGAGAAGAAGAAGAAGAAGAAGAAGAAGAAGAAGAAGAAGAAGAAGAAGAAGAAGAAGAAGAAGAAGAAGAAGAAGAAGAAGAAGAAGAGGCCCAATGAAGCGAATGTCCTCTCCTTTCCCCTAAGCTATGCAGAATAAATGTGCCTAGAAATTTGTCCACAGGTATTTCAATATTAACCAGTCAAAATGAACTTCTCACTTAGATGATGTAGTCACCTACTTTTGTTCCAGTCAGGGATAAGCAACATCATATTCACCAACTTTCAAAAAAAAATGTTTTAAGTTTCAGAGTAATCCTCAATTAATCTTGATTTCCACTGATATACTGATGTCAGATCTGTCTTCCTGTGTTCTGTCTCCTACCCACTCTGGATATTGTTCAGTTATGTCATTGCTTACAAAGACCATAACATGGTCCCTTCCAGAACTTTCCATCTCCAGTGTTTGTCCCTCTTCTCTATTCTTGTATGTGTACCTAGAAACCTTCAGGCTATTTAAAACCCTTTAATGGCTTTTTATCAACCTGAACCTGATAGGGTCACCACTTTAGATGAAGAATAAAGCCCCCCTCCCCCACTTTTTTTTTTTTACTAGCCCAAACTTTATGTGCCAGCCCCGTTTCTCACAGGAATCTATCATAGCAGACTTGCAGTTGGGTCTCAGAGCAGAAATTTCCACTTTCTTAGCATAGTCTCTTCTTCTCTTTACCTAGAAAACTCTTGCCTGTTAAGTGAAAAGTAAGAATGTCATTTGCTTTGTGAAACATTGACTTTCTCAGGGGAATGTGCCTTGTCCTTTTTACTTTCGCATCACTCACAGCTTGCACGGTACCTGGAAAGCAGTAGGAGATTTCTTTTAAGAAATTGAATGTCCATGATCTAGTCTGAACACTTGTAGTACAGTCAAACCTAACAATTGAACAAGCCTCAGCCAGAAAATAAAAGATTCATGACAGGGATTTTTTTCCCCCTAACTTCTAGCTCCTTTCTTTTTCAAAAATCTTCTAATCATTGAGTTTGCAAAAGTCACAAAGAAGAAGTGTTTCTCTTCTCTCAAAATCATCCTATCAGCCAGGCACCAGTGGCTCACAACTATAATCCTCTAGCTTCTCAGGAGGCTGAGATCTGAGGATTGCAGCTCAAAGCCAGACAGGCAGAAAACCCCATGAGACTCTTATTTCCAATTAACCAGCAAAGATCCAGAAGCAGAAGCATGACTCAAGTCATGGAGTGCCAGCCTTGAGCAAAAACGGCAAGCAAGAGCATGAGGCCCTGAGTTCAAGCCTTGGTACTGGCACACACAAACATACACATGCATGTGTGCATGTGTGCACACACACAGACACAAAAGAATTTTCAGTCCTTGTCTCTCCCACCACCTTCTTTGTGACTCTTGACTCTTAATCATCTACATATGGCTTTTTGTACTTCTGTTGAGAACCGTGAGACTATAAGACTGAGGGTCTTCTATCTAGACCATAAGTTTTCAAGCTGTTCTGTGCAGCTTTGTAAGTGCAAGAGGGAGACAGCGAGACTCAGAGACGGAGATGCGGAGTGTGTGTGAGCTGTCAGCTCCGAGAAGGTCACCGAGCATGCTCCGGCTGCCAGGTTCCGGGCCTGTTCCCAACTCCCACCGTGCGGCTGCAATCTGCCTGCAGATTCAGTGCCATCAACTTGGCTCTCGGGCTCACTCGATGGCTTGAAGCCAGGCTCCTTTGGGGTCTCAGAAGCTTCCATGGGTGTGAATAGGGCACCCCAGGAAGTCATATTCGTTCCTTTCAGCCTTTTACATTTGATGGTAAAAAAAATTAGAAGCTAGCAATAATTTATTCTATAATATATTACTCTACTTATATGGGGTCACCTGAGCAGGACCACGGACAGCATTCTCTATGTCTAATACACTTTTAGAGGCAAGCCAGGATAATAACATCAAAAATAACAAAGTCTAATGCATGCTAGTTGTATGTGTCCAATAAAATGAAATAAATAACTAGCTGGGCATCACTGGCTCACACCTGTAATCCTAGCTACTCAAGAGGCTGATATATGGAAGTCATGGTTTAAAGCCAGCCCAGGGAGGAAAGTCCATGAGACTCTTACCTACAATTAAACACCCCAAAAAATCTGGGAATGGGACTGTGGATCAAGAATTAGAAAGCTAGTCTTGAGCAAAAATGCCCAAGAACAGCACCCAGGCCCTGAGTTCAAGTCCCAGGACTGGCACAAAAATAAATAAACCAACAGACAAATAGCCACTGGGGACCTTCTCTGGCACCACTAAAGCATTACATATGTTTGCATAAGAAATGTTTTTAATAACTTGAGTAAGTATACATACTGTGGAATAATAATGTTCCCTGAGCACATATCATAATTACTGTTATAAGAATTTTCTAGGCATTAACTTATTTAACCCTCCAAGTTATTTTTTTTACTACTTCACAGAATCAGGGAGAGAGGCTATGGCATAAAATTCACAAGAAATAAAATCGTGAAATACCTTCTCCCTACACCCACCATAAGTTGATAGCTTTGTTCAGAAGCAGTTGTTTATTTATGCATTCTCCTTAGTTCCTGGAAAGAAGGCTTCAGCTCGGGGAAGCTTTCTCTGCTATCTATTCACTTATTTCCAGTTCTCCATTCTACCTGTTGTCTTTTTGAAACATATGTTACATACACCTTGGTATAGCCCAGCTCACCCAAAATCTAAGCTGAACCTGAAGAAAATACTTCAAAATAATAGTCCTCAGCTGGGAGAAATCTTGAGGATTTTTTTTTTAATTCAACTGTTTGGACTCTCAAAGATTTTATTCTGGAGGTTTTGAATGGAGCCCAGGGAACTCAATATTTTTAAATTTCTGCAGGAAGCTCTACAGCTTGGAAACTGAGAATCTCTGTCTCTATGGACATGAGCCGTACGTGTTTCCCTATCTCACCTGCATTTCCCCACCTTGGAGAAACAGACAACTGGCAGAGAAGTGGGAATTCTGGATCCTGCTCAAATATTGCCAGTAAAAATGGGAGAAAGAGGGAAAGAGAGAGGGGGAGAGAGGGGGCTGCTACTGTGAAAATACCATCTGTCTTTGGGAGGGCAGGCAAGGCACAGAAATAGAGGGACAAAGAACAAATGCAACAGTGGTGCTCACTGGACACGAGGTGAACTATACAACTTGTAGGTGGGGATGGAAGGGGAAAACTGGAAGAGAGAGAGGGAAGGGGTGACACTATCCAAAAAGAAATGTCCTCTTTACCTGACTTATGCAACAGCAACCTCTCTGTATATCACCTTTGTAATAACAATGAACAATGAAAACAAGACCAGAAGCTACCTTGGTGCACACTCTCAATTCTTTCCTTTTTTTTTTTTTTTTAAATTCCGTTTGGGTGAGAGAACGCATAGCATCCACTTGGACACAGTCTACGTCCCCATATGTTACGAGCCGTTGCTTCCAATTTTATCTCAATAAATCTGATCAGATCTGCTTTCTATAAATTAGGAACTCCCTCATCTGCTCGTGGCACCTTCTTATCTTTCTGATGCCATCGGAGATCTCATCTCTTTTTCACCTCTCTTCCGTCACCTCAAGAAATCTTAAAGGCAAAAGAGGCAACCACGTCTGCTCCACACACCCTCGCTCAGAAGCCCATTCCCCTGTCACGGATTCTGGGTTGGACTTTGTGTGGTTACCATTTTTAATCTACTGTGGAAGGATGACATTCCAGCAGAATTTCAATAGTCTGTCTTCCCTGTAGAAAGTCTTGAGACCAGAAGCAGAGAAATGACCTGTTTCTTAAGGTAGATTCAGCAACTGGTCTTAAAAAGCATTCTTTTTTTTTTTTCCAGAAAGCCTTTTGCACCGCTCAAGTTTCTTCCTCTTCACCTCTGGTGTATGACGGCTCCTGTCTGCTTGTCTTAGCAGAAGCCTCCAGCTGGATTGGAGCTGGAGACACCCCGTGCTCACAAGGATCACACGCCAATACAGAGCTAATTTTAAGATTCACCTTGCTTATAATCAGGAAGCTGGAGTATCTTTGAGTATGTGATTTTGATGCTGGGCAAAAGATGCCTACTTCCAGAGGAACAAAGAAATGCTGTTGAGAAAATAACCAAGAAAGTAAGAAAAAAAAATAGTAATAGAACTTTGACTTCCAGATCCCAGAACTTCAATTTTTTCCCTACAACACAGAAAACTGAAAAAAAGAATGAGATATTTAAATTGTTACAGAGATAATGTTCAGTTCCTACATGTATAAAAATAACAAATGGGTGGGGTCGGGAAGGATGGGAGAGAAGGATGGAAGTGGGGACATTAATCGAGATGCATTGTACTCATAAACTGATATGTCGAATGGAACCCATTCAAAGGAAGCAAGGGAAGGAGGGAGGGAGGGAGGGAGGAAGATAGCCTGAGCTCATGGTGTGTTTAATTAACCTTCTTGTTATATAAGTAAGCCATTGCTGTGTAATAGCCACAACATATCAGCAGTATGCAATCGTTAGACAATGCTTTCTCATTCCAGCGTCTGTAGGTCAAGAGAACTCCGCTGCCTCCAGCAACATCATCCTGAGCTTCAACTCCAAATTTCAGGTCTGATTCAAGATGGCTGAAGGGGGTCTGCACCCATCCTGGCTTCCGGATTATTGGAGGCGGGGCGGGGGGGGGGGCGAAGGGGAGAGCAGGGGCAACCTGAGGTATACTCTTCTCACAGCGATGGCTGAAATGATCCCAGAGACACAAGCAGAAACACATGACCCCCTTACAGCCGACACTCAGAATTTCTGTGCTGTTTTTGCCATGTATATTCTTTTGTCATTTGGCAAAACTCAACATCTATAGGTCAGGAAGTCTAGAATCCAATGGAGATGCGGGCAGGAGGAGGGAAGGGACACACACTGTGCAGGAACCCCTCCTATCAGAGCTACTGCCACATAACGGGATATACTGTGCCCAGCACCTCATGGTGAGAGCATCTGTATTAGACATGGTACTGTTGACACATTTGTACTACAGACATGACGTATTACACATACACACTTGTATGGTGGTACAGATCTGTGTCCCAGTTACTTGTGAGATGGAGATATGGAAGATTGCAGTCTGAAGCTGACTGGAGCAAAAGAGTGAGACTCTATCTGAAGAAATAAAATAACTAAAGCAAAAATACAGACTGAGAATGTGGCTGAAGTGGTCCAGTGTTTGCCTGGGAAGCATTGAGTTCGAACCCTAGTGCCACCAAAAGAAGACACACCTGGGATTCGGAGGGATTAAGAACGTGGATGGATGCCACGTGTGTGTTTACTAGCAAGCAGAAGAACAAACTGGCCCAAAATCATAGTGCACAAACGACTGGGTAACCTGTTTGTTGTTTTACATGATGGTGTGGCCTTTGAGTTGGAACCATAAAGAAGAGGGAGCCCTATCTTTTCTTGTGAAACACAGCCTCAGAGACTGTATCATTAAATAATAGGAGATAACCTAACCTGCGAGTGCAGCAAGAGTGTGCCCAGTGCCGTAACAGGAAGTCAAGGGTCACTGTCAATTCTTCCCATGAACACCAATTTTCCGCCCAGAAAAAAGGGACAAGACCTGGCGATGACACTGGTCATCACATAATGCATTGGGGCCTAAGTTAGACACCGGTGACCCCTCTACTGAACTTCTTTTTTTTTTTCAAATTTTTATTATCCAAACTGATGTACAGAGAGGTTACAGTTTCATACGTTAGGCATTGGATACATTTCTTGTACTGCTGAACTTCTTTTGAGAGTGAGATAGCCTGCCATTTCCATCACCTGCTATCATGCTTCAAATGCTGTGTGTCTCAGTGGGTCCTCACTGGGAGTTTCTCTTGAGTCTCAAGGACAGTCCTGATCATCTCAAGGATGTTTCCTTGGAGCATACGCCGTGGGTTTGCACTTGTCTTGTGATTTTATTTTATTTTTTGCTAGTCCTGGGCTTGGACTTAGGGCCTGGGCACTGTCCCTGAGCTTCTTTTACTCAAGGCTAGCATCTACCACTTGAACCACAGCACTACTTCCAGCCTTTTCTGTTTATGTGGTGCTGAGGAATCGAACCCAGGGCTTTGTGCATGCTAGGCAAGCACTCTACCACTAAGCCACATTCCCAGCCCCTCTTGTGATTTTTTTTAACTAACCAAGACTCCAAAAGATTCTTCAGAAACTTGATGATGGGACTCATTTTGTGGTCTACCAATAGGACTGAATAACCACTTCATGGGTCAACTTCACAGGTCAGCAGGAAAAGGCTCTGGATCTAACTCAAGTCAGTCTTCTCAGTACCAGCATCATGCTTCCGTGTCTAGTAATGGATGCTCTCCATAGCGGATCCAGAGTTCATTAAAGACCTATAGTATATTCCAGAAGTCATGAAACTCAGACTCACAGAGGGTAACTCACCAAGGGTTAACCCTCACATAAACTACAGGTGCTGTGTGATATTGACCCAAGATCACCAGGTTTTCCTTTACAATTTTTGTGTGATCTTTAAGTCGTTGTACGGAAGAGTTTCATTCCAACATGTCAGTGTGTGAGTGTTGTGCCTCCTGATCCATGTGGTTCCTTCCAACGTTCTCCCCCATCTCTCCCAGCCCCACCCCTCCCCTCAACTTCCTCAGCTCCATTTTCACACAGATACATGGAGTGTGTGACTGCATCCTTCCACCCTCCCTCTCAGTATGTATCTGACACCTGACACCAGAAGTTCCACATTCCTGGCGCTCATTTTGCCAAACTGTAAGCTAGCTGTTCACAGGAATTACCCCATTGGAATTCTCCCCGTGTCTACCACACTTGAGTAGACATGCTTGTGTTACAGATGCAATAACCCGAAGTTTGTTTACATAGATACTTAGAATTTAGAGCTACCTTCCACAGATGAGAGGAGACATGCTTCCTTGCTCTCTCTGACTTACTTCACTTGACATTATTTTTTTCCAGGTCCATCCACTTCCCTGAAAATGGCATGCCATCCTTTTCCCTGGTGGGTGAGTAGCATGTTGCCGTGGTGAGTCTGGTTGTGCAAGCCAGTTATAACCATGCACCGTTCTCGCGTTATGTAGCACACTAAAAACGACTGGATAGAAGGCTAAATAAGGATAGTGAGGCCCATATGGGAAACCTCTGTACCTTCTTTTCAATTTTACTTTGAACCTAAAGATGTCCTGAAATAATAAAGTCCTCTTTCAAAGTACAATTTAATGATAAAGTAAATGATTTTTTAAATTTCCCATACAGAGAACAGAGCATTAAACCAAATGCAGACCCCTGTCCCATAACACATAGGGACGATGCCCAGCCAAGTGTGGGGCAGAAAGATAACTGTGGGCTAGGCGCTGGTGGCTCACGCTTGTCATCCTAGCTACTCAGGAAGCTGAGATCTGAGGATCACAGTTCAAAACCATCCCGGGTAAGAAAGTCTGTGAGACTCTTATCTCCAATTAACCACAAGAAAACCAGATGTATATTTGTGGTTCAAAGTAGTAAGAGCACTAGCCTTGAGCAAAGAAAAACATCTCAGGAACAGAGCCCAGGCCCTGAGTTCAAGCCCCACAACAAAGGAAAAAAGAAAGAAAGAAAGAAAGAAGGAAAGAAAGAAAGAAAGAAAGAAAGAAAGAAAGAAAGAAAGAAAGAAAGAAGAAAGAAAGAAAGAAAGAAAGAAAGAAAAAGAAAGAAAGAAAGAAAGAAAGGAAGGAAGGAAGGAGAGAAAGAGAGGGGGAGGGGGAGGGAGGGAGGGAGGAAGAGAGGGAAGGAAGGAAGGAAACTGACTGAGGGAGAGAAAGAAAAGGAGATTGTGAAAGGATATAGTTTTGAATTTTTGTTTACATATACTATATAGAAAAATATGAAAATCACAGCTGTGCAGCATTGCAGATTTTCACCAAGGACAATGATTTGTGTAACCATCAGTGTGATTACGACACAGGACCTGCCCATCACCCCAGTGCTCCCTGTGTCCCTCGTGAGTACCACTTCCATAGCATCTGGCAGCTGACATTGCTCTACATGTTTTCTTGTACACTGAACTTTCTGTTCATGAGATTCAGCCATCTTGCTGCCTGTAACTCCAGTTATAAATTCCCCAGACTAAAAATACCAAGTTCCATTGAAGCTTTATCTACTGACCTCTAGGAAGTCCATTCCTGAAGAAGCAGACAGAAATATTCATCCAGGTTTGAATCCAACCTGGGCAATTTGTAAGAGCCTGTCTGAAAAACAAGCCAAGTAGGATGGCACACACCTGTAGTCCTGGCTACATGGGAGGTAGATCACTGTTCGAGAATGGTCCCCCCAACCCCACCAAAAAAGAAAAAGGAAACCTAAAACAAATGGGATTTGAGAATGTGGCTCAAGGGTTAGAAAGTGGGAGACACTGCTTAACAAGTAAAAAATCCTGAGTTCAAACCCCCAGTACTGACAAAATAGAAACTGATTGGTGTGGTCAGTATTTCTATATCAAGAATTAAGACAGCATTCAAACTACCAGCTGAGCAGCGGAGTCTTGGCTGTTGCTGTCCGCCAGGTTGGGGTTGGGTGCTGACGGACAGGGGTGGTGATATAGAGAAGAACCGGCCAGTCCACCAAGATGGCCTCAATCTACACCCTCCCTCAGAAGACCTGTAACAATTCCTCTCATAGCAAGAGGTTTTGCTCAGGCCACGGCAGTGTGTCCCATTGTTTACCGGCTGTGATGGGCAGATGCAGTTGATGGCTCTGTTTTAACGAACCCACCAGGGAAAAACTAAACCCTTGTAACAGGAGGAGACAAGCAAGGGCAGAGACGGATCTGAACCTAATCAGCAAGCAGGTCACAGCCAGCGGTTGTTGTTGCTGTGGTGTTTCACGTCGGCCACTCTCAGTATTCTTTTCAGGGCAACTACAAGGGAATGAAGAGCTAGAGAATTGGAGATGGCTGCACTTGGGGCTCTTGGCTCACTGGTATCTCTCTCGCCACCTTATGTAATGTTGCAAGACAACAGAAGTGAAGATGGAACAGGATCCCAGGAGGGAGGGAGGATGAAAAGGGATATCTAAGGTCACCCACTCTGAAGAAGCAAAGCAAGGGGTAGGGAGGCTGCCGGGGAAGCCATTTGTTCCAGCCGTTCTGTCTATCCCCTTGCCTGCAGAAAGCTTGCTTTCCCTGGGAGGTCTCCAGGGGGAAAGAGCATCCGCCTGGCTGCCAGGAGCACAAGCTGAGTCCCGAGAAGCCAGAGGGGGGAGTGGGAACTGGAAAATCCAATCACCAGCACCACTCAAACCATGCCTGTCTGCAAAGGAGGGAGAATTCTCTGAAACCTAAACACCTTCATCCTGTGAGCACCTGAGACCCAGCACATTGTGAACCCCAGGAACAGCCTAGCTGAGCAGCCAAGGCTCCATTTCTGTCACCAGACACTCTCGGGGGAACCCAGCCAGCCCACAGGCACGACCTATCAATGCGGCCGCACGCACAATTGGATTTGGTGGAGTTCTCCACAGGTGCAAAGGCCCAAGGGGATGCCGCAGGAGGCAGAACAGGGAAAGCAGAACAAAGACAGAGGCACATCCAGGACCTGTTCAGCAAGAAGTGCAATGGCCCGGGGCATTCATGGAGAAAAGTAGAAAGGAGAGAAGAAAAGGGATGAGAAGGAAGAGAGAGAGAGAGAGAGAGAGAGAGAGAGAGAGAGAGAGAGGAACCAAGGAAGAAATGATGTAAAGCAATGCTCCACTTCCCAATGCTGACATGTTCAGTATGTAGCATTGTAAGTCTTCATTCATAGGAATGAATCTGAACCTGCCGGAAATGGAAGACAGCAAGACTGCCCAGATCATTACAGTTACTTAAAGTGGCTTTCATGGCTGCTAGAACAGAAGTTTAATAAGGAGGGCTGGGAATGTGGCTTAGTGGTAAAGTGCTTGCCTAGCATGCATGAAGCCCTGGATTCGATTCCTCAGTACCACATACACAGAAAAATCCAGAGGTGGCATTGTAGCTCAAGTGGTAGAGTGCCAGCCTTGAGCAAAAGATGCTCAGGGACAATGCCCAGGCCCTGAGTTCAAGGCCCAGGACTGACAAAAGAAAAGAAGAAGGAAAAGTTCAATAAAGAAAGAACTGGATCCAGGTGCTGGTGCCTCACGCCTGTTATACTAGCTACTCAGGAGGTTGAGATCTGAGAATCCTGGTTAGAAGCTAGTCTGAGCAAGAAAGTCTGAGAGATTCTATCTCCAATTCATCAACAAAAAAGCTGAAAGGGGTAGTGTAGCTCATGTAAGTGGTAGGCACCCACATTGGGGGGAAATGCCAACTAAGAACTCAAGAACTTGAGATTTAAAAAATTTAAAAAACGGGCTGGGGATATAGCCTAGTGGCAAGAGTGCCTGCCTCGGATACACGAGGCCCTAGGTTCGATTCCCCAGCACCACATATACAGAAAAACGGCCAGAAGCGGCGCTGTGGCTCAAGTGGCAGAGTGCTAGCCTTGAGCGGGAAGAAGCCAGGGACAGTGCTCAGGCCCTGAGTCCAAGGCCCAGGACTGGCCAAAAAAAAAAAAAAAAAAAAAAAAAATTAAAAAACATGGGGAGGGAGGAGGACAGGAGAAAACTAACCAAAGAGCTTTAAGTTTGTGCTTCTTGAATCCAGAATTATATGGTGTTTTCTCATCAGCATCCAGAGCCCTTTCTATTTAAATATAAACTATTCTCCCTCCCTCCTTCCCTCCTCCTTCCCTTCTCCTCCTCCTCCTCCTCTTCTTCTTCTCCTTTTTCTTCTTCTTCTTCATTTCTTTCTTCCTTCTTCCTCTCTCTATCATAAAAGCCAGGGAATTGTCCTATCACTGTCTTCCTTTCATTTGGCCTACAAATGTTTCTTTTCAGGCACAGTCCTCTTCTAGTCCTTAGTGCCCTTGCCTTAAAATTACCATGCAACAGCTTTGGGATGCCATCTTTCTCTCTGGCTTCCAGTAACATTACGTCCAAGTAGGAAATAAGTTATATTGAGTCCTTGCTTGAGACCCCATGGGGCCCCCTGTCACCTACAGGCAGATAGGCCCTGCATGGTGGACCCTGGATGGACCCATTCAATATCCCCTTCAATCCCCTCTGCTTTTTCAGAACACGTGGGCCTCTACAGCTTCTGTACACTTTTATTTTGTCCTGTTTATTTTATTCATATAATTTTTCTTTTATTACCTTTAAATAATTGCACACAGGGATTTCAATGTATGAGTTGTTTTAGAAAGCACACACTGACCCTTCAAAAGAATGCTCCAACCTAGGAACCCCTTTGCAGGCCTCTCCCTCCCCCCAACCAGCTCTCTTGGCTCAAGGACAAACAAACTTGCACCCCAGAACTCCCTGCCACGATCAAGTCAAGACTTTGTCTTCGATCCTAACCTTCCGGAGTATCTTATTTGTCCATGAGCATGAACAAATTCTCCCACAAAATTAATTTCTCAAAATAAGCATTGACTATGTCACGCCGTGTCTGAGAGTCGGGAATGTGGGAGCAGCACTGCTCAGGGTCAAGTTCTTGGCGAAGGCTGCAGTCATCTGATGGGAATGAAGAATCTGCTTTCAAGATCGTTCTCACGACTGTTGGCAAGAGGCATCCGCTCCTTGCCAGATGGGCTTCTCCATAGGGCCAGTCTTCTCCCAAAACAAATGATCCAAGAGAAGAGAGCTAGAAAATGAGCAAGAGCGAACGCAATGCACGCAGTCACTTCTTCCATATGCTACTGGTCACCCATACAGGCGTGGGTACAATGTGGAAGGAGAATACAGAAATGAGCACCAAGAAGCGGAGGCCATCTTGAATGAATGCCCCATTTGGCTCCTCTCTTATAAGATTGTTCTAAAAGTACTTTTTTTTTTTTGCCTGTCCTAGGGTTTGAACTCAGGGCCTGGGTGCTGTCTTGGAGGACTTGTGCTCAAGGTTAGTGCTATACCACTTGAGCCACAGCTCCACTTCGGCTTCTTCTGAGTAGTTGATTGGAGATAAGAGTCTCCTGGACTTTCTTCAGATCTCAGCCTCCTGAGTAGCTAGGATTATAGGCTTGAGCCACTGGCAGCCAGCTTGCAAAGCACTTTTTTAAAATTAAATTTTATTGACAAGGTGATGTACAGAGGGGGTACAGTTACATAATAAGGTAATGAGTGCATTCCTTGTCTTATTTTTTACACCCCCCCCTTCATTTTTCTTTCCGTTCCCTAATTCAGATAAGCATATATGCAATATCCAGTGTACCAAAATCATATACAGTAACCACATGGGGTATGCCAAAAGAAATTCACCTAGTACATTAAACATGATAACAACAATAAAATCCCACTGTTTCCATCTCTTGGAGTTCATTTTGCTTAGCCTCATCTTATATAATCGTATGTACATAGCTGTTGAGCTCTTGTGATCCTCTGGTAGGTCTATCCTAGACCTTTTTATGTTTATTTAGTAATTGTTTGGTTTTAGAGACATACTGTAAAGTAGGCAAAGAACTTTATAATGAAAAATTTGTACCCGAATCCTGGCCATGGAGATTGCTTCTGGCAAACCCAGACTCATACAGGCTGAAAAGTTCTCAACACACAATGGCCTCTGCCTGATTCAGTTCTATCTCTTGACAATGCCTAGAATGTCACTATTAAGAAGTGCTGGGGGGAGGGGGGAGGGGGGAAATGAGGAAGAAGGTAACAAATTGTACAAGAAATGTACCCACTGCCATACGTATGAAACTGTAACCACTCTGTACATCACTTTGACAATAAGTAATTATTCAGAAAAAAAAAAGTGCTGGAAGGAGGCTGAGAATGTGGCTTAGTGGTAGAGTGCTTGCCTAGCATGCATGAAGCCCTGGGTTCAATTCCTCAGTACCACATATACAGAAATAGCCAGAAGTGGTGCTGTGGCTCAAATGGTAGAGTGCTAGCCATGAGCTGAAGAGCTCAGAGATGGAGCCCAGGCCCCTGAGTTCAAGCCCTGGGACTGGCAAAAAAAAAAAAAAAAAAAAAAAAAAAAAAAAAAAAAAAACAGAAAGAAAGAAGTGCTGGAAGGTTTAGGTGGGACCCTATGGCATGTCTCTTAGATCATGGGGCTGTGATTTTCTCATCCTCTTTACTTTCTTTCTTTTTCTTTTATATCCATATGAGGGTTGGAACTCAGGACCTGGGCTCTGTCCCTCAACTGTTTCACTCAAGACTGGCACTCTGCCACTTGAGCCACAGCTCCACTACTGACTTTTTGCTGGTTAATTGCAGCTCGGAGTCTTATGGATTTTCCCCCTCATGTTCTCTTCAAGCCATGACCCCTCAGATCTCAACCTCCTGAGTAGCTAGGTTTGCAGGCCGTGGCCACGGATGCATGACTTCCCTCCTCTTCGCCCAAGGTGGTAAGCAGATTTGCTCATTCCCATATTGGCTACCTCACAACCTTATCACAGACCTGGAGCTTTCTGAATGCTAAGCCTCTCTTTACAAGTCAATTCTCTCCGTTATTTTGTTTATAGTAACACCAAACAGACTAACAAACCCTCCCAACTCTAGGAAAGGAAACACGGGAATCCATACACTCGTGTATCCATTCCACAAATATTTACTGAACGTTTACTGTGTGCATAGCATTTTCCTAAGCAGGGGATCCACAGCAGGAAAGCAAAAAGCTATTTCCAGGGTCTTAGATTCCAGTGTAGAGAAATTGTAGCTACGGGATGCGGAGGCGTCATGTCCCAAGACTGTTAGAGGTGTGGATTTAATTCTTGTCTTTAGTTATATTTCAGGAGTTATACAAAAGAGTTGCCATTCAGCAAAGCATTTTATGAATACAGTGAGTCTTGGTCAATGTCAACCCTTTGAACATTCTTACACTTTGCTTTCTCCTGTTTTGTTTTATTTTTGTGTTGGCCCTGGGGCTTGAATTCAGGGCCTGGATGCTGTCCTTGAGGTGTGTTTGTTGTTGTTTGTTTGTTGCTTATGGGTAGTGTTCTACCACTTCAGCCACAGCTTCACTTCCAGCTTTTTTTTTCTTTTTGGTGGTTAATTGAGATAAGAGTCTCACAGACTTTCCTACCCGGGCTGGCTTTGAACCACAATTCTCAGCCTCCTAAATAGCTAGGATGACAGGAGTGAGCTACCAGTGCCTGATTTATTTAATTCATATACAACCCCAGGAGGTATATATGACTATTATTCCTATTTGAAGATGAGGAGAATAATGTCCAGATAGCAAATCATGGAGATAGTACCCCAGGGCCTGCATCTCCTCTGCATGGAAGCACTCTGAAAACTGCCTTCACGAGACAGACCCACAATAACCCATTTCTTTACCCAAATTGCCTTTCCCTTATCATGTGTGCTACTTGAAAACTCAAAGAAAGAGAAGGAAAGCCGCTGTTGCCTAGCACACCTAGAATAAAGCAGCCACTCCGAGCTGGAAGTGATCTAAGTGGAGATGCCACCCTTCAAGCCTGCAGTAGGAGGCTGTGCTTTCATTGTGGCCTGTTCTGTTTCCCCATCTGCATTATAAGGGAACCAGGGAAAGCCGTTCTAAGATCTTTCCTCCGTGAATTAAAAACGACCTTAATAGTCTAGCAGTTAAAGACCTTGCATTTTATTCTCCAGCTGGCATCCTTCATCTCCCCAGCAGCAAACAAGCCCTCCCCTCCATGCTTTGTGCTCCTCTGTTGGGTATGCCTTCACCACAAAGAATGGAACTTGTATGCAAGGACTTCCTGAGAAAAGGCTCCTTCAGGGTCACAGAGGGAATAAAGAGAAGTCAAGATTTAGAGGCGGAGATGTCTCATTCTAAAGCTCATGCATTCACCCTAGTGACTCTGTCTTAAATGGCATTCCTGCTGGGTTCACAGCCATCCCTTATGGCTGGTTTCAAACATTTCTTCCTCAAACACACACACACACACACACACACACATATGTGCGTGCACATGTGCACATATATACGTATGCACATGTGTGCACATACACACATGCACACATTCAATAATGACTTATCTAAACACCCCCTATTGCATGCCTTACCTTCAAGGGGGACATGTTATAAGCACAGTTAAGTCATCAAGATTTTCAGCTCAAAAATACTGTGGAGATAAATGTATTTCAGAGATTTAAGACACGAGCTTTCTCCAACATTGATATTTTAATCTTGGATGCACAGGGACCCATTGTATTCGTGGGCCTTTTCTTTATATCATGTTCTTTTGTGCCAGTCCTGGGGCTTGAACTCACTCAGGACCTGGGCACCGTCCCTTAGCTTTTTTCACTCAAGGCTAACTACCACTTGAGCTGCAGCTCTCCTTCTGGCCTTTTGCTGTTTAAACCTCTCAGGACTTTCCTGCTTAGGCTGGCTTTGAAACAGAATCCTCAGATCTCAGCCTCCTGAGTAGCTAGGATTACAGGCGTGAGCACCTGGCTTTTATGTGTCATAATTACTCTCGTTGATTTTTGAAGAACAGAAAAGTGTTGTCTTCCCCAAGGATTCCAGTCCCTTGAGAGATCTGTGCAGCTTCAATGTCATGGTGATACACCAGCTGTTCACCAGTTTGTAAGAATTGGGGTCCCAGCAAGAATCCTCAAGGTTCAAGGAAGGGTCTCTTGAGGAAGTAGAAGGTAGCAATATGAGAAACCAGCACAGGAAAGCCATGATCCCAGGCCAGAAAGAGGAAAGGAGAAGGTACTTAAGGAAGTACAGTGAAACACGTGGACCAGGAAGAAGTGAGGCTTCCACAGAAGAAGGCAACCAGCAGTGTTTGCCTGCAGTCCTCCTGGAGGGTAGATCTCCCATCCCTCCCTGCCCAGCGCCTTCTACTGACTTCACACAGTCTGAAGGTGTGTGCCTCAGTAACGCAGCCCTAGGACAACCTCCCAAAGCACAGAGCAGGTTACTGGCATCGAGTGAAGAGGACCAGCTCAGAAGCCAGCTCAGATTGCATGAAAACAGCCATCCCCATCTTCTGGGCCTCAGCCCTCCAGTGGTCAGATATCAGAAAAGGAACCAACTAGGCAGGAGTCACCTGGAGGATTTGATACACCTGAGATTCATATGACAACCAATGTTTATTTGGCTAGAGTAGGAAATCTCTTCAGTACCCAGGGGCTACAAATAGCAGGTTTCCTTTTCCTGAAGGGAAGAAGTCAGTCAGTGATATGCAGACAAGAAACAGGACATAGCATGTAACATTTGTGCCTTCACACCTAAAAACACAGGGACCAGTGGCTCATAACTGTGATCCTAGCTGCTCAGGAAGCTAAGATCTGAGGTTTGTGGTTCAAAGCAAGCCTGAGCAGGAAAGTCTGTGAGCCTCTTAGTTCCCATTAACCAGCAAAAAATAAAAACACACCAAAAGTGGAGCTGTGACTCAAGTGGTAGAGTTGTAGCCTTGAGTGGAAAAACTAACAAGCCCCAGTACTAGCAACAGCAACAAGGAAAAATATTGTTTAGGAAATTCTTAAGTTTTAATACCTTGGAAGTCTATCACCAATGCTGTTTTCTAATCATGAAACTTCATAGGAAAAAAATTTGCAGAATGAACTAGCTATTTTTTACATATAGCTTTCTGCTGGCTGACTTTAAACCCTCGCTCCTGTATAAACTATGAGTCTACCATAATCCCTTAACAGCTAGGTAGGAATTAGAATAGGAGCTGAGGGAGGTTCCACTACAAAAATGTGTCCAATAAAAGGAGATTTCTTAGCAGAATGATGAATTAAAATCTTCAGGAAAAAATAATCTAGCAACTTTTGTTTCTGGATATGGCATTTACAACAAAAAAACGCTAACTCCCTCTGGTCACAAACATGTTGTTCTTAGTCAGACAAAGAAATAAAACTCCATACAGTATTTGCCAGCCAGTCATTCACTCAAGACAAGGGAAAGGCTTTGATTTTCAGACTTGTTGGAGCCCCTGGGGATCCATGTTGAACTCTAGTCCCATGTCAGCACAGACTAGGTTGTGGCATTAATAACAAATAGCCCCAAAGTTCAGGAGCTTAAGCAAATAAGACCTTCTCTTCCACTCACTCATGGGAGTCCCTGCAGGACTTGGGCTGATGGCACCCCACACATTGCTCACTGCCCACCCTGGAAGGCATAAGCCCTTAAGTCACGAAGCGTGAACAAAGCATATGAGGTCAGGAAGAAATCTTAGAAGTATGGAAATGTGGCCAAAGATGTTTGGCGGTGGTTTGGTGATTTTGAGCCCTTTTAACAAGCTTTTTAAGTTACAAATAAAACTTTGGGATGTAAATATACAGATCTAATGAAGTCCATAATGTATTACAATGGTAATAATATGAATATTGTAAAACACAAAAATAGACATGCAAAGGAAGAGAAATAAAGGATGATATATTCCTACCCATATGACATCCACATCCCCAGCAAACCCCCCCCCCTCAACCCTGGGATTCCTGAGCCCCATTTTGGAGATCCATCTTCTTAGATGACCAAGAGGTTTAAGCTCTGGTTTCGGTGACCTTCAAGAAAAGCATGTATGGGCTGGGAATATGGCCTGGTGACAAGGGTGCTTGTGTCCTATACATGAAGCCTTGAGTTCGATTCCTCAGTACCACACATACAGAAAATGGCCAGAAGTGGCGCTGTGGCTCAAGTGGCAGAGTGCTAGCCTTGAGCAAAAAGAAGCCAGGGACAGTGCTCAGGCCCTGGGTCCAAGGCCCAGGACTGGCCAAAACAAAAGAAAAGCATGTATATCTTTTGTGTGTGTGTGCCGGTCTTGGAGCTTGAACTCCAGGCCTGAGTGCTGTTCCTGAGCTTTTTCTCTCAGGGCTAGTATGCTATCACTTGAGCCACAGTGTCAACTCTAGCTTTTTCTGAGTAGTTTATTTCAGGTGAGAGTCTCATAAACTTTCCTGCCTGGTCTGGCTTTGAATGGTGGTCCTCGGGTCTCAGCCTCTTAAGTATGATAGGAGTGAGCCACCAGTGCCTGGCATAGGTCTCTTTTTATTATGGTGTTTCTAGGAACATGTATTTGTTTTCTTATTCAATAAAATGTGTATGTTTATATATATTTGCATAATATATAATTATATATGTATAGACACTTGTATATATGTATATCTAATATATTATATTGCATATATTATTTATATAGTATTATATACTTCTAATTATATATTGTTATCTATTATATAATAGGTTGTAAATATTATATAACACATAATATCTATTATATGTCATGTTATGTTATATGTTTCTATTACAAAATAGATAGTGGATAATCTATTACATGTTTACATATAAATATATATTTATAATATATTATGCTATACATTTATAATATATTTACTATACTTATAATGTATTTTATGTATCATGTATTACATATAATATATAATGTATAACATAACATATTATTTATAAAATGTTTTATATAATACATTTATAGATAAATACATATATATATTCCTTGCAGAAAAATTTAATATCTTCTCCCTCAAGTGCATAGAAAAGTATCTGTAATTCCACATATAACACAAAATTTTGACTTCACATCTCAGTACATTTCCTTTTTCTCTGCACAACTATCCATATATGTATTTTTAAAAACCAAAATTACATTTAACAAACTGCTTCATCATCATCTTTGTCCAGAGAACACATTGCAAACAATATATCGCATTTTCTTCCACATCATTTTTATAACTTTTACCATTTTCCTTGTCTCCATTGCAATGCATGTTCATTGTGAAATATTATTACATATCTACAAGCAAAGAGAAGAAGAAAAACTACCCACTTCCCGTTTGATATTTTGCTCTTTGGTTTGGTTTGGTTTGGTCTGGTCCAATTTCCTTTCAATGTGAGCGCCATCTGTAACCTGTGTCACCCTATACAGGCAGGCATCGCGAACACCTTCCCTGGGTGGAGCCAGGAACATGGAGGGGAAGGCGGGATTGGGAATGACAGAAGGGGTGACCCTGATCCCAGTGCATCGCACTTAGATAGTGACATTAAGATACATTTTAAAAAATAAAAATAAATAAACACTCCTGGACAACACAGCCCCAGTGAGTGTGTAATGACACTTCTCTAATACATTATTATAAAAGAGTCTAACATACACATGGGAAAAATGTAAATTCCCTAGTAAAGTAAGTCTGGAAAATACTATCTATTGAACTATGATAATACACAGCAGCTATTAAAGTCTGAAAAATCTTATAGCTTAGGAAAAAAAATCTGTGACTATTTAATGTGATGTTCCTTCAAATGTATTTGATCATGGTTTAGCTTGTTTCTCTGAGGCACTTTGAAAATCAACCTGTGGTGTGGTATTAATTACTATGTATTCTAGTCCTGTTTTCTCGAACATTTACATTCACAATTGTTAACTACAAATACCAGCATTTTAATAAATTTTTCTTTCTCTGTCTTACACTCCACATGTATTTTCCGATAAATTAATAAAGGAGCATTGTCAGAATGAAAAGAACGTTGATTTTTCAAAGATTTCTCTCCTGAAAAAAATGCTACCAAATACTATTTTTTCCAATTTAATTTTATTATCTTTAAATAGTTGTACAAAGGGGTTTCAAACTCAACGTGTCAATTTAGGAGTACAATGCGTCTTGATTGGTGTCATCCTTCCACTATTCCTCCCCCTCCCAGCTCTCCCAATCCCATCCATCCCCTCAAGTTTTCTACTTTCATTTTCACATACTAGCAGTGAGTATTATGACAGTACTTGGTGATACTGGGGTTTGAACTCAAGGCCTTGAGCCTGACATTTAAGAGGTCTACCACTTGAGCCACACCCTCATTCCTTCTTTTTTACTTTGTCGTTGTCATTTTTCAAATAGAGTCTCTTGCTTTTGCCCAGCTGGTCTCAGATTGTGATTCTCCTGTGTCCACCTCGTTAGTAGCTGGGATTACATGTGTGCACCACAGTACCCAGCCCCAAATTATTCTTGAGTAGCACATACATCACAAAACCTCTCACCAAACATCTTTTTACATTCCTGTTACTGACTCTAAATCATTTCAGTACTATTCTACAAGAACATCAGTTGACACAGTAAAGATATTGGAAGACAGCTCTCAAGGAGGAGGTTAGCATTATCAGCTATAAAGGAAGGTGACTTGGGGTTTAGAGGTTTTTGATTGTTTAGTTTTCGGATTTTAAGTAAAAGTTCTGTATAAAGGAAATGAAAGAGTGGAAAATCCTATATAATTGTTAAAGTATTAACAGAGACCTTTTAAACAAATCCATGTAAAATAGACAGGTACCATGATAGAAAAATGCATGCTATAGTTGGAAAAATATAGACAAGAGATGAGTAGACTAATGGAAGATTTGAAAAGAAAGACAACAGAGAAAGAATTTGAATTAAGGAAAGTCATTTCTGAAATGATAGCTAAGGAGAAACACAATAGCCAAAATAACTATGTGAGTATATTATGTGACCCTGAAATCCCATGTCTAAGATTCTGTTTCAAACATACATAGACATAAACACAAAGCTACTCACTACATTATTTGTGATTTTTAAAAAGATTAAAAAACATTTCCCATCCATATGTGTCTGACTTGCATAGCTGTGCTATTTCTGTGCATCGTGGAGTACTATGAAACAATGGAAAATGATTTAGCATATCTGCACATACTGCTGTGTAAGGAAATCCAGGATATTATCATGCAAAACAAAAAATGTGTGTGTGTGTGTGTGTGTGTGTGTGTAAAAACCAACCAAAAATCATTTTAAATTGTCATGACAGTATGGAGGAGATATTCATCTAAGCAATAACTCATCAAACACATTATATTCCATATATTTGACTTTAGAGCCATTTTTTGATAAAAAATGATAAAAAGCAATCTCTGAAATGAATCTGAGCATAGATGAAAGAAGGTTGGCCATCAGTTAACTGTTACAAGTACAACTGGAGTCCATGGGGGTTGTTACAATGTTTTATTTCACTATAAAAAGTGTTGTTTATTTTTTGTGGGTGCCAGTATATCTTGGTTCAAGACTCTACCACTTTAGCCATACCTCCATGTATGGCTTTTTGCTAGTCAAGTGGTGATAAGAGTCTCACAAACTTTTCTGCCAGGACTGGCTTTTGAACCATGATCCTCAGATTTCAGCCTCCTGAATAGCTAGGATTATAGGCATGAGTCCCCAGGACCTGGCTCAAAAAGTGTTTCTTTGTTTATTTTATTAAACATGATAACATGATCTGAACACCCAAATTCTACCCATGAAACATAACTTTTCCCCATTTGTACCTGGAGAAATAGGTATACAGGGGGAAAACTTAAGAAAGGATACAGGGAAAATAGCATGCTATTGTTTGGATTTGGCTTTGCTCCTAAATCCTAATGTATAAGTTGGGTAAATGAGATGGACCAAGCGGGCTAAAAGACTAGAACCTTCTCATATTCTCTCCCCCGCCCCCATCAGATGCTATCTCTACAAAGGAAATCCATTCCACCACAGCCTCAAGCAGAAAGTCTTATTTCCGTAGCCTCCATGTGCCATAAAACCCGTCCCAAGTGAGCTTTCTGGAATTTAAGGGGCCTGAGAAGAAACGGGGATGATGGAACTAGAAAAACAGAGAAGAAGCAGACCAAAGACGAGCTATGAATCTTTTGCATGTTCTCTGTCCCCAATACTCAAATCTTCCAGGCTCTCCTAACTCCTACCAACACCCGCCTTTTCTCTACCAGCCTTCTCTGCCCACAGGCATTAGAGCAGGAGGTGGCTAGCACTTGGTTTTTCTTTCTTTGCAAATGAACTTGTAGGAATTCTTCAAAGTTTTTTTAAGCCTATGTATGACCTCCTTTCCTGGTTCCCAGTATGAAAAGGGACTTTTTAAATTTCTCTCTCTTTTTTTTTTAAACGAATATTTCTGACAATTGGGAGAGGGAGAAATTAGATGCGTTTGTTTTCTAGGGCTGCCCTAAGTCTGTGCCAGAGATGGGAAAACTATTAAAAACAGAGATGTATTTTCCCACAATTCTGCAGGCTGAAGCCCAAGATGGAGGCATTAGCCAGGATGATTCTCCTGAGGCCTCAGCTTGTAGAACGCCATCTTTGCCCTGTATCCCCATGAAGTACCCCTCTCCACAACCACATGTTAACTTAATTACCTCTCCAACGACCCTCTCTCCAAACATAGCTGTATTCTGAGGTACTGGGGCTGCGGGTTTCAATGGATAAATTTGGGAGGAGACACAGTTTAGCCCATAGCAGATGTCTGGGCTCAAATTAACATCCAAATCAGATGGTTGGAGAGAGTTTGTAGGAGTGACTGGGCACACAGAAAATGAACTTAAGAAATAACCAGAAGTGAAAGGAGATAACGGGGTGCTCCTGGTAGAAGGTGGCAGGGGATGAGATTCACAGGACAGATAGATTTTTTTTAAAAATTTTTGTTCTGTGCACCAATTACTCATGCCTCTAATCCTAACTACTTAGGAGGCTGAGAGAGGATCAAGGTTCAAAGCCAGCCCTGGCAGACAAATTCAGCTAACTAGCAAAAAGTCAAACGTGGACTTGTGATTCAGTGGTAGAGCGCCAGCATTGAGTGAAAAAGCTAAGCAAGAGAGAGGAGTCCTGAGTTCAAGTCCCAGTGCTTGTAAAAAATTCTTCCTCCTCTTCCTCCTCTTCCTCCTCCTCCTCCTCCTCCTCCTCCTCCTCCGCTTCCTCCTCCTCCTCCTCCTCCTCCTCCTCCTCCTCCTCCTCCTCCTCCTCCTCCTCTTCTTCACCATTGTTAAGGGGATAATGGGTAGATAAGGGAAGGGGACAGAGGAGAGAGAGAATGTATAAATGTATAATTGTTTCCAGTGTTCCATGGTAGAAAGCTAGAAAATTTCCTGCCAGGTGGTTTCTGTTTACCTTGCAAATTAGAGAGTCAGGAAGATCGGATCAGCCAGACACCAGTGGCTCAAGTCTGCAATTCTAGATGTTCAGGAGGCTTAGATCTGAGGATCAGGAAGGCAGCCTGGGCAGAAAAGTCCTTGAGACTCTTATCTCCAATGGTTAATTGGTGATTAAGTTAACCAAATAGCTGGAAATAGATCATGGCTCAAATGGTAGATCATTAGCCTAGAGTACAAAAGCTAAGGGACAGCACCCAAGCCCTGAGGTCAAGTCCTCTGACTGGGAAAAGAAAGAAAGAAAGAAAGAAAGAAAGGAAAGAAAGGAAAGAAAGAAAGAAAGAAAGAAAGAAAGAGAAAGAAAGAAAGAAAGAAAGAAAGAAAGAAAGAAAGAAAGAAAGAAAGAAAGAAAGAAAGGAAAGAGAGAAAGAGAGAGAAAAAGAGAGAAAGAAAGAAAGAGAAAGAGAAAGAAAGAAAGAAAGAAAGAAAGAAAGAAAGAAAGAAAGAAAGAAAGAAAGAAAGAAAGGAAGAAAGGAAGGAAGGAAGGAAGGAAGGAAGGAAGGAAGGAAAGAAGGAAAGAAAGAAAGAGAGAGAAAAAGAGAGAGAAAGAAAGAAAGAAAGAAAGAGAGAAAGAAAGAAAGAAAGAAAGAAAGAAAGAAAGAAAGAAAGGAGGGAGGGAGGGAGGAGAGAGAAAGAAAGGAAGAAAGAGGGACAGAGGGAGGGAGGGAGGGAGGAAGGAAGGAAGGAAGGAGAGAGAGAAAGAAAGGAAGAAAGAGGGAGGGAGGGAGGAAGGAAGGAAGGAAGGAAGGAAGGAAGGAAGGACAGAGAGAAAGAAAGAAAGGAAGAAAGAGGGAGGGAGGGAGGGAGGGAGGGAGGGAGGGAGGAAAAAAACAGATCAAGTAAAAGTTGGGAGAAGTCTAACATAGGTGTCATATAGAACAGATGAGAGGCCATCCCATACATGATGGTGAATAAACAAGTAGGTGAAATCATTGATTGGTGTCTACATCAAAACTGGAAAATATAGGGGCTGGGGATATAGCCTAGTGGCAAGAGTGCCTGCCTCAGATACACGAGGCCCTAGGTTCGATTCCCCAGCACCACATATACAGAAAACGGCCAGAAGCGGCGCTGTGGCTCAAGTGGCAGAGTGCTAGCCTTGAGCGGGAAGAAGCCAGGGACAGTGCTCAGGCCCTGAGTCCAAGGCCCAGGACTGGCCAAAAAAAAAAAAAAAAAAAAATGCCAAGCAGGAACATGAGGCCTTGAGTTCAAGCCCCAATACTGGTACCAAAACAAACAATCCCTGTTGGACATCTGTCAATGTGGCCATCTTTCTACAACCTTAAAAATGTACTGGCAGAATGAGATGGGGCAGAACCTTTGGGTAAGTTGAAAGATTGGGCCACAAGGGCCATTGGTATTGCCCAGCTTGGGAAAAACTCGTGGTGACTTTGAATAACCCTGTGCTTGAATTCCATAAGCAGGTTGTTTATGCCTTGCTTGCCCTCTGGCTACCAGCAGCTTTGGTCTCACAAACACTTTTCCAGAGGAGCTTCAAAGGCTTTGGGAGAACCCTGGCTTCGCTCCCAGCTCTGTTACTTCCTAGAAGGCCCTAGGCAAGCCATGCGGCCTCTCTTCCATCCTCCAGGAGACCCTGAGGATGGTGGTGCAAACCAAACACCAGTGGAAGAGCTTTGAAAGCTGAGAAGCAGTACACAAGCATGAGGGGCTATGATTAATTTAGAGAGGAATCGAAGAATCTAAAAATTGTCTTGTATCTTGAATAGCATTTCTTATTTCATAGCCTGCTTCTTCTTCTCGTTTTGTCTTCCCATGGGAGAAAGTAGGGCAGCTATTATTATCATCCTCAGTTTACAGATGAGGAAACAGAAGGACAAGTGACACGGCGGTCCCTGACAGTCAGGCATTCTGACTTCCAAACTCCAGATTCACTCGGGTTTGGGCACAGGTAACATCTCCCTGGGCCGCCGTGTCTTCCTTGAGTCAACTTATTTAACCCTCATCACAGCTATGGTAATATGGCTATTACCACTCTGGTTTACAAATAAAGAGCTGACTAAAACATGTTAAGTAAATTGCACACTACTGTACATTGAGAAGTAACAAGAACTGAGGTTTGAAGTTAGGTCCTTCTGATGCCAAACCTGCTTGCGTGCACCTGGACAGTGTGATTCCCTCACTACAGGACCCTGCAGAAGAAGGAAGGGAGAAGAGACCATCATTTCCTTATGCTCCCATAAAGGATCTAAATCAATTCTGCAAAAGCTCTCTCTGCCTCTCTCTGTGTCTGACTCTGTCTCTCTGTCTCTGCCTTTGTCTCTGTCTCTCTGTCTTGCTCTCTTTCTCTCAGGGCAGTAAGATGTAGACTTTAGGAGACAGAGTACAATTATGGTCCATAGTTCTACAGTAAGTCAAGTCTTCAAACACTGACTTCTTCCCTATTGGCCCATTGTTATTGTTCCAATATTGGCAGAGAGACACTCCGAAGTGATGACTCCAAATACAGAAATGCAAAAGCCAAAAGGTCTGAGCCTCGCTCCAGATGGCATTGACCAAGGACAATTACTGCCCAAAGGGATTTGAACCCTATTGATAATTCAGCCTGGAAATTCTGCCTGGATAGGCGATGGATCATTTGCTAGTCAGAGGTTACAGAGACAATGAGTCAGCCAGCCTCACAGTCTGTCACTTCACATTCCACAGTGGTACTTGTCATACCCAACTAGCCCACGCGTGGACGTCTTCTGCCATTCACAAGGTGCAGCTGGAAGCAGATGCTGTTTCCTAGAATGAAAAAAAAAAAATAGTCTTCGCTGCTATGCCAGCGGGGAAATGAAAACCTCGCCATGAGCCCTGACCTCAAATGCTTTTCACAGCAATAAGTGGCCGTGGCCAGAGGAAAAGCAAGACAAATGATTGGCCACACGCTTTATTATTACTCATAAGGCTTTTATATTCTGGATTTCAGATGTTTTGACATCTAGGGTCATTACCAGCCCTGGAGAGACTGCAGGTTCCAGGATTAACCAAATCAACTCCTGGAGATAGAAAACGACAGCTTCTTGCTTCTTGTGTGTACAAATTAATCAATCCAAAATCCAGAGACCCCTCCCCCCAAATAAACACCAAGTTACCCCACCATGGGCCACTACAATCCTTTTCCTAATTACCCCCACATACCCAGAGGCCCTGGGACTCATTCAAACTAGCCCTTTCTAAACCTGTTTACCCTGCCTTTCTTTGACAACAGAAAAATGCAAGAAATGTTCCTGCCCACACAACCAGACATTCTCTGCCTAGTGACTCCTCTCCCCTGGAGCCTCTTTAAGAGCCCCCTCAATTTCAAGGTGTGGTGTGGAACACCCTCTTCTCTTGGGAATCTTACATTTTAAAACATGTCCATATTGTAATGCTTCCTAATCTTTACTAGCTGATTGCTGCTAAATAAGAATCCATACCATGTTCTGGGCACTGGTGGCCCCCTCCTGTAATCCTAGCTACTCAAGAGGCACAGCACGCTAGCCTTGCTTCAGCACAAGAGCTCAAGGACAGCACCCAGGCCCTGAATTCAACCCCCAGGCTTGGTGTGCGTGTATGCACGTGTGCGCGCGCGCACACACACACACACACACACACACACTATGAAAAAAGCCAGAGACCTGATTCTTTTTTTCAGTCAGGATCTGGGTGCTGTCCCTGAGCTTTTTCACTCTAGGCGAGTGCTCTACCACTCTGAGCCACAGAGCCACTATCAGTTCTTAGGTGGTTATTCAGAGATAAGAGTCTCACAGACTTTCCTGCCTAGGCTGGCTTCAAACCACCATTCTTAGATCTCAGCCTCCTGAGTAGCTAGGATTACAGGTGGTGAGCCACCAGTGCCTGCCCTGATTTTTTGTTAATCTCTGAAAATTCTGAAGTTGATAAGTAATTGGCATTGAACAGATTGTATGGTTCACATGTGTACTCAAATCCTGGACAGCTGAGGAAAAAAGAGCCAAAGAAAATGGAACCTCTGTCATCTATGGTCCCCATTCCCATTCTCCTAGAATTGGCCAGACTACAGTAAACACATGGCTGTGGATCGGAGACAGGATCTTATTACAAAACAGAAATACTTCTCAAGTTTTTCCAACCTGGATTCCCCATAAGAAATGTCTTTTACCTTGCAGCATATATACACCTCATATCTATCCATCTTCCCACGTAAAGTAAAAGTAGTCCCCTTGCAGGGTGATAGATACTCCCACATTTTCTATTCTATTCTATTTTATCCTATTCCATTTAATTTATTAGGATGCTACTACCGACAACACACTATATTGATTTTCACCACCTGTCCATGGATCGTCAACCACAGACTGAAAAAAAAAATCAGAGATTAATACCAACAATCCTTCATATTATAGATAAGGATACTGAGATTCAGAGAGGGTTGGGATTTGTCCCCTATTCTACAAGACAAATGGCAGAGACACACCTAAAGTTGATGATCAAGTCAAGATCATCTCCCCAACATAGTTATAAACCTAAATGTTTATAGAAATACATGTGAATAAGCCAGAGTTCAAAGAACCACTAGCATAAACACATACACACATGCACTAATATACACACACACATGCACACACACACTCAGTTATGTAACTTCAAACGCCCACAACAACTTATATCATGACTTCAATAACACACAGACATGAGATGTTTAACTACTGAAATGGTTAAATAGTTTCCAGGCTATTGTCTTCCTGTCTGATGCCAGAGCTTAAGGGCCACAGAGAACCAGAATACACTGGAGCCCAGGAGGACAGACAGAAGCCATGTCTGTCTGTCTCAGTCCTGACCTCTGTGGTGCCTGTGTGTGGCGGTGGAAGGAAAAGGTATTTTGCCATGGATTACTAATGCATAGTGTTATGTTAGTCAGCGTTCTGCCACTGTGACAAAACACCTGTGATGAATCAGCTTCAAAAGAAGAAAACTTCATCTTGATGCATGGCTTCACTCCATGTCCCTTTTCCCTACTGGTTTGGGCCCCAGGAGAAGGCACAGCATTTTAGTGGGGCGTGCAGTGTGGGATAGAGATGTCCACTCTGTAGTACCAAGAAGCCAAGAGATCATCAGGAAGGGGTTGGGATTATTCAAGGGCATAATGACCCAACTTCCTTTCACTGAGCACCACCCCTTAAACGTCCTACCATCTCCCCAGAGTGCCACAGGCTCCAGATCCAGCCTTCAGTACACAAGCATCTAGAGGAATACATTCCAGAGGGAAACTACAGCATACACGTAGCCCAGGAAATCAGAGAAGTTGAGGGAGGCTCCAGAGGAGATTCAGTCACTGCCTCTGGCTAAGGAGACTCCGCCAGCAACCTCGGCTCACAACTGGCAAGAACAGTGAGGCCAGGAAACAGCTACATCCTCACTTCAGCTTCCACATCTCTTGCAGAAACAGCTGCAGCCCACTCTTTCCTTACTGATTTAGAGAGCATGCTTACAGTTCAATTGTAAAAAATGAGTATCTATTGCTTCACTTATTAGAATCAAGAACACACGGTGCCTATACAAGAGAAAAAAAAATAACACTTGGTTTTTATTGCACTCCCAGTTTGCGAAAATCTGAAGTTTTACATTCAGGTTCTTATTTCCCAAATATTGCTTTTTATTAGGGGAATCTTTCAAAGTATATTCACATATGCATGCTGATAATTGACAAGAGTTCCATGTCTTAACTCCGGGTTCAGTTGATGTTCTCATTTTCTGCCCATCATGTTAGGCCTAGAATTTCCTTTCCAAAGATTTACTTGTTTTCATTCATTTCCACAGTGGATGGAAATTCTTTGTGGGGCTTATTCATCTGTTGGTTGGCTTTCAATAAAATATTTCAAAGACTTTGTATATCTAGAAATTATCTTTCTATTACTTTCAAATTTAAGTAATAAATTTACTTTGGGAGCTACAACCGTTTCCCCTCAAAACTGTGCTTACAGGTTGGTCTCCAGGATAAATTGTTAAATAAAAATACTAAGTGGAAAAATATGTTATATATCCATATGTATGAAAAATTCCATAATCCCATCCATTTAGAAAAAGGAGAGATCGAAACACAATCACACTAACACATACACACTCTATTTAACATGTGTTGAGTGTGCATGTTATAACATGTTCCATTGTGCCCATTAACATGACATGTTAATGTGTTCGATTATGTTAAATCGACATATTCAATATTATCATACAGTAATATACAATTTCATACTGGCTGTTTATGAAATTGTTTGTTAACTATATTAACATCATAAAAGCAGTAAACCATAAGACCTAGGACTTTTGTTGTTGTTGTTGTTGTTCTAGTCCTGCAGCTTGAACGCAAGGCCTAAGCACTATCCCTGACCTTTTTTTTGCTCAAGGCTAGCACTCTGCCACTTGAGCCATATCTTCACTCCCAGATTTTTTGGTATTTGGTAGTTCATCAGAGATAAGGGTCTCATGGGCTTTCCTCCCCCAGCTGGCTTCAAAACACCATCCTCAGATCTTAGCCTCTTGAGTAGCTAAGATTACAGGCATAAACCACCAGCACCCAGCAAGATCTAAGATTTTTTTTTTTTTTGGCCAGTCCTGGGCCTTGGACTCAGGGCCTGAGCACTGTCCCTGGCTTCTTCCCGCTCAAGGCTAGCACTCTACCACTTGAGCCACAGCGCCGCTTCTGGCCGTTTTCTGTATATGTGGTGCTGGGGAATCGAACCTAGGGCCTCGTGTATCCGAGGCAGGCACTCTTGCCACTAGGCTATATCCCCAGCACCAAGATCTAAGATTTTTAAAACAAGAGAAGGAACAAATATGCAAGTGAAATTAGGAATTGAAAACAGACTTTTCTGAATAGACTGTTTTAGTACTCTACATGACTATAGAAGGAAATTAAATAAAGAAAAATACTATCCCAGGGTCTGAAAACAAACAGACAAACCTAGCTGTATGTGTTTGGCAGCCTAATCTCGTCTAGCACAGCAATTCAACTTCTCATCCCCAACAGACAAAGGATGAAAAGAGAGCAACTTCCGAATATGTTCCCAAGAAGATCCCTGTAGGTGAGAGGGTTGGTGTTGATACTTGAAGATAACAATAAATCAAATGAGTAATTACATCATGTCACTGGGAACTGAGACTTGGGGCTTGGTTGCAAGGAGACAAAGATAATAAGCTTGATATGGCCAGACAAAACCCATGTATGCTTGATTTTTGAATTAGATAGTCTTAATGGCATTTTTTCATCTGAAAAACACAGTGTCCTCGCTCTATCCAGGGAAGATTCTAAAAGTAACGCCTAAGTCAGGAGCACTGGGCAACCTTGCTGCCAGGTTTGATATGTACTCCTCTTGCTGAAAGATTGAATCAGGGATCTTTGGAGAGAAGGGAAGCTCCGTATCAAGGGCAGGAAATGTAGAAGACAAATCTGGAACCATCTCGTCACCCAAGTGAGCGATGAAAAAGACAACCAAATTACCCTTCATTGTCTGGTGTTGCTGAATCTGAGGCCAGATTTCATTTCCTTACTTTGTAGATAGTTTATTTCCCACCTTCTGCCTGGCAAGTGCACTGTTCTCTCCCTTTAAAATTCAAATACTGTACCAGGTTGAGGCCTGCACTGCTATTTTTTTCTATTATCTGATGAGCCTTCTATTTCTTTTTTTCTTTTTTTACTCATAGAATTTAGGTCCAGCATTACCACCTGCATTATCTGGCAGGGCCCTTCTCTTGCATTATATATTTTATTTATTCCTTTTCAGTTTCCTATCCCCTCTCTTTCTCCTTCCCTTTGGCAACTCTTTGGCTGTGTTAGATGTGTGGTCTTTTATTTCTCCATGTCCTTGTAAAAGGGATAATGTTGTTTCATGCACACATATTTTTAATTCCGATCACTGCTCTCATGCTGTGGGCCCCTTATGCTAAAAGGTAAAAGCCTTCCTACATTCAGCAACACATCAATATGGGTGCATTTAGCCTGTTGTTTCTACTCTGAATCCTGCTACATGGGGCACACACCGGGCCTTTTAGCTGTTTGTACCTCCGTGACTGAAGTGTTCACTACCTCGCATAAGGCTTTAATGGATATCTTCAAGGTTGTCATCTTAGAAACCCGTGTGGAACAACGGATCATATATATATATGGAGAGAAAGAGAGAGGGAGAGAGAACATGTCTGTCATTGTGGCACTGTATGGGGGCATTGTGAGGGAAGGAGAAGGAAATGTTCGAGGGGAACAAGACCAAACCCCATACCATCTGTGAGTGAAGAGAGCAAAACACCTCACTGCGGTGTAGCTGGAGACTAATGGGGACGGTGGAGATGGAAGAAGTAGGCATGACTGAGGATTGCCTGTGGTTAAAGGACTGTGTGTACCGTCATTGTGAAGCCCCTTGGAACAATTAGCATACACTAACAAAATGAATCACAGGAATATAAGATGGTTCCGGCATATGGGTAGAAGAGGAGAGGGATAACAGACAAGCCAAAGAAATGTGGTCCAAATGTTTTATGTTCACTTGTGAAATCTGGAACTATGAAGCTTGTAGAGATTGCTTTGGGAAGGGCCAAGGAGTGTGAGGGACATAGGGGTGAGGGAGCAAGGTACATTATGTGCATATTTGGACATGTCAAAAATGAAACCCTCTGCACAGCTAATGGATGTTAATATTTTTAACAGGGGTTGGGGGATGGAGGAGAAACCTGTGTGGTAACTTCTGGAAACACATCCAGAAGTGACAGCATTGGGTGGGTCTTGCTCTGACTGTCCATTTAACTTGACAACGTTTCCAACATTGGTTGGTGTTCAGTGGCTGGCAACTCAGTCATCACTAGCAATGTATGAGGTCTCTCAGGGTCCTCACTGACAAATCTGGTTCTTCTGATATTTCCATCATACTCAAGTCATTTTCCCATCAGTGTGTGTGTGTGTGTGTGTGTGTGTGTGTGTGTGTGTGTGTGTATGCACATGTCCATGCAGATCCTAGGGCTTGAACTCAGGGCCTTGGCACTCTCCCTGAGGTTTTGTTTTGGTTTTTTTCCTCAAGGCTAGCACTCTACTACTGGAGCCACAGGTCCACTTAGGGTTTTTTGGTGGTTAATTAGAGATAAGCGTCTCATGGACTTTACTGCCCTGGTTGGCTTCAAACCACGATCCTCAGATCTCAGCCCCCTGAGTAGCTACGATGACAGGCACGAGAAATCCTGTAACCAGTGCCCAGCTTACATTTCTTTTCTTTTTAGGCAGGAATCACATCTTGTGTAGAAACTGTGTGCTAAGGGACAGGGTAGAAGGCAAGCTAGGACAGCCAGCTAGGACACTTGGCCACTCAGAAGTATATTTTAGATACAGCCAACCCATGCCATTCATCCTGTGCTTGTAGCATTTCCTCCTCCCCTCCCCCTCCCCCTCCCCCTTCCCCTCCCCCTCCTCCTCTTCTTGTGGCATCTTTGCTTACATGTATTTGAGAAGAAGGGTGCTTATTTTTGTTTATTTTCAGTGAAGAACTGCCTCTTCCATCTTCATCTGCCTCTATAGTTCCTATGTCACTTCTCACCACAGTGTGGCATTTTAATGGACTACTGGATGGTTCTGAAACCCACTCATGCTCCTGGTTCTCCAGGAAGAGATAGGAGGGAAGACAGGAGCTTTGGTGCCCTATCCTCTGGAATGCCTTATGGTTTGGATATAAAGTGTCCTCCTCCCACCCCCCTACCCCCCAAAAAAATCACGAGTTCAAGTCTTGGTTGCAATTCAGTAGTGTGCAGAAGGGGAGTTTGGGGAAGTGATTGGGTCGTGCAGGGTCTGATTTCATCAATTAATCAACTCAGAACTGAATGGGATATGGGGAAACTTTAGGAAGTGGAGTCCAGTGGGAGGAAGTAGGTGACTGGAGGTATGTCTTTGAAGGCTGTGTTTATCCCTGCCCCTCCCCCACTTCCTGTCAGGAAGTGAATACCTTGGCTCCACCACACACTTCCTGCCATGGTGTTTTACCTCACTGTCAGCCCAGAAACAACGGGCCAAGGGTCATGACCTGCAACCATGAGCCAAAATAAATGTTCCATCAGTTTAAGTTGTCTCAGCGACAGAAAGCTGACTCATACACAGAGCAGAGGGAAAAAGAAAAAGAAAAATCCTAGGAAAGAAAAATGATAGATAGTGGAGAAGTAGGAAGAAAACAAAGCACTAGCTGAAGGGCAAAGAGAGTTTCCAAAAGGGAAATAGCATTCCCAATGATAAAGGGAGTCAGATAAGGTCTGCAGGGCTGGCTGCGTACTTAATGACTTGAAAGTCATTAGATTACTCTCTAATGAGACCGGTGGAATTGATATCAGGAGACTGAGGTGCGCAAAGTAGGGTTGGCAAAGGCATAAAACTTTAAACTGAAAGATAACAGAATAGCTGTACACAGGTTCGATATGGAAATTGAATGTGTCTAAACAGAATTTCTTCAGTAATAGTACACAGGGAGCTTGAGATAGCCCAGAGCAATCGTCACTAGCGTTTCTATGGAAACTTAGCTGGAAGGGGCTGGAGCATTTGTAATAAGCTCATTTCAAACCCATCCAGCTAATGCATCCTGGTTCAAACCCATCCCGCAAATGTATCCTGGTTTTACTGATGAGGAAGCTTGAACTGAGAAAGGCAAGTTCCAAAGGGTGAAATAAAGAAGACAAGGAATGCCTTTCTTTGGCCTCCACTTGGGCAGAGTTCCATCACTCAGGTCTTCTATCACCTCATTTTCAACAACCTCAAAGAAGAGAGAGAAGAGGTCAGCATCTCTCCCAATCCCAACTCCCCTGGACCCCATGCAAAATATCAGGTTGAAACCGTATTTTCATTGCCAATGATTTCAAATTACAGAATCCAGTCAGCTTCCTGTTGATTTCCAGAACATCCTCCCTGACCAGGTTTTTTCCATGCTAGACATATCCTAGTTAAGTACCTTAATTAAACACTTTTTATAGCTTAAAAGAATATGGGATAAAGGGAGGTGATACTGATCAAGATGCACTGTATTCATAAACTGCATTATTAAAGGGCACCTCCTTTGTACAACTACTTAAAGATTTTTTTTTCAAAAAAGGAATATGGGAGTTGGGTGCTAGTGGTTCACACCTATAATCCTAGCTACTTAGGAGGCTGAGATTTGAGGATCAAGGTTCAAAGCCAGACTGAGCAGGAAAGTCTATGAGACTCTTATCTCCAATTAACTATCAAAACACCAGAAGTGGAGCTGTGGCTCAAATGGCAGAGAGCTACCTTTGAGCATAAAAGCTCAGGGAACAGTCACACAAGCCCTGAGTGGAAGCTCCAGGACTAATACCAAAAAAGAAAAGAAAAAAAGTATAGAATACTGCACCATTTATAAACACACCTTCTGCAGAAGGGAAGAATTGAAAGAGTAAGGTGGTATCAGCAAACTACTGGATACCATCCCTCACAGGTAGCCTCTGTGCCTGGGTAAAAAATGTTTTTGGAGCCTCAAATCCCTTCTAGAAAAACAGTTTCTCCAATGGCACTACCATTTCTGCTGAGCCATTGAATAACTGCTGCCTGCCTGTGACAGGGACAGCCTTAAGGTGATGTGATAGATGCCAAGCAAATAATCAATCAATACACTGCTTAAGTCTTCGTCTATCAGTTTGGCATTGTGGGGACTAATTAGATGATAAAATGTGATGAATGTGTATTAAAGGCAGTCTCCCCCTGGAAACTCCCAGGGGTCCTTGGCCATTTTCTAGCTGACCTTTTAGAGCTCAGCCTTATTGTATGTGAATGCAATTAAATCCATTTGTCAGATATTTGCATTCATCTGGCTTGTTCAGAATTCAATTATTCAGTGTCACTTTACTGCCCTTCCGAGGCTTGTGGATTGGCTGGGGTTCAAGTGGTGGAGAAAGGCAGGAATGGGTAATCGAATCTGGATTCAAGCCCGAGGATGCCTTCCCTCCTAGGGATTCCTGAGATCTAGCTTACCTCCACTCTCCCAATACACTGAGCTTGAATCCTGGCTCTGTAGCTTATGGGAAGGGGGGTGACTGGAACAAGTCGTGCAACCTGTGTGAGCCTTACTCTCCCCAGGTTCCCTGAGGAGTTGCTTTACAGTGTGTTCTCTGTGACATAGATCTGGAGATATTTTATATATGTGTGTGTGTGTGTGTGTGTGTAATATTATACATATTATATATAATTATATATGTGTGTATGCATATACATGTGTTTTCTTGGGAGGAGATTGTAGCAAGCTCTGGTCAGACAGGAATACAGCAGGAGAGGGGCAGGAAGAAGCAATACCAGACACATCCATGAGCAGGTGACCACTGTGACTACGATGGGCAAGAGTTGCCCCATCTCTCTGGGGACCTATGGACGATGGAGTAGAAGATTCAGCAGAGAGGATTCTATCCAAGGAGTAAAGGCTTGGGGCACATTTCCACCAATCACTGCCCATTGCTAGTGGACAGCTGCCTTCAAGCACATTATGCCCTTAGCAACCCTGGCTGAGTATCCTATTATGGCCAAAGGAAATCCTTGAGCAGAGAGGCACCCATGGGCATCAGAATATGGCCAAGCACCAACAGCACACACTATACGGGATGAGCAATGTAAGGGCAAAAGGATGGTAATGTATATAAAGTTCTTATGAGGGGCATAGAATAAACTACACTGCAGATAATACTCAATATTGACAATAGTTGATACAAATAGTACTTGATTATTGCTAGGGATGTGTCAATCTAGGGAAAGGACTTTTCTTAGCACTGGAATCCAACTATGATCTTGATTTGATGATGAAGGGAAAACCACTGAACTATAAAACCTTTGTAGGGGAAGTGAAGGGTGAAATTGTGGAAGGTTTTATGGAGGAGCTGGCATTTTAACTGGGTCTTGTTCAACAGCATACAAGGGGAGTAAAGACACTTTAAGCAGGAAGAACAGAGAACGCAAAGATGGGAAGACATGATAGAATGGATGTTTGGTCAACTGCTTTGAGTTTAGAATGACTAAATTGTGGGATGGGAGACAGCTTTGTTGTGATGGCAGAACTCAAGTAATGAGAGAATTTCTGCAGTTCAAAGGCATTGTAGTCCTGTATTGTCCTATAAGAAACAAGTAGCTACTGGATGTGCTAATGCGAAGCTTTTAATAGACTCTTTGATGACACACAAAGGAAACCATTTGTGACAGAAATAATTTAGTGAACAGAGGTTCGAAATATCCCCTGCACAGGAATAAGAGGAAATACGATAATATTTTATGTGAAAAGGACTTCTGGGTTTTCATCAAGCCAGCATGTTATGATTCTTCAAAGAATAAAAAGAAAGAAGTTAATTCAATCTCAGATTGCATTAATAGAAATAATGTCATGTTTGGATCAAGGGAGGGAGGGAACCACACTTTGGTATTGTCCGAGGGTTCGGGAAAGCAGGTGTACAATTTCAAATGACATATCTTTGAAGAAAGACTGGTGCACTGGACAAACGCAGGAAAGCATAGCAACATGTTAACTGTCTCAAAGCCATGTCGAAAGGAGAATGTCTAGAAAGATGGAGCACAGGTAAGCTGCCGAAGGGAGATTCCAGGAACATCCTTGAGCTGCTTTCTGTTGTGAAGAAGGGATCTGGATTTCTCCAAGTGGCCCCAGAGGCTGGGAATCCAAACCCCAGCAAAGCAAGGGGAACTAAGCAAAGCTGTCCAGCACTGGCCTGGCCAGCGCTGGGAGGAAGTTCTATGTTCTTGGGAGGACTCGAATAAGACAAGTACTCATGCAAGAGATTTGGAGGAAATGCTAGTTCTTAGGATGGCATCGAGCTCTAAAGAGCTCTGTCAACCAAGATTTGATGCCACGCAAAGGGCATCTCGCAGGTGATGCCATTTCTAGTGGCCAAAAGCCAAAGGTGGTTTCATTGTGAGGTCAGGTGCAAAGGGTTGGATTAAGTGCATGAGGAAAAAAAACTAAGTATTTCTTTTTTTGTTTTTCATTTTTGTTCTGTGCCTGTCCTGGGATTTGAATTGAGGACCTGGATGTTATCCCTAAGTTGTTTGTTTTTTGTTTTTGCTCAAAGCTAGCTCTCGAGTAATTGAGCCATACCTCTACTTTCAGCTTTGATTCTTTGTTTGAATTTATTTATTGTCAAAGTGATGTACAGAGGGGGTTACAGTTTCATACATAAGGCAGCGAGTACATTACTCATCAAACTTGTTACCTCCTCCCTTATTTTTCTCCCAATTCCCTCCCGCCCCCGTGAGTTGTACATTTGGTTTATAGCATATAGTTTTGTAAGTATTGCTGTTGCACTGGTTTGCCTTTTACCCTTTGTCTCTCCTTTTTGATGTTCTCCTTCCCTTCCCTAGTTCCAATAAACATATATGCAATACCCAGGGTACCAAAATCACTAACAGTTACAACAGGGGTAAAACCCTGGGGGAAAAAGACAAAAGAAAGTGGCATAATTTCAAATGGTACATTGAAAATAACAAGGACAATGGTAAAGCACTTATTTCCATAACTTGGATTTCATTTCACTTAGCATCGTCTTATGTATTCATAGCTATTGAGCTATTGTGATCTTCTGCTAGGACTATCCTAGACGTGTACTAATTATTACCAATGAGGGAAAACATAGAGTCTGCTTAATTAGAGGTAAGAGTCTCATAGACTTTCCTGGCCTGACTGCCTTCAAACTATGATTCTCAGATTTCAGCCTCCTGAGTAGCTAGGATTGCAAGCATGAGCCGCTGGCACCCAGCAAGGTTTTTCTTTTATTGTTGATGGGAACTGCCAGGAATCAGGACCTGCTCTAGGCATGTCCATATTAACTACTGCATTAGCATTAGTTGTAGTATTCACAGCACACAAAGAACATGAGGAGGAAGGAGAGACTGAGGAGGAAGAGAAGATGGAATGGAGGAGAGAGAGGAACTAGCAACATCTACAATTTACTGGGTGTGCATGTGTTATTGAGTGTTATTATTTAGCATCGTTAGGTTTATAAAGTCTTTGAACTTCAGGATGGTATTTCTTTGGCTTACCCTGTGCTTTTGGGTAGTGAAGCATTCCTATAATTATGTAAAAGGCATATTGTTGCACTGTGATTTATCAAATACAGCTCTATGTAGGAAAAGTTTGATCGATTTTCTAAGGGATGTATCCTTTGTATAAAGGCACAATAAAGTTGCATCTTCTAGACTATAGGTAATAAAAGTGACAAAAAATGTATTTAACACAAACCATGCTCATACTTTTTGCCCAGCTGATTTTGGAAAAGGTTTAGCACATTTCAATAGTTTCTGATGAGAGAGGAAAAAGGGAATGGTTAGGCAGATAGGGATAAAAATGTCCCATCATGGTATTTCTTAGTCCATGATGTGTGGGGCTCCTGACCATAGGCTTCTGTTCACATCAGTCTTCTAACTATAATGCCCCACATACCTATTCAGCCAATGAAAAGAGCCAACGAAAAGTCAGCACAGGTGGCTTATACCTCTAATCCTAGCAGCTCAGGAGGCTGAGATCTGAGGATCACGGTTCAAAGACAGCCCAGCAAGGAACATCCATGAGACTTATCTCCAATTAACCACCAAGAAGCCCGAAGTAGAGCTGTGGCTCAAGTTGTAGAGTGCTAGCCTTGAGTACAAAAGCTCAGGGACATCGCCTAGGCCCTGAAATGAGAAAAAAATGAGAGCTACAACAGCCCATGAACAAGCTATCAAGCAAGTCACAGACCCAAGAGGAAATACCTACCCCCAGTAACCGCCCTGCCAGCCCATTCCACTGGACTCTTCTTTAGGGCCCACTCCTGATGGAGCAATTCCCTACTTTCTTTCCCAGCCTTCCTTTCATCAAATACACCTGCTCTGTTTACCTTGCACATTTCCCTGCCTTTTAATTCTTCAAAGGGTGGAGAAAACAAATCCACTCTCCTAAACTGAATCGCAGGGACTTCATTTTAACTGAAAAAAAATCTGGCACCTTTAATTTGTACATTTTGTACAGACAGGATAAAATTTTGGAAAACCCTAAAAAATACTTTGCTAATACGTGTAATCCTATATAAAATACAAGCTTCTCCTGTATATTATTATTATTAACAATAAGGGAATGCACATTTTCAAAAGAGTCTTTGAGTTTGGTTGCTTTGCTGGATTAATTCTTTCTGCCTAATCCCCCAGCTTCCTAATGTGCAAACTACCCACAGCAAGGGAAAGGTCAAACCAGAAAGTCCCAGTGGACCCCACACCATAGTTATGGACAAGCTATAGTTATCACCAGTCCTAGGCCCTGCCTCTGCAGTCCCCACGGGCTGGGTGCGCTCTGTCAGGCAGTGCACACGCTAGCTTGGTCCCCAGAGCGCAGTCTGCCGCCAGGTTGCTGGTTTCCACGCTCTGACTGCATCCTCGGCAAGAGGACCCAATTTCTAGTTTTGCTGACTGGAGGCCTGTCCTCCCTCCCTTCCTCCCAGATGCCAGAAAGGCCTGGGCAGGGAAGATCACTGTTTGTTTCCCAAATGAGCTCCCTGCACACCCCGGAAGCAGAGACGCCATGACCTTCATGCGGATTATGGGCATAAGCAAGCAGGCTTCCCTCCAAGCGCGCTGAGCCCCTCTCCCAGGCGGGAAGCACCGGCTCCCCACACTGCAGGGGTTCTGGGCCCCGAAGACAACGCCTGCACGGCGTCCTCCAGCCACGCAGGGGCGCTGCAAGCCACGTCCATCATGGAAATGGATGCAAATAAAAGTAGTTTAAAAGAGTAGGAAATGGACTTCTCAGTGATACCTGTTACCAGACAAGAATGTTTTTTAAATGAAATAAATAAAAATATGTTCTTTCCAAGTCACAAGAGAAGAGGGAGGGAAGGAGGGAGGGAGGGAGGGAGGGAGGGAGGGAGGGAGGGAGGGAGGAAGGGAGGGAGGAAGGAGAGAGAGAAAAGGAGGGAGAGGAAAAAGAAAGAAGGCAGGAAGGAAAAAGAAAGAGACAGGAAAGGAGGGAGGAAGGAAGGAAAGAGAGAGAGAAAGAGAGGGAGAGAGGAAGGAAAGAAGAGTAAGGAAAGAAGGAAGGAAGAAAAGAAAGAAGGAGAGAGAGGGAGGGAGGGAGGAAGGAAGGAAAGGAAGAATGGAAGGAGGGAGGGAAGGAAAAGGAGGAAGGAAGACATTAGGAAGGAAGGAGGAAACAAAGAGAGGAAGGAAGGGAGGGAGGGAGGAAGGAAGGGAGGGAGGAAAAGAAGGAAGGAAAGATTTTTAACTTAAGAAACTGGCTGAGGAACCTAACTTACTCCTACTGCTGGAAGAGCTCCCAAGACCAGCCTTGCTCTCCTCAGCTCATCTTGCACACAGACTTCACACACACGCACACACACACACACACACACACACACACACACACTCATTAGCCTCTGGGTTTCAAGTGGCTCTCCTTAGAGGAGCACCCCAAATTGTCTAAGTGGCAAGTCCACTTTCACCCGGAGCCAGCCCTAGGACACAACTCCTTAGTTCTTCCACTGGCATGGAATGACATTCCAGCACGTCATCATCCGGGTCACGATTAGGTCGAGACACCGCAGACAGATCCACCACCTTGGTTGGCTCTCACTCATCTTCCGCAAGCACCCACGGTTTCCACAAGACTTTCACTTCAGAAGGAACATGCCCAATTACCTTCTCCTGCCCAGGTATCTTCCTGGGTAAAGCCTGCCAGCCTTATCTCCAGTTTCCAACAAGTACAGCCCTGGGAGCACCATGATGCTTCTGATACCCTGAAAGCTGCCTCTTCACACTGACAGTGGTTACAGAACCATCCTCACTGCTACTCTTCAAACAGCAACGTTTGCCTCCTTATCCCATCCTCTCTAGTGTAAGCTCTCTTCCTCCTCCTCCTAAAGCACTGTTTCATCCTCATCAGGAGTGCTTCCTCCCAACCCCCATCAGCTCCACAACCAATTCCTTCATCAGTTATCCATCCACACCCACCCCACTCTACCCTTGCAGCCTTGTTCTGAGATTCAAATCCATGCTCCTGGCCCTATCAGACCAATTTTCTTTGACTTTTACGATACCTCCAGGCCAGTACGTGGTTCATTGGGTGAGCTCCCAACCCAAATTGGAATCCAGCACCAGCTCTA